>NC_048232.1:44680908-44806019 GCF_002007445.2 Ailuropoda melanoleuca
GCCCCACCCCCTGCTTGCACTCTCTCTCAATAAATACATCTTCTAAAAAAAAATTAGGTATTTAAATAAAATCTTTGATGTGCATTCATCTTATATTTGTATGAAAGTCATGATTTTATCTTTAAAAATAGCTATCCTTTAATACTTGAAAAGTTTTAAGTTGGTTAACCTTGGACACTTTATCAGTTTCACCCTAAGTTTGAACCAGATTAATAACAACATTTATTATACATTTACCATGTGCCCAGCACCATGCTATTCACTTTACATTCATTATTTTATTTAATTTTTACAACAGCATTGGGTAAAAAGGAATAAGCAAACGAAATGTAGTAAATTTCATTCTTCNATTGGGTAAAAAGGAATAAGCAAACGAAATGTAGTAAATTTCATTCTTCAGTTTCTTTCTTTTTTTCTTTTTTTTTTTTGAAAGCTGGGACTTCACATTCTTAATTTGTTTCCTTATGGGTATTTTTTTTTTTTTTGGACTATCTTGATATCAGAGGAACTCATCTTTTATTCCCAGTCTTTTTAGAACATTTTATAAAAACTGATTTGAGGAACGCCTGGGTGAGTCAGTCTGTTTAGCGGCTGCCTTTGGCTCAGGTCTTGCGAATCCCACATCGGGCTCCCTGCTCAGTGGGAGTCTGCTTCTCCCTCTGCCTGCCGCTCCCATTGCTTGTGCTCTCTCTCTCTCTCTCTCCTTCACTCTCTCTGACAAATAAATAAATAAAATTTTTTTTTAAGATTTTATTTATTTATTCAACAGAGATAGAGACAGGCAGTGAGAGAGGGAACACAAGCAGGGGGAGTGGGAGAGGAAGAAGCAGGCTCACAGTGGAGGAGCCTGATGTGGGGCTCGATCCCATAATGCCGGGATCACGCCCTGAGCCAAAGACAGACGCTTAACCGCTGTGCCACCCAGGCGCCCCAATAAATAAAATCTTTAAAAAAATTTTTTAAAAATGATTCAAGAAGAATATTTAATTGTTCATTTCATTTGATCTTTAAAGAGGAAGTTTTCTGAATTGAGAACCTACTTGGCTCTTCTTCTTGGTCATGTCCTAAAGTAGGTTCTCAAACACTTGCTGGCTTATCATGAAAGCAAAAGAGGAGATTCCTGCCCTGACTGAGTGGAGTGGGAAAAACCACACAGTAAGAGCAGATAACAAGGAGAAGCACAAGAAAGGCACTGGTCCACTGAAACTCCAGCACACTCATAGAAGTTTGGGGAGCAGGTTGCTTCTAGAACCTGAAGCTGTGGATAGGCAGGAACCACCTGACAGCTCCTGAGATCTAAGAGGAAGAACGGTCCATTCAGGAAGCAGCTGTCAACAAAACTTCCAAATAGTTTCTGCCCCCATCTCTCTGCTACGATTTAAGGTAGCTGTTATTAAATGAGAGTGTAGGGATGCAGGGTAGGCAAAAACATCAGCTGCCCATGAACTGTACAGGGATAGCATGGAGGGGCCAAGTGTTTAGGAAAATGGGGATAATGCTGAAGGCTCTGGAGCAGTGACTTAGGTGCCCAGCCCCCATGGGATGGATCTAGAAAGGCTTCGACGGAAGGTAAGCAGAATTGTTGAGGGGAAGAGAGATGTCGCTTGGCAGGTGTCTATATGCTTATAGAACAGTGCAAAAGACTATTCTAATCCACAGAGTGGTTGAACTCTAGGTTTGGAGAACCCAGCAAGGTCAAATACAGGAAGAAGGAAAACTTGCCCAGTAAGTGGAAAGGTCCAGTGAGTAGAATAAACAGAAGCAGAGCAGACAGAGTGTTTCCAGTTGAAGGAAGGCCTCAGATGAACGGTAAATGTGTTAAGTGGTCCTTGCACGTTATTTCTCCAAAAGTGAAACCAACTCTGGCTGGTTGATGACTCTGACCTCCTATGAGAGGAATCAGAAGCTCGGAGCGGCTACCAGCGGTGTGGGAGGCAGAGGCTGCAGAGCCGGGGCTGGCCCTAGGCAGGGCGGTCTTGTGGGGAAAGGGTATCTTTGGCCTCAGGCCAGGGTCTCAATGCTTTGTTTTTCTTTCACTTTGGGACCACCACTTTCTCACCCACCCAGCACCCTTATGACCTCTTCTTTCTGTGCCAATAAAACCTGGGCTTGCACAGAAGATACAAACAGCAAATGATCTGATGTCACCATACATCTCTCCAGAGTCTTGCACTCCACATGCTTTTATAGGACATGGAGATGTTTTGATCAAATGAGTTATAAAAGGTAACCATTTCTTTTTTCTTTTTTTAAAGATTTTATTTATTTATTTGACAGAGATAGAGACAGCCAGCGAGAGAGGGAACACAAGCAGGGGGAGTGGGAGAGGAAGAAGCAGGCTCATAGCGGAGGAGCCTGATGTGGGGCTCGATCCCACAATGCCGGGATCAAGCCCTGAGCCAAAGGCAGACGCTTAACTGCGCCACCCAGGCACCCCAAAGGTTACCATTTCTAAGCATAGGTTTGGTTGCTCTCTGGTGGTGGAATTTTGGGCATCCTGTTGTGTCCTGGCCACGTCCTACGATAATAACTAGCAATAATGACTTTTTTATTTAGTGTTTACTATGTGCTGGGTATAGAATTTTCGTTAAGAACATGGATTCTAAGTCAGTCGTCTGCGATGTGAATCCCGCTCTGCCATTTATTGCCTCTAGGGTGATGGAGAAGTCAACCTCCGCAGGTCTTAGTTTCCTTATTTATAAAATGCAGATGACTGTATTATCCCAAAATACGGTTGTAAAGGGCTAAGCCTGGCTAGAGAGGTCAGTTAATGTTAGCGGTCAGTATTCTCGTTGTTGCCTTGTTATCGTTTTCTCTGTGTAGCCTCAAAGCAGCCCTGTGAGGGACCTTTATCCTCCCATGAGAGTCCAGAGTGCCCAAGGCTCACTTGCTTGCGGGCCATCCAGGTAGGAGGTGGTTGCGCATTCACCACCTGTCCCTGTCCTTTATTTATCAGCCAAGGTGAGGCACGTGCCGCCCCTGAGGCTAGGGATTCGGTGGTGAATGAGCAGAGTCCTTGTTCAGAAGCAGCTCCTCTTCTGGCTGAGGAAGGAAGACGATAAAGATGCAAGCAAGTTACTATCAGGACTTCAGAGCGTCCTTAATTATGAGGAAAATTGCACAGCGAGAGACTGAAGATGGGAGGGAGAGTGGGTTACATGAGCTCAGGTAATCAGGAAAGCTTCTGGGGAGGTGATATTCCTGCAAGCCGTCTACAGGGGTAGGATTGCCGGTCCCTGCTGTGTCCGTGTGAGGCTTGTGTTCAATTACTCTAAGTGAGGTCCGTCACTACACTTGTATGATTTTCTCAGTAACGTGCAGCCACTTCAGTGCGGGCTTGGGGCAGGTGGAGAATTGGATTTTTACAAAGTTGAGGTGTTCCCAGGTGAGCCATACAGAGGGAGAGAAGGGAAGAGAGTGACTAGTCTTTGCAAGGGAGTAGGTGGAGGGATGGGCCCTGACATCTAAGCTGGGTAAGAAGGGAAGGGGGAGTCGCAGGCGGTGAGGAGGTGTGGAAAAGTGGCAGTAAGGTTCATGAATGGGGGATCCCAGTGGGTGAAATATTAGAGTAGAGGCATAAAGAATGAGCTGGTCAGAGAATACAACAGTTGGAAGTGAGACTTCCGATGATGGTGCGGTTACTGGTTTGATGCCAGGGTTTCACAGAGCGCCATGACAGGAGAAAAAGTAGTAGGAGGTGAGGAGTTTAAGAAGCTGAGAGGCTGGGAGAGTATCGGCTGGATGTGGAAGCGCCCAGCAGTGAGGGCGAGAGTGGTACTACAGAGAGAAAGAGAGGGAAGCACATGTTGAGTGCTCAGCGAGGCAGGAATAGCAAGTGAGCAAGAGGTTGCTAGAGGGCACTACCGGGAGGGGGCTAGTCATCTGGCATGTGCTTCTTTAGAAGAAGGGAGGAGGAAAGCTAATCTGAAAATAGCAGAAGAGCAAGGAGAATACCTTCCCTTTTCAGCCCCCAGGAACATGTGGGAGAAACTTTATTTGAGATGTTTTGTACTTTTTTTTTAATAATATTTTTTTTATTATATTATGTTAGTCACCATACAGTACATCCTTAGTTTTTGATGTCAAGTTCCATGACTCATTACTTGTATATAACACCCACTGCACCATGCAATATGTGTCCTCCTTAATACCCATCACCAGCCTATCCCATTCCCCCACGCCCCTCCCCTCTGATGCCCTCAGTTTGTTTCCCAGAGTCCATAGTCTCTCATGCTTCATTCCCCCTTCTGTTTACCCGCCCTTTCTTCTTCCCTTTCTTCTCCTACTGATCTTCCTACTTCTTATGTTCCATAAATGAGTGAAACCATATGATAATTGTCTTTCTCTGCTTGACTTATTTCGCTTAACATTATCTCCTCCAGTCCCGTCCATGTTGCAGCAAATGTTGAGAAATTGTTCTTTTTGATGGCTGAGTAATATTCCATCGTATATATGGACCACATCTTCTTAATCCAGTCATCTGTTGAAGGGCATCTCGGCTCCTTCCATGGTTTAGCCTATTATGGACAATGCTGCTATGAACATTGGGGTGCATATGGCCCTTCTCTTCACTATGTCTGTATCTTTGGGGTAAATGAGATGTTTTGTACTTTAACCAGTTCTAATTGCTGGACATTTGGGCTTGTTCTAGATTTTTACCTGTTATACATATACTGTGATTAAATCTGCCCCCCAACCCTTAGTTATTTACTTTGTATGAATCTCCTTGAAATAGAGTTGCTGGCATATAGATTTTTTAAAAAATTAGTTCTTTGGTTAAGTATTGCCAAATTATCTGCTTGGAAGTTTTTAAAAAAATCAATCTGTGGACTGTCACTATCACTGCTGTCTGATATTAATTTTCATTTTTTGACTAAAAAGATACTCTATGCCTAGAGTCCTTAACCTGGGATAAGATTCAGGGGGACTTGAAGCCTCTGACACTGAGTGGAAATAGGTATTTGTGTAGGGGTTAGGGGAAGGCTCCATACTTTTCATCAGGTGCCCAGTGAGTTCTATGACTCAGAAGCAGTGAGGAACCCCTGCTCTGGTCTCAGGCTGTTGGTGGCTTCTCTCACCGCTCCTCCTGAAGGAGCCCAAGCCTGCAGCCCCCTGTGATAGAGAAGATGCACTTTGAACTAGGGAGAAGATCCTAGATGGGGGCGTGTTTCAACAATCAGAGTCTAGAAAGTTACAGGTTCTACTTAAAATGTTGTTAAGAGATGGGAAAGGGAGATTCGGCGACAGGATTAAAAGCAGTGATGAAAAAAGTTAAGGGTTTCGTCTCTATATTCTGAGTTGTCACCGAATCAGAAAACGCTTATACCAAAGTGAACCACAAAGGGAGTGAATTCTTAAAAGTCTGCTCTCAGTTTTACTGGTGGGTATAGAAAGACCACCAGGAAAAGGTGATTATTTCCTTGGCACTGGGCTTCCTTCTGTCCCCAGGGGGGTGCCCAAAGTCCTTGAAGAGCGGCTTCCGGGGCCCAGTCTGCTGGGAGGAAGCTCGCAGCAGTCGAGCAACATCCATTGATTGTTTGTGCCTCGCCTGCTTCTAAAAAGATTCTGGGAATACTTTACAATACAGAACATTTAAAAAATTGATGTAATAAAGTCAACACAAGGGAATGGAGAGGGTAATAAAACATCCTGGGGGTGTGTGAATAATAGCAGAATTCAGTTATCGGTGGGTCACTGAGGGGATTTAAATCTCTTCTCTCAACTCTAGCCCTCCTTCCAGACATTCACTTCTCTTTCATCACCAAATTCTGAAAAATACCCTCTCTATTCTTCACTTCCTGTTTGCTTTTCAACCCAATTTAGTCAGGCTTCTGCTCTGACTTACTCTTCTGGAATTTCTCCTCATTGCTAGATTGCATTAAAAACCCTTCGGCCCTCATCCTCCTGGCGGTGTCTCTGGGATTTTTCACCATCGCCCCTTGTTCGCTCACGGAAGCTCTCTCCTGTTTGGTCCCTTGGCACCTTCTCTTCTGGTTCTCCTCCAGCCTCTGTGTCCTTTCGGGTGCTTTCAGTAGTTCACCTCCTCCTTGTCTGCCCACGAGTCCTGTTTCAAAACTCTGTTATTTGAACACCAAAGCTTACCCTGAATGGGCACTCCCACGGATCAGCATATCCCAAACTCTGTTGCCAAGTTCCAGAGCTAGATTTAGAGCTGTTTAAAGTACATACGTATGTGCCGGGGTGTCCCTCGGTTTTCCCAAATCCACACATTCAAAGTGGAACTCATTAACCTTCTCTGATTTCAGTCTTCACTGCCCCCCGTATGCCCTTCACTCTCCAACAAACCTCCCAAACCAGAAACTGGGGTGTCACTCTTGATGACTCCTTCTATACTCTATGGTGAATCATTTATCAGCTTGTTGCTTCCCCCTCAGAAATGTCTTTCAGCTGCAACCACCCCTTTGTTCAGACATTTCATCTCTCGCAAGAGTCTCCTAACTCCTGTCCCTCTGCTGACCACCTTTCACTTCGCCGTTGCCTCATGTGGATGCCATTGCTTAAACATTTCTGTGGAATCTCCTTTGCCTGAACTTAGCATAATTGTCCCAAGATAACATTCCAGGTGTCCTTATCGCAGGGGACTCCTCCACACTCATATCTATTACAGGTGGCTTGATATAAGTGGTTAAGGGCATGCTCCAGGGCCAGAGTTCTAATCTTGACCCTGCCCCTTGCTAGCTGTGTGACCTTCGTCAAGTTGTCTCAATTGTATATCTATAAAACTGGAATCCTATGCGTAACTGTCTAACAGGCTTTGGGAAGGTTGGACGACGCAGTATACAAGAGGCTCAGAACAGTCCCTGGATTACTGTATGTTTGTTATTACTATTATTATCTTCATTATTGTCCGTACTATTATCTATACCCTAGCCTCACAGCTTTTCATGGTTTCTTGAATGCATCCTGCCCTCTCATAACACTGGATCTTTGACTGTGCCCTCTACCCAGAATGCACTTTCCTACTTCTTTCTCCAGCAAACTTCCCTGGGCTAAGTTAGAAGCAAAATTCTCCATGCTTCTCCAGCACTGTGTCCACACCTTTGGATGTGAGCCCTTTACATTAGAGTTCAGTTTCTGTGTTTTACATGTCTGTCTCCCTCAGGGGATAACGTAAGCTGCTCCGTGTGAGGATTCGCCTTGTCTCGCTCGTCTTTGCAGACTCACTGTCTTGCATGTTGCAGTTACTTAGAAGATGTTTGTTGAATGTGTGTTAAGTCAGTGAGATTCTTGACCAGAGTTTCTGGTGGGGAAACGGGTGTTGGTTCCTTTTGTGCTCATTTGCTCACAGACACTTTAATATCCAGAACAGCTCTGGAGGGGAAGTGTACAGCTCCCCATCGAGGTTTGTTATGTAGATTACTCTTGGATCTGTGATCTATAGTAGTGACCTTCCTCTAGTGTGGTAACCCCATTTTCCTTAAAAGGAACTATTAGCGGGAGGGGAATGAAAGTGGTGTGGTGTGGTGGCAGAGGTGCTAACTGGGGATGGAGAGATTCAAAACCCAGGTCCCTTTATGACAGGTTCAGGCTTTAACCTAAACTGGGCCATGAACCGTGAATCAGAATCAATACTCAGAAGTCATCAGGAGACTTCTGGAGTCTAACAGGGGAGTGGACGCTGCAGTCCTGAGCAAAGATAAAGGTCTAAGGGTACCTGGGTGGCTCAGTCAGTGAAGTGTCTGACTCTTGATCTCAGCTCAGAGTCATGAGTTCAAGCCCCATGTTGGGCTCCATGCTTGGTGTGGAGCCCACTTAAAAAAAAAAAAAAAAAAAGGTCCAAGCACCAGGAAACAGGGTCAGGGTAATGGCCCTGGGGGGGGGGTTGTAGGAATGATCTTGGGGATTGCCTGATTACATGTCTTTCCCACATTTTATAGGCCACCACATCATCTCTGGAAATCAGGCACCATTACAAATCCCACACATTAACCCTGAGCTCCTGACTGTAACCCGCACGTGTGGTGATGAGTGCCATGGTGGTTAGATGCAAAGCCTCTGGATTGCCCTGGGTGCAAATCCCACCTCACCTCTACCATGGACTTAGGATGTAGCCTTGGCAAAGGACTGGGTCTCTCTGAGACCATGTCCTCATCTCTCAAATGAAGTAGATATTATTTCATAGGAGAGGAGTGAGAATTAAGTAAGAGGATATATGCAAAGTGCTTTGCATGATGCCTGACCCACAGTTACTGCCCAATGAAGTAATATTATCCGTAACCTATAATTAAGAAAATGTGTATTCTTTTAAAGGAGCTCCCTGAAGCACCTGTGACCAGTAAGAAAAGCACTACCATGTAATGAACACTTGACTTTATGGGCGACACTGTGCTAAACCTTTAGCTGTATTAATTCTTAATTTGCACAACATGAACAGGGAGATAATGTTATCAGCACCTTACAGATGAGGAAGAAGAGATTCAGAGGGTTGTTCCTGGCCCAAAGTAGCACAGCGGTTATGTCTGAGAGGTTGGAGTTGGACAGAAGCCTGTCTTTCTCTGGAGGCTTGCACTCCTCATCACTCTGCCCAGTGTTTTCTAAACAGGTTGCAGGGGAACATCTGCAGATTTAGCTGTGGAACTTACGGTTCCTGTTCAAATAACCAGGAGTGTGTGTGTGTGTGTGTGTGTGTGTGTGTGTGTGTGGCAATTTACCAATTTGCATGTAATTCCATTCCATAGATGAAATTATTCTGGAGTGAGGTTGGTACATTAGTGCCATCTGGCATTTTTTTTTTTTAAGATTTTATTTATTTATTTGACAGAGACAGAGACAGCCAGTGAGAGAGAACACAAGCAGGGGGAGTGGGAGAGGAAGAAGCAGTCATAGCAGAGGAGCCTGATGTGGGGCTTCGATCCCATAACGCCGGGATCACGCCCTGAGCCGAAGGCAGACGCCCAACTGCTGTGCCACCCAGGCGCCCCTGGCATTTTTTTTTTTTTGAAGCCCATCTCCAGTGCCATCAGATGAGGTGTTAGCGGTAAAAAGGCAAGAGTTTATGTCCGTAGAGCGGGCAGCTACAGATACCTTAAAGATAAGGCTACAGTAAGAATGCAAAGATACAAGAGCAGCAACGCTGGCCTGAGGTCCTGCTCAGTGCAACCCAAGGATCTACAGCGGGGATTTAGGCAGCGGGGTTGCTCAGAAGTGAAGTAGAAAATATAAACTCTCCATCTTGGCTTTTTTGGTAACCAGAGTCAGGACAAAAAGTCCAGTGAGATGATACTCTGATGTTTGTTACCCTGATGGCAGCAACATAAGAAACAATCGTCATGTACGCAGTGTGAGGTGATGTGTTCTAAGGAGAATGTGAGATGACTTGGTAGCTGGAAAGAGTGTCACTCCCCTAGGGTGAAAGTGATCAATAGCCTCGAATATTAAGAGCCAAGAAATATGCTTCCTGTGAATTTACGGCTGTGGGCGGTGTCATAGGGCGTGGTGAACCAAGGCAGACCGGGGCTTGAATCCTGGTTCCTCTGCTTCTTAGTTGTGGGACCTTGGGCCAGTTACTTAACATTTTAAAATTTCAGTTTTCCCCATCTGTAAAATGGTGACAATAACATCTACTTCTTAGGGTTATGGAGATTAATGATGAAATAAATGATAGTTATTGATTCTATGTTAACATTTACAAGTGCAAAGGAACCAACTTGCTTGCTTGCTTGCTTTTGAAACAAGAATGAGTACAGACTACACACACACACACACACACACACACACTTATTTTTCAAAGAAACACTGCTGTCTCCAGGGAGTTATTACAACTTTTACATGTTCACATTAATTCCAGAGCCTTTATAATCATAAAATCCATTTATAGCCCTTAGTTGCCAAGCAACATAGGACAAAGTACTGAGTATTTCCTTTTATTGCAAAAGGTTCAGCTTTTCCATATTGGTCTTGAAATCAACATTTTTCAGAAAAGAGAGAACGGTGAAAGTACTTTATTTCCAAGGTTTGTGAGCATTCCTTGTTTGGGGGTAGGATCAGAGCTGAAAGGAATATATTGTTATTATTGTCCTGTTCTTGAATAGTCTAAAGCATTTTGTGCTAATTTTACAATAAATCTGTAAGAAGGTCCGAAGATGGGAGACTGCAAATTTAGTTTAAGGAGAGAGCTTGCTTCATGTAATCTATATTCTAAGGACGCTCTCACTGTAGGAGAACTAGTTCTTTGATCTGTCAGTGTCTTTCCGGAAAGGCTGGGGTGACATAAAATTCATATGAAGGATGTTTTCTGCTGACCTTCGTAACTGCTGACCTCAAACGCATCATTCAACCAGGCATTGACAGGGTTTAGGGAAGTTGGCTTTGAGTCACATAACTGAACTAAATTCTCTTCTTCTTTGAAAGGTATTAATGCTTTTAATTATTTTTGTTGTTTTTGCCTGTGGATAATCAGGAGGTAAAGGTTGGAAATCCAAAGAGACTAGAAAGTGTGTATTACTATTTAATATCCTATAAAGTGTTCCAGTCCAACTTATATTTTTAACAGCTCATAAAAGCATGTATAGAAACAGTTTTTAAAATTTGAGTAGTTATTTCTCCATGTGTCTGTATTAAAACAGTACAAAAGCAGATTAGATTATCTCAACTGGAGTTTTCCTCTCCTTGTCCCAAATGCATTCTACACATGCGGTGGGATTCTCTAGATGTGAAGAGTGGAAGCAGTGACCCTCTTTTCTTCCTTCCCTTGTTGGGTTAAGCAAGCTCATTGCTTTGAAACAAATCCCTTAAGTCACACAAGATGTTTTATATGCAGGAAGAGGCAGAAAGGCTATTTATAGACTCTTTCTTAAAAATTTGCCAAGGAAGGAGCTGGTCAAGACTCTTGTGCAAAGAGTAAATGTACGTTGGGATGATTTCTGTGTGTAAATATAAAAGAGTAAGATCTAGCTATTAGCATGACTCGGTTAATTCTAATCAATCGGTAGAAGGGAACTTTAAAATCTATTATCCTTGCATCTCAAGAAGTGTTGTGCCTTAAAAAGTATTTGGAGAATTTTCATTTCTTCTTTTTATCTGCAAGGGGATAAGACAAAGACAACAGTCTGCTCCTGGGAGAAGCAGGCTCTTGTGTGAAGATCTGAATTGACTTTTCATGGTAGTCAGGGCTGGAAACCGTGCTCAGAACTTGGTCCTCCCTTTGCTGGCTATTTATGGAAATGTTGGAAAAAATGGAAATCCATACCCAGCCACCAATTTTGACATTGTCTTATTTTGCCAGTTCATTCCTTACCCATCCTCCAAGTTTTCTTCTCACTCTTCCAGTTGTATTACGCTTGTCGATGGAGTTTGACATTTTACAAACTCTTTTCATTTCTGTCACTCATTAGTCCCACTTGCAATCCTGAAAGGAAGGCATTTTGCAGATGAAAGAAATGGAGCCTTAAAGAAGTTGAAAGGTGTCTAAAACCACCCTGGTAAATGCCAGTGGTGGCAAAACCTTTGTCTTCTTGTTCCAAGTCCAATGCTCTTTCCCTCTGCATTCCACTTTGCTTTCCCAAAGGAAAAAGTGGTTAACACTTGCCTTGCCTCATTGGCTTCCATATTCTAGGGTAGATGTCAGACTAATACTTCAGTGAACATAGCCGGCATTTGGAAAAATCTCCTCCGTTTTGTCCTCCTCTCCTTACCTATCCCCAGTCACCATGTTAATTTCCCACAAATCGGCCACTGGCTGCCTCACTGCATCTACTTTCCAAAATAGGGCCAGCAAGTTCCTCTCATTTGGGCCTTCACTTAGCCCCCTGCTTTGATGAAACTGATCTGGCCTGACTTCAAGCGATTGGTTTATTGTTCTGAGTCCTGTGTTTGGGGAGTGGGGATGAGAGGCAAAGAAGGAATAAGAAGGGAAAGAACATTTATTATGCACTGAGCACTAGTAGTGTTAAAGAAGAAAAAAATTCAGCGATACTTATTAAAGCCTGTTAAGGATGACTTTATTCAAGGGAGGGACCATCAAAACAGATATAGTGACCACTGTGATGGAATTTTGCAGTGGGGGAGAGAGACTAGGCTCAACTCTGGAATATGCATGGGCAAGTGGGAATGTGTAGCCCAGGAGTAGGGTAAGGGGGGATTCTGGCTAGACCAGCCTAACAGGATTCTTGCTAAAAGTAGGCTAGGGTGACCAGACATCACCAAGGCAAGGTGGGGGATGAGGAACCTGATTGGGTATCAAGGGTGATCAGATATGGAGGATGGGGGATTCTGGTTGAACTGATTTGTCTGGTTAAACTGTCCTGACAAATAGCCAATTGCTAAAATTGGCCAATGCAGACAGAAACATGAAAGTAGGCCTTGTTGAAAAGTTCAGAGGGGCCTGAGTAGAGTTTGATCCAGGAGTGAATCTGTCAGCAGCAGGATTACACATCACATTTAGTTTGTGAGCAATGCTCTAAGGTGGTAAAAACCCATCTCCCCCTCATCCCTCCTCCACCCCAGATAAGGAAACAGGCCCAGAGAAGTTCAGTAGAACTAGAATTTATCTCAAGTTGGCCTGATGGCAGTTCTCCAAATCTCATGCTTTTCCTTGCTTTCACATTACAGGAGGCTCCCTCCTTCTGGAATACCCTTCTCTGCCCTGTTCCCCTGTTAATTGCTCTTCACTCATGAGGTCTCCACTGTGGCATCATTCCCTCAGGGCTTCTGTGTATTCCATAGTACTTTGCACTTCACCTCTAAAAGCGGCCTTGCCTTTTTCTGTGTCTGCCTCCTGTGGACAACCGGAAGGAAGGAACTAGATCTCATTCATTCCTTCAGCCTCAGCAGCCAGGGACTGGTACATAGTAGTCACTCCAACATATTTATCAAATCAGTACATAAAAACCCCAAGCCTGGTCTTCTTCCAAGTCTGCTGGATTTACCTCCTTTATGTCTCACATCCAAGAAGACATGCGTCTCTGTCCCACACTTGGCTGATGACTCAGCCCTTGGTCAGTGCCCTGCTGGGCTGTCCCCTCCCTGTCTGCCTGGCCTGGCAGGATAGGAAGGCACTGCTGAGGCAGGACAGGTGCTCCTGAAAGCACAGGGTGGGCAGCTTCCATGACTCATTTTCCTGAATTTGTGCCAGGCAGGGTCCCCCCACTGGGGGCATCGATTTACTATTCAACACTGTACGTTCCAGAGGAACCAAACCACCTGTAAAGCCTGTGGGTAGATATACCATAGGCTTATCGAAGAGAAAGTGGACAAAGCATAAAAGTTTAATCCTCATGTTCAAGGGCTGGGAGGAACCTCGGCTGTAAGTTTCCAAAACTCCTGGAAAACTGGATTCCCAGATTCCCAGAAAGGCCAGAGGATCTTGCTTAATTTATATTGCAAGTCATTAATTTGAAAGGAAAAGAAGTGTGAACTTGATAACCAACTAATGAGACACTGAAATATTTCCATGAAAATTGAGGTTACATAGTGCAGTAGACTGACCATTTTCCCCTCCCACTTTAAATCGCATGCAAATTTTTAGATTATTCACCGAGAAGCCATGCAAATTGCCACAAGGGCAGCTCTCCAAAGGTATTGAGCCAATCAGCAATCATTTATTATTTACACTGAGTGGCTCCTGAGTCTGTGAAAAAGCAAATTGGACACATTCATCTGGGAATGTCATAAAGTTAATGCTGGAAGATCATAGATCTACGGCATTTTTAAGTTGTATACGGCAGATACCATCAGCTGCCTTCCCAGTTGTGGCCCACCTACCTTCTTTTCTGCTGGCAGAAGCTTTATCAGTCAGACAGAAGAGGAGAGTCCTTGAGCTCAGGAAGGGTAATCTCTAATGTAATTGATTTAAATCAGGTATCACAATCAAGTATCAAGTTCCTCCTCTCTCTCCCCTTGTCCTCATAATTCAGCAGCTATAACTCTCTCTTTTGTAAACCCTTCCATCATTCTTTTTATAAAGGATAAATTCCTCTATTCACTGAAGCACCTAACAATTTTAATAATAACTTGACATGTTCTTTCATTTTTTACCAAGAATGTTATTGTTTTTTATTAGTTTTTGAGTGGTTTGACCCAACCCTACTGTCCTTCATTCTTTTGCATGATTTTGCAGAAAGCAAGGTTATTCAAGAACACATACATAGTGGTATAGTAGAAAGCACCTGAACCCCTGCAAGAACAATTGTGTTATTACAAGTTGAATAAGTTACTTAAGCAGGCTAAGAATATTTGGCCTTCTGAAAAATGGGGGTAATAATAGCACCTATATGATAGAATAAAATTATTGTGAGGATCAAATGAGAATGAAATGTAAAATCCTTGGCACAGTGCCGGTACATAAAAAGTGCTCAACAGATTTAGCAAGTAATATCATTATTATTATTATTATTATTAACATTATTATTATTATTCTTATTTTCCATTGACCATCTCTCATCTGGCTTGACTTGTGATTCTTTCCCATTCTGTTGGATCTCCCCTGGACACCCTATTTGTCAACATTCCTCTGAATGTGTGGGAACCAGGTCATCAAAGTCAGATCTGTGCATAGAGGAACAGGGACCTCACCACTCTAGTTCTGTACTCAATGATTTTATTAGTATAATTCTACATTAGTTTCTTTGTCTTTCCAATACTTCCCCATGATAGCCCAACTGAAAGACCTTTGTCTGTGTCACCTATTCACTCATAAGCCAAGTTTCCCCATCTCCTGTTTACATGATTTAAAGAGTCAATGTAGAGCTGAATGCCTAACCTGCTGTCACCTTTCATAGTTAGCCAGCTTGAGATTAGGCCTGACTCTTTCAAAACATATTGTTCCCGCTTACATCCTTCAGGTCATCTGCATACTTGGCCAGTTAGCCTTCTGTATACTTCTAAAAATCACAAATAACATTATTGACAAGGAGGCGAGCAGAGTCGTTTTATACTGAATTTTAGGATTTCTCCGGGTTAGCATTTTGGGGTATGTTTTTCTCCCAGGTATAAATTCTCCTAACCCTAATGCACTTTCCTCTGCCTTCCTCCATCTTAGCGACAAATACAGCCATCCTTGACTGCCTCCCTCAAACCAGATGGAAGCCTCCCCAAGTGTCTCCTTGGGCCTCACTTATCACACTGTGTGGGTGCCGCCTGTTCTTTTTCTGTGCCCCTCCCCTACCTTGAGGGTAAGATTAAGTGTTGCTCACTCTTGTATTCCTGTGGCTAGCCCATATGCTCCTCATTAAATATTTATTAAATGTTGAATGAATTAATTAGCAGTTTTGTTAAGTGTCTAGTTGAAGTCAGAAGACACATTTCCATGGAGAGTCTTCTAATCTGCTGGTCAGGAAGTAGAACAGGCAAGGAAATGAAGTTCGTCCATGTGGCTAGTTCTCGGTGGGCACAGGCAGGTTCTTTGATGTCCTCTGCTGTTCTTGAGTCCAGCAGCCAAGTTTTTAGCTATCCTTTCTAGAATTTTGCACCTGTGAAATTTCTGGAAAACCTATGTGGGCGTGGCCATCCTGTTACACAATGTGCTTGAATTTCTTTACTCAAGTTGAATAAAGGTTAATATTCACTTTATCTTTTGATTATCAGGCACATAAATTTCAGGTGATTCATATCATGTTAAAGTCCACAGATAGTCTGTTAATTTGGTCACTATTTCCAACGGGCTGTGCTCACTGTGGTTTAAAGAACTGATTAGATTCTTCCTGGATCAACGTAGGACTACCTGTACAAGGAGAACTGGGGAGACTTGCAGGCTTCCAGGTCATTAGGTGGAGTTCCTCTTGGGAGCAGTGCCCTGCTGCTCCCTTTTGTCTCTGAGCGCAAAAACAGGATGGCATTATACCAGCCAGAGCAGATGAAATCCCCAAGCTCCTTCTCTGGCTCCTCACCTGACTCTCTCATTTTTCTTTTCTTTTTTTTTTTTTCTTAATATTTTATTTATTTATTTGACAGAGATAGAGACAGCCAGAGAGAGAGGGAACACAAGCAGGGGGAGTGGGAGGAAGAAGCAGGCTCATAGCGGAGGAGCCTGATGTGGGACTCGATCCCATAACGCCAGGATCACGCCCTGAGCCGAAGGCAGACGCTTAACCGCTGTGTCACCCAGGCGCCCCTCTCATTTTTCTTATCTCAAGGCACCAGCGCCACCTCTTACCTAAACACCACGGCAAAATAGGGACTAGGGAATTGCCTAGATTCCTTCCATTCAGTCCCAGAGTCTAGTAGGCTTCTCCTCTCAAATACCACTCACACCCAGTTGTGTGCTGGTGAATGTTCAAGAACCAACTTTTTGGGGAAAAAAAATTCCCAATTTGTAACATTTGCCAATTTCCATGGTGTAAATCCTCCCTCCATGGCTGATTTCAAGCTGCTCCCCTGAAGACACAAAATATGGAGTTGGGAAGAGATGTGCACAAGCTCATACAAGCTGGCTCCAGGCACTGTGCTTTCTTCCACCTTCCTGCCCTGACCTCCACTGTGCTAGATCAGAGTCTCATGGCCTTCAAGACTCACAGATCGTCCCTGCTGGCTATTCTAGCCTCATGGAGCCCTGTTCCTGGAAGCTTTCCTAATACCTTTTTCTTCTTTTGGGTCATTTAGGTGACCCATAATGCCCTGTGTACATCTTCATTGTCATATCATAATGCAATGGTATGTGTTTATGTCAGTCTTTCTCATTGGTCTATGAACTTCTTGAGCACAGAAACTGATAGTAATGACAAAGGGTAGTAGTGACTGAGCTGGGAACTATGTTAAGTATCTTAATTGCATTAGCTCATTTAATCTTCACAATAACTGTAAGGTCAATGCTCTTATTATACTCATTTTACAGATAAGGAAAGTGAGGCACAGAGAGGCCAGATAATTCGCCCAAGGTTGCATAGCTGGTTGCACAAATCTAGAGTCCGATTTGAACCCAGGCCTGATTGTAGAACCAAGACCTTTAACTACTAAGGCTTCTTTGTGTGTCTAGCACTTGGCACTCTGCCTGGTCCATAGCAGGTGCCGTTTGCTTGTGTGTTGAGTAATGAGGGAAGGCTAATATTGGCAGTATCCTTGACTAGTTTCTTTGCTCTGTTCCTCTCAGCTTCAGCCTAATCTCCCAACAGCAAGCAGGATGACCTTTCAAAACTATAAACCTCATCATGTTATCCATCTGATGAAAATGTTTCAATGTCTCCATAACTTTCAAGATGAATTCCTTACCTTGATACCTATGAACCTTCATGATCTGGTGTCTGCCAGTTTCTCTAGATACACCTGCTATTCATAATCATATTTATTCATTCAAATTTTATTACTTATCCAACAGATGCAATTTTTGTTGAATAATCAGGTCTAACAAGGTTCCAGGCCTTGTTCTGGGATGTGTACAAAAAGAGGCAGTCTCTCCCCTAGAGAAGCTTAGAGTACAGTGCAGAGACACAGACACGCATCACACAGGGGCTACAACGGCTGAAACAGAAGTGCATCCAGCTCTCCCTGGGGGCCACAACAGGCATCGATCTCAGGTCATATATGTTTGTCACTTGGCTCTTGCCACACTGTTGGCACATTTCCACAGAAGTCCAGCTGCTGAGTTTTAGAATTCATTTGCACATGCTCTTTCCTGTTCTTAGAATTTTTTCTTAATAACCATCTATTTATCCTTGAAAATTCCTTCTCAAGTGTCACCTGCAAGGAGTCCTTGCCACTACCACCCCACCCAAGCCAGCCTAATCGAACGGTCCCAGGTATTCCTATCTACAGCCGTCCTAACACTTAACACCACGTACTGCTCTAGCTGATTTTCTTGTGCCTCTCACTGGGTTGTGAACTCATCTCTGATTTTATTCCTGAACACATAGTGGATACTAAGTAAGTGTTGAATAAATGAATGAAACAATTAGTGAATTAATGTTCGGAAATGTCATATTTGCTCATCTAACTCTGAATTGTCTGTGGCTCTAAACACCAACATTAGATTTAAAATCCAACTTTATTTTCAAGACAAAATATCCTTAGCAAATGAGAGAAGGGGAGTGATTGGTTTCTCCTCCTCTCCTCTGTCTTCTCTTCTTTTCCTCCTCCTTCTTCTTTGGAATATTTATGAACATTTCTGCTCAAAATTCTCATGAACACTGGTGTATCAGAGGGAAACTATCTTTATGTTTAAATCCAAAGGGCAACCATTGGGGGATCCTCACTGTTGCTTTTTAGAATCTTTTAAAAACCTAGAGTTATTGTAACAAACAAATTTTGTCATCTTGGCTGTTTTCTGAATACTCTGAGCAGTGATGTTATGTGACAAAAGGTGAGAGTTGATAAAGGAAGGTACAGAGGACATCTGGGTTGAGGAAGGTGATATGGGAACAGAGCCTATCAGATGGTAACAAGAAAGGACTAGTGGGTGGTGGATGGACACGCGGATGGAGGAAGCAAGGTCCCCGAGGTGTGTACCCTACTCATACCTTTGGGGAGCACTGTTTCCCCAAAGGTGTATGTATGTCTATTAGTAGGCCTGTGGATTCAACTTGGGCTTGTCTGTGATACTCCCTGGTGGATTGATCCTCTAACTATGTGCTTTTTTCTTGTCTGCCCAAGGCCAAGAGCAACAGGACAGCTTACCATGTGGCAGCTGTCCCTGAACCTAGAAGGGGAGGCAGAGAACTAGGGTGAAGAAGGGCTTTCTTTCTGAGATAGATAAAGGGGGCAGTTCTTTGGCACTCCCAGGAGGCCTGGCAGCTTCTCCTGTTCTGAGCAGGACTGTGACAGCCACAAAAGACAAATGTAGAGCAGGGTGGGATCAAAGCTTGAAACCGAGCTTCGCTGACAGGGGGTGGGATGCCCAACAATGCCATCTCTGCAGGTTTGGGTGTAATAAATAAGTGTTTAAGACATTTATAGCTAAGCGATTATTTTTAAAAGCATGAGATTTATTTTAACAGTCATTTAAGAGTTTCCGTGTGTGTGTAAAGCCTCCTGAAAACAATTTTATCTGACACTATGGATTTATCTTGTTGAGTAATTTCCTTTGAATCTGGAAGGCACAGATGTGATTTTGGAGTCCTAGAGAAAGCTGGCTACTCGGGGTGGGGGGATCATCTCTCCTTGTTCATTAAGGTGTTTGGACATGCCACACGGGGCAGGTCCTGGGAGCTGTGGACCATCTCCTATTTCTGCCTGGGGATGGTGGTGGGGGAGGGGAGGCAATATAAAGCAAGTGATACAATGGTCAGGTCTTAGCATCTGTGGCCCACCTCCAATTTTTGCCTGGGGCCGAGTGTGTGTGTGTGTGGATGCACACGTGCTGTATAAAGCAGATGGGACACGAGCAGGGGCTTCAGTGGGAAGTTAAGCAGATTCTTCCTTCCATCTGTTTCTCGCAGCCACCAGCTTGACCAAAGCCCAAAGAAGTAGTAGACGCAAGTCAGTCTTGTCTGCCGTTGGAGCGTGAGATGGGTGGTGATGGTGGGGAGGGGGATGAGCACCTGCTCAGGAATCAGGGCAGCCTGCTTGGTTTCCTCGCATATCACTTACTAGCTGTGAGACCCTGGGCAAGCTCGTTAACCTGTGTAATCACTTTGCTTTCTCTGTAAACTGGGGATATTAGTGTCTACCTCCTCGGGCTGTTATGAGGATTAATGAGTCAGGTAAAGTGCCTCTCCTTTGGCTTAGCTCAGAGTAAGAAATCCAAACCACTTCTGAATGCCCATGGACAATTGGGATGGCATTCAAATTCATTTCCCTTCTTATCCCTTTATAGTCCTTTCCCACCAAACAACCAGAATAAACGTCTTCATTTTTTTCTTTTTGTTTGTGTATTCCTTTGGGTTTTTTTAGGTTCCACACGTGGTGAAATCATATGGTATTTGTCTTTCTCAGTGTGACTTATTTCACTTAGCATAATACCCTCTAGGTCCATCCATGTTGTCACCAATGGCATCATCACATCCTTTTTTATGGCTGTGTAATATTCCATTGTAGATATATACCACATCTTCTTTATCCATTCATCTATTGATGAACACTTAGGGTGCTTCCGTATCTTGGATATTGTAAATAATGCTGCAATAAACACAGGGAGGCATATATCTTTTCAAATTAGTGTTTTTATATTCCTTAAGTAAAGAACCAGTAGTGAAATTGCTGGATCATTTTTAATTTTTTGAGGAACGTTGTATGGAGCAAAACTTTTAAAAATGTGAAGCATATCATATCACTTTCCAAAACCTTCCCATTGCTCTGACCAACCTCTCCTACCCCCTCTCTTGTGCTCCTATGCTTTAGCCGTCTTGAAATTGTTTCTCAAACAGCCCCTGTTCTCTTGCCCTTACTGTTCCCCTCTGCCTTGCATTCTTAGCCCTCAGTCTTTGCATGGCTGGCTCTTTTCTGAGGAAGCCCTCCCAATGAAAAGGATCTCTATCTCCCTGAAGCCTCTTACACCACTCTGTTTCATTTTCATGTGAAAAAATCCTGTTTATTTATTGTTTCTCATATGTCACATCTGTCCTCCGCCATCCCCACCGGTGCCCCTTTCCTTCCCTGAGAATTCAGGCCCTCTGAAGGAATTTGTCTTTTTTTTTTTTTTTTTCCTGTCTGCTGTGTCCCCAGAACCTTGTACAGTGTTTGGCATGTACTTGGTACGTGCTTAATAAGTATTGGTTGAATCAGTGAGAGAATGAATGTGTCTTATCCTGCTCATCTCCATCCTGTCCTTTCTTCAAAGTCTCCCTCAAAACTAAATTGCCACTATGAGGTCAATTCTGACCATCACAACGTTAAAGGATATCTTCCATCCTTTTCGCTCAGTTTATGTAACTGAAAAGAGTTGGTGATCTCTCTGCTCTTTCCCTCCTCTTCTCTTTCTTCCTCCCTCTTTTCCATCTATCTCTGGCATCCATCAGTTTTTCTCATTTGGGAGGTGCTCAAGGTTTTTTAAATTTTATTTTAATGAATGAGATAGCAAGCCAAAAGTTAAACATACAATGGCTCTCCTACAACTAGTGCAATGATCTGAATGTGAAGGTACCTTGCCCCTGGGAGGGATACAAGGCACTGGATTACATGAGGGATAGTAGTGTGGGGTGTAGAAAGTTGAGGTGTTATATATTTAGATCATACCTGGACAAAAACTCCACGAAGTTAATAATTGGTGAATATGAGGGAAGGGCAAAAGTGAGTTCCTTTAAATTCCTGTAGCTTCTATGTAGGTTTGAAATTATTTCAAAATAAAATGTTAAAAATTCTTTCCTTATCAAAAAATGTAGAAAGTGAAATTTATCAATCTTTTGCTTTACAGTTTTTGGCTTTCATGCCATGCTTGAAAAACCTTTATCCCAAGATCATAAGAATATTAACTCATATTTTCTTTCTATGGTTTTATTTATTTATGTTGAAATCTTTTCTCTATCTGGAATTTAGGTGTGGAAGTAGGAAAATAATCCAGATTTTTTCCCTCATATGTCTAACCAGTTTTCCCCAAGACTTTTATTGAATAATAAATCTTTTTTCACTGGTGTCAAAGGATTTGTTTATTGTGTACTAAAAGTCCTTATACATTACATGTATATGTGATTTTTCTTGATATATCCCAGATATATCCTACATCCTTTGATATGTCCTTGTGTGAATTTCTCAGATTTACCTCCTCCATAATTTTCTGGTGATTTTTTGCTATTTTTCCAGAAGAATTTCAGAACACTAACTTGGGGATTATTTAATTTCAGGTAACACACAAACCAATTCAAAAGGGTTTATTGGGTATACCCAAGAGTTTGTCATGTAATTGGAGTGAAAATCGAATAACCAGGCTTCAGTTAGGACAAAAAAATCAGGAAGGACCTGGGTTAATGGGATGGAAATATTTAAACTATCACTCTAGTTCGCCTTAGTTATTACATGCAATCTCAACCACTAGCTCTAAAGTCTAGTTCAGATTCTTAGGAGAAATAATGGAATTGGTCACTGATCAACCAATGGATTGGATCTTCCTGATTTGGGTGCCTGTAGAGGTTGTGTTACAAATATGGCTGCTGGAGACTATTTCACAAGGAGAAAGTTCTCAGAAAATGAATATATGGGTTTGGCAGATGTTCTAAACAATGTCTAGTAAAAGTTTTATGATACTGAATCTTTTTTTTTTTTTGAAGATTTTATTTATTTGACGGAGAGAGAGACAGCCAGCGAGAGAGGGAACACAAGCAGGGGGAGTGGGAGAGGAAGAAGCAGGCTCCCAGCAGAGGAGCCTGATGTGGGGCTCGATCCCAGGTCACCAGGATCACACCCTGAGCCGAAGGCAGACGCTCTACAACTGAGCCACCCAGGCACCCCTATGATAGTGAATCTTTTAGCCTAAGATCAGTGTCTTTCCATTTATTCAAATCTCTTCTTATGACCCCTCATAGAGTTTTTTTAGCTTTTAAAAAAAATATTGTTCCTAAATATTTATTTGGGTATTTTATACTTTTTGTCATTTTGAATAGAATCCTCTTCACTATATTGATTGTAATTGTTGATTGGTTGTTTTTTTATATATAAGATATATATAAGATTGGTTGTTTTTATATTTAGTTTTAATCAGCTACTCTTTTGAATTTTCTGATAATTTCTAATTGTTGCCAATTTTTTCTCCTGAGTTTGCTAGGTATAGAGTCATGTTATCTACAAATAAATATTGTTTTGTCCTCTTGATCAGTTATTCCTGTGTTTTATATTCTTTTATCATTCTTTTTAAATTCTAGCATCTTTATTATGATCAGAAAGAAACTAGTAAGTTTATTTTCATTTTTTTAAACTAAGAAAAAGGACAAAAATATTGTGTTACGTTTTAGGAAGTCTAACAAAAATGTGAAGCGAGACACTGCTTGATGAACTTAACTGGAAATAATCTGTCCAACTAACAAACCAACCAACCAACCATCCATTCTTCCTTCCATCCAACTATCCATCCATCCATCCATCCATCCATCCATCCATCCACAAATGTTTATTGCTGCCTTTTTTATACCACATATTCTTGTGGGTACTATAAGAAGGACATGGTCCCTGCTCTTAAAGACTTTAGGTAGAGAAACAAAGGCAAACAATTATAATAGTGCATAAGGCAAAGCACAGGCTGTTAATGGAAGCACACAAGAAAAGGGCACCTAAACCAGCCTTAGACAGTTCGGGAAGGTTACTGGAGGAGAGTAACATCTAAAGAGTGTTTTTTTTTTAATTTAAATTCAATTAATTAACATATAATGTATTATTAGTTTCAGAGGTAGAGGTCAGGGATTCATCAGTCTTATATAATACCTAGTGCTCATTAAATCACGACCTAAAGAGATTTCTAAAGAAATACTTGAATGGAAGAAAGATCACACTCTCAATGAACGTATTGTACTATTTACTTGCTTTAAAATTCTTGGGTGCAGGCATGTCAGTGTTTTTAGATGCTAGCCATTCTGAAATCTTCATGAATCTCAAGATTTTTAATTTGCCTTTGCAGCTCAGGGGCCCAGTGACACTCTGGAGAACCCGGTGCTGGATACAAGTCTGCTGGAGGAATTCTTGGGCAATGATTTCGATCTGGGGGTCTTGTAAGTAATGAAAGCACTGCTCTCCATTTGATATTTTAAAAGTTATGGAATAATTAAATGAGCTGGAAAGTGTTTCCTCCTTTTCTATTTTCCAAAAGGGCCTGTGGGTATTGTTTCTTCTATAAATCTCCGGCAGTTTTCCTGAGTGAATTCTGCTGGGCCTGGAATTTTCTTTATAGGAAGTTCCTCCCCTTCCAATTCAATATCTTTAATAGATATGGGGCTATTCGGGTTATCTGTTGGTAGTTATCAGCGTA
This sequence comes from Ailuropoda melanoleuca, assembly GCF_002007445.2. Lineage (NCBI taxonomy): Eukaryota > Metazoa > Chordata > Mammalia > Carnivora > Ursidae > Ailuropoda > Ailuropoda melanoleuca. The sequence continues at coordinate 44,704,685 of NC_048232.1, forward strand.
GACAGTTAATGTCTTCCGGTGAATTTATTCACTTCATCTAAGTTGTCAAATTCACTGGCATAAAGTTGCTCATCATATTCCCTTATATTACTTTTAATGTCTGTAGCATCTATAGTGATAATCCTTTTGTTGTTCTTGATATCAATACTTTGTGTCTTTATTCTTTTTTTTTTTTTTTAAAGATTTTATTTATTTATTCGACAGAGATAGAGACAGCCAGCGAGAGAGGGAGCACAAGCAGGGGGAGTGGGAGAGGAAGAAGCAGGCTCATAGCAGAGGAGCCTGATGTGGGGCTCGATCCCATAATGCCGGGATCACGCCCTGAGCTGAAGGCAGACGCTTAACCGCTGTGCCACCCAGGCGCCCCTGTGTCTTTATTCTTGATCGTCTGGCAAGAGGTTTATCAGTTTTCTGAACCCTTTGGGAGATCCAGCTTTTGGCTAAATGTATACTCTTAATTGTTTTTCTGGTTTGTATTTTATTGATTTCTGCTCTTATATTCTGATATTAACATAGCTGCTTCAGCTTTCTTTTATTTTTAATTTACATACAGTAACATTCAATTTTTATCCTGTATATAGTGTTGTGAGTTTTGACAAGTTCATAGACTTGTAGAACCACTATCATGATCAACACAAACAAGTGTTCCCTCACCTGAAACACTTCCCTTATGCTTCCCCTTTGTGGTCAGACAAATCACCCACCTCAGCCCCTGGTGACCCCTGATCTGTTCTCTGTCCCTATAGTTTTGCTTTTCTTGAATGTCTCATAAATGAAATTTGTGGGATAAAACATTTTTAGTCTGGCTGCTTTCACTAAGCATAAAGTCTTTGATCAATAGTTCATTTCTTTTTATTGTTGAGAAAGACTCTGTTGAACATTTATAACTCAGTTTGTTTATCCAATTACCCATTCAAGGACATTGGGATTACTTCCAGTTTTTGGCCATTATAAATAGCTTCTATAAATATTAATGCCCAGGTTTTTATGTGATCAAGAGTTTTAATTTCCAAGGGTAATATTTATTTATTAATTTATTCAAATTTTTATTTAAATTCTAGTTGGTTAGCATAGAGTGTAATATTGGTTTCAGGAGTAGAATTTAGGGATTCATCACTTACATTTTAAGAAGTGTTCATCATAAGAAGTGCCCTCCTTAATACCCATCACCCATTTACCCCATCCCCCACCCATTTCCCTCCATCAACCTTCAGCTTATTTTCTATCTTTTAGAGTCTCTCATAGTTTGCTTCCCTCTCTCTTTTTGTTCCCCTTCCCATATGTTCATCTGTTTTGTTTCCTAAATTCCACATATGAGTGAAATCATATGGTATTTGTCTTTCTCTGACTGACTTATTTCACTTAGCATAATATACTCTAGCTCCATCCATATCATTGTAAATGGCAAGATTTCGTTCTTTTTGATGGCTGAGTAATATTACATTATATATATGTATAATGTGCATATATATAATATAATGTGTGTATATATGGATAATATGCATATATATAATATAACATATATATTATATATGTATATATATATACACACATACACACACCACATTTTCTTTATCTACTCATCAGTTGATGGACATTTGGGCTCTTTCCATAGTTTGGCTATTGTTGATAATGCTGCTATAAACATCAGGGTGCATGTATCCCTTCAAATGTGTATTTTTTTTTTTTAAACATTGTTCAATTTCTCTGTTGTATAGTTACTGTTTTGGTTTTTTTTAAAGATTTTATTTATTTATTTGACAGAGAGAGAGACAGCCAGCAAGAGAGGGAATACAAGCAGGGGGAGTGGGAGAGGAAGAAGCAGGCTCCCAGCAGAGGAGCCTGATGCGGGACTCGATCCCAGGACTCTGGGATCATACCCTGGGCTGAAGGCAGACGCTTAATGACTGAGCCACCCAGGTGCCCCTCAAATGTGTATTTTTTTATCCTTTGGGTAAATATCTTGTAGTGCAATTGCTGGGTCATAGGGCAGTTCTATTTTTTTTTTAATTTAATGTTTTTTTATTATATTATGTTAGTCACCATACAGTACATCCCTGGTTTCTGATGTAAAGTTCGATGATTCATTAGTTGCGTATAATACCCAGTGCGCCATGCAATACGTGCCGTCCTTACTACCCATCACCAGTCTATCCCATTCCCCCACCTCCCTACCCTCTGAAGCCCTCAGTTTGTTTCTCATAGTCCATAGTCTTCTCATGCTTCATTCCCCCTTCTGATTACCCCCCCTTTCTTTATCCCTTTCTTCCCCTATCGATCATCCTAGTTCTTATGTTCCATAGATGAGAGAAATCATATGATAATTGTCTTTCTCTGCTTGACTTATTTCACTTAGCTTTATCTCCTCCAGTGCCGTCCATGTTGCAGCAAATGTTGAGAACTCGTTCTTTCTGATAGCTGAGTAATATTCCATTGTATATATGGACCACAACTTCTTAATCTAGTCATCTGTTGAAGGGCATCTCGGTTCCTTCCACGATTTAGCTATTATGGACAATGCTGCTATGAACATTTGGGTGCATATGGCCCTTCTCTTCACTACGTCTGTATCTTTGGGGTAAATAACCAGTAGTGCAATGGCTGGGTCATATGGGTAGCTCAATTTTTAACTTTTTAAGGGACCTCCACACTGTTTTTAACTTTTTGAGGAACCTCCATACTCTTTTCCAGAGTGGCAACTCCAGTTTGCATTCCCACCAACAGTGCAAGAGGGTTCTCCTTTCTCTGCATCCTTGCCAACATCTGTTGTTTCCTGTGTTGTTAATTTTAGCCATTCTGACAGGTGTGAGGTGGTTTTGATTTGCACTGTGGTTTTGATTTGCATTTCCCTGATGCCCAGTGATGTTGAGTGTCTTTTCATGTGTCTGTTAGCCATCTGGTTGTCTTCTTTGGAAAATGTCTATTCATGTCTTTTGCCCATTTCTTTATTTCTTCCTTCCTTCTTTCCTTTCTTTTCTTTCATTCTTTTAAAAGACTTATTTATTTATTTGAGAGAGAGCGAGCACACACACACATGGGTTGGGGGAGGGGCAGAGGAACAGAATCTTCAAGCAGACTCCCTGGTGAGTGGAGAGCCCAAATGCAGGGCTCAATTCCATGACCCATGAGATCATGACCTGAGCTGAAACCAACAGCCAGAAGCTCAACTGACTGAACCACCCAGGCACCCCTCTTCTGCCCATTTTTTAACTGGATTATTTTTGGGGTGCTGAGTTTGACCAGTTCTTCATAAATTTTGGATACCCACCCTTTATCGAATAATGTCATTTGTAAATATACTTCTCCTATTGCATAGGCTGCCTTTTAGTTTTGTTGATTGTTTCCTTCACTGTGCAGAAGTTTTTTATCTTGATGAAGTCTCAATGGTTCATTTTTGCTTTTGTTTCCCTTGCCACCTGAGACATGTCTAGTAAGAGGTTGCTACAGCTGAGGTCAAAGAAGTTGCTGACTGTGTTCTCATCAAGGAATTTGATGGATTCCTGTCTCACATTTAGGTCTTTCATCCATTTTGAATTTATTTTTGTGTATGGTGTAAGACAGTGATCCAGATTCATTCTTCTACATGTGGCTGTCCAATTTTCCCAACACCATTTGTTGAAGAGACTGTCTTTTTTCCATTGGATATTCTTTCCTGCTTTGTTGAAGATTAGTTGACTGTATAGTTACAGGTCCATTTCTGGGGTTTTCTATTCTTTTTCATTGATCTATGTGTCTATTTTTGTGGCAGTACCATACTGTCTGGAAGATTACAGCTTTGTAATACAGCTTGAAGTCCAGAATCATGATGTCCCCAGCTTTGCTTTTCTTTTCCAGGATTGCTTTGGCTATTCGGGGTCTTTTTTGGTTCCATACAAATTTTAGGATTGTTTTTTCTAGCTCTGTGAAAAATGCTGGTGTTATTTTGATAGGGTTTGCCTTAAATGTGTAGATTGTTTTGGGTAGTATAGACATTTTAACAATGTTCGTTTTTCTAATCCATGAGCATGGAATGTTTTTCCATTTCTTTGTGTCCTCTTCAATTTCTTTCATAAGTGGTCTATAGTTTTGAGAGTACAGATCTTTTACCTCTTTGGTTAGGTTTGTTCCTGGGTAACTTATTATTTCTGGTGCGATTATAAATGGGATCGATTCCTTGATTTCTTTTTCTGCTGCTTCATTATTCATGTATAGAAATACAACAGATTTCTCTATGTTGATTTTATATCCTGCAACTTTGCTGAATTCATGTATTAGTTCTAGCAATTTTTTGGTGGAGTCTTTCAGGTTTTCTACATAGAATATCATATCATCTGCAAGTATTGACAGTTTGACTTCTTCCTTGCTGATTTTNTATCCTGCAACTTTGCTGAATTCATGTATTAGTTCTAGCAATTTTTTGGTGGAGTCTTTCAGGTTTTCTACACAGAGTATCATATCATCTGCAAGTATTGACAGTTTGACTTCTTCCTTGCCGATTTGGATGCCTTTTACTTCTTTCTGTGTCTGATTGCTGAGGCTAAGACTTCTAGTACTATGTTGGGGCACCTGGGTGGCACAGCGGTTAAGCGTCTGCCTTCGGCTCAGGGCGTGATCCCGGCGTTATGGGATCGAGCCCCACATCAGGCTCTTCCGCTATGAGCCTGCTTCTTCCTCTCCCACTCCCCCTGCTTGTGTTCCCTCTCTCGCTGGCTGTCTCTATCTCTGTCAAATAAATAAATAAATAAATAAAAGACTTCGAGTACTATGTTAAATAGTAAGAGTGGACATCCCTGTCTTGTTCCTGACCATAGAGGAAAAGCTCTGTTTTTCCCTATGAGGATCTGAGGGTAATATTTAGAGCGAAATCTGCTGGGTGATATTGTAAGTATAAGCTTAACTTTATAGCAATTGCCAAATTTTCTAGAACAGCCATACCAGTTTCCATTACCACTAGCAGCATATAAAGCATCCAATTGCTTCTCTTCATTGCCAGTTCTTGCTATTATCAGTTTAGAAAATTTTTATTATAGCCATTCTATAAGTAAAAAGCCATTCTACAGTGGTATCTCATTGTGTTTCAACTTACATTCTCCTAATGACTAATGATGTTGAGTATCATTTTGTGTGCTTGTTTGCTATTTATAGATTTTCTTTGGTATAGGGTCTGTTCAAATGTTTTGCCCATTGGAGCTTTCTTACCTTTGAGTTTAGAGAATTGTTCAATATTCTGGATGTAAGAACTTTGTTAGATATGTGATTTGTGAATATTTTCTCCCACTCTGTAACTTAAGTTTTCATCCTTTCAGCAGTATCTTTCTCAGAACAAAAATTTAAAATTTTGATGGTGTCCAACTTATCTGATTTTTCCTACCTTAAGGTTTATGCTTTATATCTAAGAAATATAGATATTGGGGCGCCTGGGTGGCACAGCGGTTAAGCGTCTGCCTTCGGCTCAGGGCGTGATCCCGGCGTTATGNTAAGAACTTTGTTAGATATGTGATTTGTGAATATTTTCTCCCACTCTGTAACTTAAGTTTTCATCCTTTCAGCAGTATCTTTCTCAGAACAAAAATTTAAAATTTTGATGGTGTCCAACTTATCTGATTTTTCCTACCTTAAAGTTTATGCTTTATATCTAAGAAATATAGATATTGCCTAATCTAAGCTTCCCCAACTTTTCTTCTGTTTTCTTCTAAAAGTTTTAGAGTCTTACACTTTACATTTAGGCTTATGATCCATTTTGAATTAATTTTTGTATAAAGTTTGAGACATAGGTTGAGATTAATTTCTTTGTGTATGGACGTCCAACAATTCCAGATTTATTTGTTGAATAACCTAGAAAGGTTATTAAATTAAATTACTTTTACACTGTAGTGAAAAATCAGTTGACCGTATTTGTGTAGATCTAAATCAAGACTCTATACTGTTCCATTGATCTATGTGCCTATCATTTTGTCAATACCACACTATCTTGATTATTGTGCTTTTATTATAAGTCTTGAAATCATGTAGTGTAAGTGCTCCAAATTTGTCTTTTTCAAAACTGTTTTGGCTATTCTAGTTCCTTTGGTGTCCCATATAAATATTAGAATTAGCTTGTTGATATCTGTACAATCATGCTGAGATTTTGATTAGGATTGTTTAAGTCCAAAGATCTCTATGTGGAGAACTGATAACTTAACAAAACTGAATCTTCCAATCCATCAACATGGTATATATCTCCATTTGTTTAGGCCTTTTTTGATTTCTTTCATCAGCGTTATATAGGTTTCAGCATGTTAAAGCTGCACATATTTTGTTAGACATATCTAAATATTTCATGTTTCTCTTTGAGCTATGTAAATAACAATTTCCCCCCCAAAGTTTTAGGTTCCAGTTATTCATTGCCAACATATAAAAATAGTATTGATATTTATAAATTAAGCTTGGGTCCTGTAATCTTAATGAAGTCATTTATTAGTTCTAAGAGCTTTTTAAATAGATTTTTCAGGATTTTCTATGTTTACAATCGTGTCATTTACAAATTGGGACTGTTGTATGTCCCGAACTCTATGCCTTTATTTTTTTTATTTTTTTATTTTTATTTTTTTTTTGAAGATTTTATTTATTTGACAGAGATAGAGACAGCCAGGGAGAGAGGGAACACAAGCAGGGGGAGTGGGAGAGGAAGAAGCAGGCTCATAGCGGAGGAACCTGATGTGGGGCTCGATCCCATAACGCCGGGAATCACGCCCTGAGCCGAAGGCAGACGCTTAACCGCTGTGCCACCCAGGTGCCCCGCCTTTATTTTTTTTAAAGATTTTATTTATTTATTTGAGAGAGAGAGTGCGGTTACACACATGCACGAGCAAGGGGAGGGGCAGAGGGGGTGGGAGAGGGACAAGCAGACTCTGAGTTGAGCATGGAGCCTGACTTGGAGCTTGACCCCACGGCCCCAAGAACATGACCTGAGCCAAAATCAAAAGGCAGACACCCAACTGGCTGAGCCACCCAGGCACCGCTAGGCTTAGTTTTCTTTGAGATTATATTGTTTGGGATTATAATGTTTTTCAATTTGTAAATTTATAATTTTCATTACATCTGGGAAGTTTTCAGCTATTATTTCTTCACGTTTATTTTTCTGTACCGATGTCTTTCTTAACTCTTTTTAGGACTCCAGTGATACAAATGCTAGACCTTTGATACTGTACATAGGTTCCTGAGCCTCAGTTGATTTTTTTCAATCTTCTTCTCTCTGTTGTTCAAACTAGATAATTTCTACTGATCTGTCTTCAAGTTCACTGACCTTCTTCTGTCATTTCCATTTTGTTATTGAGCTTATGGTATATCTGTAAATGCTCCCCCACCCCCACCCCATGAAAGAGTGAAACCAGACCTGATCTCAGGATTGAGGAAACGAATTCGTGGAAATCTCTGGTACCTGGCTCTTGCTGCTCTTTGCTGACAAGAACATCCTTGCCGAATGACCACAGGATGAAGGAAGCTCAACATTTTGCAAGCTAGTTAAACACAAACACACACAGCTAGTGGGTGGCCAAATGTGTGAGCCCACCTCTGATCTGGCTCTTCTGCCCTAGGCACTGTGTGGGCTGAACTCAGAAAATAATTGCCCCTGTGCCTTCCCTCACATTCCCCTTCACTCCATCCAAACCATTGGTGTGAATTCCTGTGGAAAGAGTGGGCAGTATGTATCCTTACCATCTCTGGCCTGAAAACAATCTGCCAGAAGTTGTCTAGTGTCTCTTCTGTGTAACTGCTCCTTACGAGAAAGTACAGCTAATTGTACCAGGGTTCTGTTTAATCCTCTGGATCACTTTTATAAGTCGCAGAAAGAACTTTAGCTGTTTGGCAGGGAGAAGTGAACAAAAGTCTCTTCAAAGAACTGTCTTCTTATCTGGAAAGTCTGAAATCTGCCATATGGTTGTAGTTTCCAGGATAACAATGATCCTTCCTATAGGACCAGAATTATCTCCTTATAGGCTATTACTATTGGTTTGCCCAACCAGATTCATTCTCTACCTTTAGGGGTGGTCAGGTGTAATAGAGGTAGAGGAGGGAGTTAATATTGTTGCGCGATTACCAAGTGTTGGGCAATGTTCTTTGCACTTATTATGTGTTCATTTATTTACTTACATATTTGATTTCACACATTTCATTCTCTGAACAAATCTCCCAAATAGATACAATATTATCTATGTTTTATAAATGTGGAGGTACAAAGAGAATAAGTAACTCTCCACAGGTCAATAAGTGGCAAGACTGGAATTCAAATGCGCCTGGCTCTACAACACATGACCTTTCTTCTTTATGCAGCTTTTAGATTAATTAGGTCATATTTTGGAGGAATATGAACCTCGGGGAAATATATTCAATGCATCTAAAATTATCTGACAAACGATGTGACTCAGGATGGGTCTGTACTATAGTTTGCAAAGATTGTCAGAGTCCATGCCCATTGAAGAAAAGCCCGATAGTCAGATAACCTGTCACTGCTTGATAAAAACCGCTCAGGTGCATGTGGTTAAGTGAGGCTGCATTAACAGTCTGAGCAAAAATGCACGGAAAGAGCTCCAGTCCATCCACGACCATGGGGCTGTTCAGCGGGTCTGCAAATCATTACATCTGTACAACCTATTCAAATACTCCAATTGTTGACTATTTCTAAATACCCGGCTCTTTTTGCAATTTAATTGCATTCCTCCTAACAGCCCAGAGATGTAGGTCTTCTTGCCTGGGCTTACAGCTCATAAGTAGCAAAGCTAGGATTCAAACCTAAGTTCATGACCAATCTTGAGTTACTTCCCCTCTACTGTATGGCCAATGAATTATGCTTTTAAAAAATGTCAGTGACAACTCTTTGCCTAAACAATCTAAGAAACCACTAGGCTGCTAAATTGATGAGAACCAGTTTGAATCTCATAGGGAGATTTTCACATCTCAAACATATTAAAAAATGGAATTACTGGCCCTATAAAACACATGCCCTTAGATGCTCTATGGAAAATTGGTCCCATGAGATGCTGTGGGGGGAAAAAGAAAAGTTCCATGATGAGTAAATAAGCTTATGAGTCATTGGCTTAAACAAAGTTAAATCAACTTGCAGGACTTTTCAGAGCTTTTGTCATGCTAATGTGCAACTGGGGAAGAGACATGGTATACAGTGTTTCTCAAATTTATTTGGCCATGGACCCATTTTGGGAGGCATGTACCCACGCATGAGCATTGGGATATGCCCCTCAGGACTTTCTCATTTTTCTGTGTGAATCTAATTGGTATGTTGAGCTAAGGGCAGCCTGTCAGCACATGAAAATTTCTGAATAGTGCCCTTAACCCTTTGTTTCCTTGTGTGGCAGAGTCCAGGGCAGCTGTCTGCCCAGGAGGAGAGGCTGAAGTCCTCTGATTACCATAGGTTAGCCAGCCAATTACCTACTAGGTACACAGGTAAGCTCTGGAGGACACACTAGGAAATGTCTAGGTATGGAGAGTTGCTTGAAGGGAGGGGTCTAGATATTGAGGGGATAGCATAAAACCCCAGAGGTTGCAGGGAAAAAGGACAAGAAGTGTGTGTGTGTGTGTGTGTGTGTGTGTGTGTTTATAGAAGGAAGACTCCAGAAAAGAGACTAGTGAATCTTAAAACAGACTTTGTTTCCTTCAAAAATGCCCAGAGGTTCACCTGCTTCCTTTCTTTACTCTAAGTGTGTGTCAGGGAGCAGCACTCGCCTGACCTGGGAGCTACAAACGTAGCATTTCAGATCTTCCCCCAGAAAAGCTGAATCAGACTTGCATTTTTAATAGGCTCCCCATGGACTGCACGTGCACATTATAGTTTGAGAAGACACACAAACATGCCTCCTTCCCCATCAGTGGAGGTCATATCATAGTGAGCTTCAGTCTGGCCTTGGGGTCCTACCTGCGGGGTAAGAGGGAACCAGCTGAGGGCCCTGGGGTGACACCTATTCACAGGTTTGACTGGGGGACTTCACAGGAGGTGGACCTTAAAGACACATGAGGTCCATGAGGAATCAACTGCGGGTTTTATTTCATTTCATTCTAATGCTTGAGCTTCTTGTGTGTTTTACTTAGGACTTGGCTTATGGTGGTTGGCCGGCAGAATGAGCTAGGAGTCGCCGAGCAGCTGCACGCTCTAGTTCTGCCTCCGTGGAGTGGGGCTGAGAAGCCCTTTACGGCGGTGTTGCAAATGGGGTCAGGTAGCACGCGTAGCTCTGTGAGAAGAGCTTGTTAAAGGCTGTGTGAGTTCATTGACCAGTTTGACTTCTGGGTTTGTATCTAAATGGTGTTTTATATTGCTCTTCTTACTTTATATATTTTAAGAACTTAATATTATCTTCAGGGAGGATTTAACTTTCTTATATCACAGCTGACACCCACTTCTAGCACCAGCCTCCCAATATCATAAAGGTCTATAAAAATTTTTAGTTGGGTCAATACCCAGGGCTTACATTATTATCACTATGTGGTCACGTGTAATTTATTATGATTATATTTTGTTTCTTGATCTTATTGTTTTTCTTGAACCATAGCCTTCTTTTCATGATCTTCTTGGCTTTGAATATAACTAATATTAATTCTTCCCACAAATTCTCTGAAGGGAACTGCAAAATTCCTCTCAGTATTGAAACACACCAGTTCCTTTTCTTCTTAAGAAATTCCTCAAGTGATCTTTGTCATTACTGACTTTTTTGTTCTATCAATTGATGAGAGAGGGATGTTAAAATCTCCAACTATGATTATACAATTATTCATTTCTCTTTATTCTGTCAATTCTGCTTCATGATTTTGAAGTCCTGTTTTTGGATATATAAACAATCATGATTGATATGACTTCTTAATGAAAGGACTGTTATTATTGTGGAATGAGCCTCTTTATTTTTAGTAATACTCTTTATTTTGAAGTCTATTTTACCTATTATTCAGGAAATCACTTCTGCCTTCTCACACCTTTTTTCTCCATTAGTTTTCAACTTATCTGAGTCTTTATATTTTAAGTGTTTCTTGCAAGCAATGTACAGTTGGTCTTGCTTTTTAAAAATCCTTTCTTACAATCTCTGCCTTTTATTGGAGTTTTTAGTTCATTAATATATCTTGTAATCATTTATAATGTATTTAATCCTGCCATTTTATTGTCTTCTTTTTATCCTTTCTTTTTTTTTTTTAAAGATTTTATTTATTTATTTGACACTAAGACAGCCAGTGAGAGAAACAGCCAGTGAGAGAGAGACAAGCAGGGGGAGTGGGAGAGGAAGAAGCAGGCTCCCAGCAGAGGAGCCTGATATGGGGCTCGATCCCATGCCGGGATCACACCCTGAGCCGAAGGCAGATGCTTAACGACTGAGCCACCCAGGTGCCCCTCTTTTTATCCTTTCTGTTTCTTCTTTGTAACTCCTTTTTACTTTATTTTGTGTTATTTGACTAATTTTAGAATTCCATTTTATCTATTGACTTTAGCTATACCTCTTTGCAAAATTAACTTTTTACAGTCTACTTAGAGTTAATGAATTAATATTGTATCACTTTACGTAAAGTGTAGAAAACTTGCACTGTGTAATTCTATTTTATCCCCCACTCCCTTCCTCTGTGCTATGGTTGTCCTAAGTGTTACACCTCCATACATTATAAATGCTATGAGATAATGTCACAATTTTTGCTTTAAAGAGTCTTATGTATTTTAAAGAAATTAAGGAAAAAACCAATTTGCATTCAGATGCATACAATTTTTTATTCTCTACATTCCTTCCTAAAGTTTCAAGTTTCCATCTGATGTCTTTTCCCTTTAGCCTAAATAATGTCTTTAACATTTCTTATTGTGCATGTCTGTTTACGGTTTCACTTAAAATTTTTTAAAAATCTAACAATGTCTTTATTTTATTTTTATTCTTGGAATATATCTTCATCAGATATGAAATTCTAGATTTTCACTAGCACTTTAAAGATATTGTTGCACTGTCTTCTTACTTCTGGAGATTTTGATGAAAAGTCATTGGTCATTTGAACCACTAATACCCTGCATGTAATATGTTGTTTTTCTTTGGTTACTTAAGAAAATTTCTCTTTAGTTTTGCTGATTTGATTCTGATGACCTACGTGTGGTTTTCTCTGTATTTATCTTACTTAGGATTTGCTGAGCTTCTTGAACCTATAAATTTATGTCTTTTACTACATTTTGGAAGGTTTTGGTTATTATATCTTCAATTATTTTTCTGTTACATCCTCTCCATGGTTCATGAATCTCTCTTTCTCTCCCTCTTTTTTGATTCGTCTTTCCCTCTCTGTTCGTTAGACTGCATTATACCTATTGATTTGTCTTCAAATTCTTCTGTTATACCACCCAGTGATTTTTTCATTTTCTATTTTTATTTTCATTTCTGACTTTTTTCAGTTCTAGAATTCCCATTTAGTTCTTTTTGAGTTTCTATTTTTTTGCTGAGAGTTTGTATTTTTTATTCTTTACAAACACATTATCCTCCACTCCATTAGGCTTAGTTACAACAGCTGTTTTTATAATAGCTGCTGCTAAAGTCTGGATTTATCTGCTAATCCAGTATCTGGATCCTCTCTGGGTTAGTGTCCACTAATTGCTCTTTTCCTCAAGGTTAGGCCATATTTTCCTGCTTCTTCATTTGTTGAGTAATCCTTAATTGTATTCTAGACATTGTGAATGTCTGGATTTTTTTTTTTAATTTCTTCTGAAGAGTATATATATACTTCTGTTTTACTAGGCAGTTACTTTCCTTAAACTCAAATTATAAACTCTGTCTCCTGGGCAGTAGCTCAAATTTTAGTTCAGTTTTGTTTGTTTGTTCATTTTGCTCTTTTGTTTTTTGGGTTTTTTTTTTTTTTTGAGTTTTTTTTTGTTGGACTGTGTGCAGTCTGCCCCATACATTGATGGCTTGGGAGTCAGACAGACTCTTGGCAAGGGTTTTTACACAGAATCAGGGGTTCCCCTCTCTGAATCTCTTTTCCCCAAGATTCCCCTTTCACTTTAAGCAGCTGTTTGTCCGAAACTCTGTTCTCTGGTTCTTTAGGTCAGAAAGTTTGTATGTTTCTATTGGAGTTTTAACTATTCTGTGGTTCTGCCTTCAACTGGTCCTAAGGCCAAAAGCTGTAAACAGGTAACTCACCTTATGCTATTACCTTCATCCAAGTTTCAGTGTCCCCCCCAGAATCTTCTTGTTTTTGTCCACTTTCCAGTATTTTTAGGCAGATTTTTTTTTTAATTTTCCAGACTTCACAGTATGAAAAGGTCAAATCTGGTAGGAGCTTACCAGTGATATCAAAAGCAGAAGAGCTCTTCAAGGGTTTTTTTTGCATCCCTTCTTTTTCTAGTTGTTTGTTCTTTGTCTTTAATGTTAAAGGTTTCTGGAAATGTCTGGCCCTTCATCTTTTGTTCCTGTGTAAGACGTTCTGTGTGCAAGCCGTTATTCTCAGGGGATGAGTCTCATCGTAGAGTGATTGAGCAGGGATGGGCCATTTTAGGGGGTGAGGGGAACTTCAAAATCTTTTTTTTCCCCTCGAGTACATTCCATTTTTCTGGGGAGCAATCTTCCAATTTCTTACTGTAGGAAATATGCTTGGATGCCTGCAAAGTCAAACTGAGGAAGAGTCTCAGGGTTCAGCATTTAGACTTTTAATGAATCCTTCCACTTTTAGCTCAGTAGCTTTACAGTGTCCCTGGAATCTGTTTCTCCAGAGAGTAAACCTTTCCAACTCCTGTTGGGGTGATGGAGGTGGCTGTCTGGCTGCACAGGTTGGGAAAGCTAATCTAAGTGTCCAACTGTTCCTTAATCAAACTTTCAACTGATTCTTTTGTTTTCAGCTTGAGTTCGGAGGTTCCTGGTGATTCCAATGTCTTGGGCTTTTCTGGAGTTGCATTAAAATTGGATAATTTCTTGTTGGCTGTGTCCCTTCTGCCATCTCCAGGCAGTCTTGTTTTTGCTTTTTCCATTCTGTTAATTCAGTTACCATCCGTCCTACTTCTGTCTACCACAGTGTTATTAAAATGTAGTCTGTTGTGCACTCTGCACATGCACTCTATGTCCTTTCGTGTTTACGCCTCTTTATTCCTTTATTTTCATTTTTTGGTGGCGTTTTGGAGGAAGGTGGCATTTTTGGAGGAAGATTTTCTTTTCCTTTTTTTCTAAAGATTGAATAAATTATAAAGGACCAATTTGAGGAGAAAACCTAAGTTTTCTAGTAAACAATAACCTCATTGTATGAGGTTAAAATCTTAATCAACCAAGAAAAGCATGATGGCTTGCTTTCCAGCAGGAGAATCAAGTGGAGGGTGGTGGTGCTGATGAATGCCTTAGAATCACGGAGTTTCCCAGCCAGAAGGAACTTGTAGCTTTTTTGGAACAGAAAATTTCACACTTTTTTAGTGGTGGTACTCATTTTTTCTTAAATGAAATTTTACTTGCACCTCAATATATGAAACAGGAAAAGTTATGAATTTTCCTCCCAGGCATTTAAATTTTTTCTTTTGTAAAACCACTGAGCTCATTCCAAGAGCTTTGGGATTTCCCAGCATACAGATGGAAAACCGTTGCTTTGGTGGTGACATTTTATAGGGCTTTAGCCCAAACAGTGTGCACAACCATCTCACTGGTGTGAGTGCTTTGAAAACATTAAGAAGCAACAATACTGTTAATTAAACTATAATAAACAAATATATACATATATATGGATATGTATATAAACTATAACTGAGCATGCACTCCGTTTGGGGGCATTATGTTATGGGTTTCATATACAGTATCTCATTTAATTCTCACAACGATGCTATGAGGAAGGCATGATGGTTATTCCCATATTGTAGGTGAGGAAACGGAGGCCTGGAGAGACTTAGGTCTTGTTCATAGGTACACAGCTAGGAAGCAGAAGAACTGGGACCCCAAACCCTGTTCCATCTGCCTCAAAGCCCATTTACTTCACACAGGACACTAGGCGTGATCTGGTGGGCTTTGGCCCCCGCGGTGCACTGTGCATGCAGTACGCAGGGCTGTCTCCCACTTGTGACAATGCTATAATGATGGAACAGGTCACAGTAAAAAGCAATGTGTGTCTCTAATCCTCAGGCAGCAGCAGCTCCCAGATACTCCACCCTATTCAGCATCAGACTCCTGTTCCCCTCCACAGATCAAAGGTGAGTGCATTCTGCCTCCCGCACGCCTTGCCCTGCCCCTCTTCTTGGACACTGGGTGGTCAGAGAAAGAGGCCCTTCTCACCGGTGTGTTCCCCCAGGTGCATGCTGCCCAGCCGTGAGACCTGCGGCCAGGAAGACTCCAGCTACTCTTCTCCAGTCTGCAGCTGCTCCCGGGACACTACCTGGACACCGGCCACAGAGCTTGTGTGAAATGAGCAGCTCTGCCCACAGCCGCGGCAGCTTTCTCAACTGCTACCCAGACACCAGTCATCTTACGACCACCCCGGACCAATGCGTGTCCTCCCATCTGGGGATAAGCCGTCCTTACCATCAGCAGCCTCTGTGCCACAGCCCTGGGTAAAGGGCAAGATATTTAGTTACGAAAGACCTCAGAGCAGCCAGCACCCACTCGCCCCCCGCAGTGCTGGTAAAGACTGAACAGTGGCGTTCTCTCCAGGAGATGGCGGTGTTGAGACATATATCAGATACGGCACAGGCCCCAGTGCTCTCGGCTTCAGACCGTCTTCTAATTAAAAGCCCACTAAACCCAAAGTCCTCATTCAATGGAAAGTTAAAATGTCAGAAATATATGGGGACGTTCTGAGTGATGGAGAAAGCACTGTTTGCATTTGCAGCCTAAGCTAGAATACGCAAGTAATTTGTGAATGAGCTCTCAGAAAAATACCTATTGATTAAGCATTAATATACTATTTTTTTTCTTCTTTTCCTTCCTCTTCTTTTCTCTTTCATCCTACTTCTGAATTTAAAGAATGGCAGAGAGAGTAAAGGTCCTCAAATATTGTGGTAAAATTTCATGCGAAAAAAAATGTCAAGTGTAAAGTGTATACATATTTTATACACTTCTATTTTATATTTTTATATACTATATTTCAAGTTCATATCTTCTCTGTCAATGAGTCCTCTCCCTTTGGAAATATTGTCCATTTATTTTTCAAGTAGGTGAATGTCAGATCTATTGGAAATTGGAAAACTGTGTTTCAGACTGGTAGGGCTCATGGACTAGGAGCTTGTCCAGCCCACTCACATACAGCCCGGAAGTACTGCGGACCAGTTCGCCTCAAGCAGTCTTAACCAACTGCAATTAGTCTTAAGAAGGCCGAGAGCAGAGACCTGGGAAACTGAATCTGATTTAATGTAACATGGAGGGCAAAGACTCCTAACCTTCATTTTGGGTTCTTGATTCCAGAGCCTCACTGCCACCAACAAAGAAGAGAAAGTGCACCCAGGCGCTGGAGGACTCCAGGGACTGTCACGTGTGGGCCCACCACTCCGGACCAAGTGAGCCAACCGGGGGGCCAGTCACTGCTTTCACCGTTAAGTCAGGGATTTTAAACAGCCTTGTAGTAGCCCTACAAAATTATTTTCTCTTTCATAGAAGGGCAAGGGTAAGCCCTGGGAGTTTATTTCTTTCCTCTTGATATGTTTTGTGCAGTCTTACGTGGGGTCATGCAGATGACCTAGGAAGAGATGCTATTCTCTCTCTCTCTCTTGCTAGTGGAGATGAAATGCCAGTCCTTTCGATTTTAGGGGCAATGTGTCTCAGGACATAGGCTCCAGGCCGGTGGAAGCTTGCAATGTGGCGGCACGTTCAAGAGCCTGCTGTCGTGCTATTGCTTTGTCCGTCACAATCCTTCTAGCTTTATGTGCACACAAATAAAATAGGATCTTGGTAAAATGCAGGTTCTGATTCAGTAAGCCTGAGAGGGGGTCTGAGACTCTGCCCTCCTAACAGCTCCCAGGTGCTACCAGTGCTGCCGGCTCATGGGAGGTACTCTGAGCAGCAGGCTTTGGAGGATTTCTCCAGTGGAGCAGAAAGGCAGAGAGTTGAGCTCCCCTAGCACTCGCTTCAAGTTAGCAGGTTCCAAGCAGATCTTTGAGATTTTGTAAGATCATTTCAGAAGACTTTCAGCAGAATCATATGATGCCCAAGTGGTCAGCCTACCTTATTTTTGGTCTACCTAATTGGTGACAGACACATCATGTTTTGAGCTTAGAGACCCCTTCAAGTTGTGAACAAATTGGGGTTTTGGAGTCTGCAGCCTTGAACTTTCAGAATAAATGCTATGGCACTTACTAGGCAAAAGGACAGTGCTCCATGCCTCCTCTATTAGCCGCTGTAAACAATCAGGTGTAGGCACTGTGAAAAGCAGCCCAGATTCAGGGTATTTCTCTTTTATTCCCATGCATCAGCTTGGCAGGATGTTCAAGATTTCTGTTTTGGGGCTCCCCTTCCCACTATTGTCCCCAAACTCCAGGGCTTTCTACTGCCCTGAAAGGTGATGTAGGTGGCTTCCTCACCTGCTTGAGTTGCTGCCTTTGTCTTTCATTGCCACGCGATTAGAGCTAGTCCTCTGTGCTTGCTTGTGGAGCCTGCTGGTCCTTTCCAGGATGTCTGGCCTCAGCTCCAGCATGAGCTGGAGGCTCCTTCAGCCAAGGCCCACATGTGGCTGCCCCCTGGGAGTGCTGTGGCAGAACCGCCCTGGGCATCCAGTCCTTGCATGAACCAAACCTCTCACTGCCTCCTTTTCTTTTGCATGGATCCACCCTGGCCAACCATTGCTTGGTTTTTCTTATTCAATTTTCTTATTGAAACACAAAATGCTAATTAAAGTCTCCTTTCTGGGTAATATAGAGCTCACCATCCAGCCTCCTATGTAAGCGTACTCTAATTTCTTCAAGAATCCTTACATCTAGCCTGCAGCCTCTATGTGATTCTCAAACACAAAAGGCTGAGTAAATTCCTAGCCAGACAAGGGAACCATCTGTTCGCTCTCCCACAGATTCACCGGCCCACTGAGAGAACCAGGCGAGCCACCCAAACCTTCTAAGCGTTTCCTCATCAAACCAGATTGCTGCTCAAATCATCCTGGCCATTTCAGGGTTAAGCTCCATCCTGTAATGATTTTTCTGCTGCCTGTCTCTGGAGAGGACATTGATTTTTCACCATCTCCAGAGAAAATCATGGGAGAGAAACTGAAATGTCTCAACAGATAGGAAATCTTGAATCCCTTGTTTAAGTCCTATTCGAATGAAGGTCACTGAAAAGCTGACTAAAGATAATTGGCTCTAGACAATGGTTCCAGAATGTAAATGAACAGGTTTCTAAGGCTGGGTGGGGGGGTGGGGGGGAGGGAGACAAAAATCCAAATGCTATGTTTTCATTACAGTTTATATTTTTAGCAGTTTTCTAGTAGAGAAATCATATTTGATGTGGCAGAGGCCAAGGGTTTTTACGAAGGTCCTGGGGAAATTGTACATGGGAGGAGGAAGGAGGAGCTTACGCTAGTCTTATTCTTACTGGACGGGGATTTTGAGGGGAGGGGAGGTTCTAAATCACTCAGGAAGGCTTTTCGGGTGGCCTTCTCCCGAGGAGCTCACTTTGTCCACAGGTTCCAAGATTCCCATTTATCGGCTCACAATGTGGAATCGCTGGGTTGCTGTGGGCAGAGGTCAAATCTTGCTTAGAAAGCAAATAGCTTGTGGGCAGCCTCCTGCTAGCTGTTTCCAGCCCCACATGGCCTCGACCCCATATATGAGAGGGTTCCTGCTTCCATCTGATCTGAACTCCACATGTAAGAGGGTTCATGGACTCACATGATTTGAACCTCAAATATAAAAGGGTTTTTCAGCCCCAGAGTTGTGGCCTTTAGTCCCCAGGAGAGGTACACTGGCTGAGTTCACACGGTGAAGTCAGAAAAAGTATCTGTCTCATCTCCTCAGCAACTTGGGACTTTCTGAGACTGGCTTTTTTTTTTTTTAAGATTTATTTATTTATTTGAGAGAAATTGAGAAAGAGAGAACATGGGGGTGGGGGTTGCACAGAAGGGGAGGGAGAGGGACAAGCAGAAACTGCACTGAGTGGCTGGATCTCAGGACCCTGATGTCACCACCTGAGCTGAAACCAAGAGTCAGACGCTTAACTGACTGTGTCACCCAGACTCCCTGAGACTGACTTTTCTTGATTATCAAAGAGAATCATAATTTCTACTTCACCCATTTCTAAGATTTTTTAAAAGTAATGTATAAATGAATGTTCTGAAAGACATTAAAATGCAAGCTATGAATTTTTCCAAAAAGTGGAAACTTGGTCAGTTTGCTGCCTTCACACTTCTATTCCTTTTCTGCTACATGTTCTCTAGGAATCCTCAGTGTAGCGTGAAGGGAAGAGGATGGCTTGAACCCTGTCTTTCCCATAACAGCTGTGACACTGGCGAGTTATTTCAGATAGTTAAACCCCAATTTCCACATTTGTTAAATGACATTAGGAATCCTGATCTCATAACCTCCTGTGATCAGTTTGGCTGCATGGACTAATGCATATCCTATGACTCAGTAATTCCACCGCTGGGAATATGTCTAGCAGAAATGTGTATGTACACCCACGAGAAGACATGCATGAAATTATCCACAGCAGCATTACTTACAAGAACCACAAACTGAAGTAACCCAAACAACTATCCAAAGCAGGATAAATTGTTGTATATTCCTACAGCAATAGAAATGAACAAATGACTGCCATTTGCAACAATGAGTGAATCCCATAAACATAATGTTGGGCAAAGGAAGCCAACACATAAGAATACATATCATATAATTCCACTTCTATAAACTCCTCTATAGTATTAGTTTCAGAATAGTGATTTGTTTTTGGGCAGGAGAAAGTAGTAGCTGGAAGAGGGCATGAGGGTAACTTCTGGAGTGCCAGACACGTCCTATTTCTTGGCCCAAGGATAGTTACCCAGTATAATTCATTTTATTAGAAAGTATCAAATTGTGTACTAATGATTTGTGTATTCTTCTTTATGTATCTTATACTTCAGTAAAGAAAGTTGATTGAAACAAAGGCATCCTTACCTTGAAGAGTTGATGAGAAACTATGTCAAGTGTCTTGGTGTACTTGGGGACAGTGCGCGTGGTACAGAAAGTACACAGGAGAAAGCCTGGGTGGCTCAGTCCATTAAACGTCTGCCTTTGGTTCAGGTCATGATCTTAGGGTCCTGGATCGAGTCCCACATCGGGCTCTCTGCTTAGTGGGGAGTCTGCTTCTCCTCACTCTCCCTCTGTGCTCTCCCTCCCTCTCTCTCTCTCAAATAAATAAATAAAATCTTTAAAAAATAAGGAAAAGAAAGTACACAGGAGTAGTAGATGTTATTATTAGTGTGAATAGTAATAGGTCCCAGTATCGGGCTCAGGCTTGTGCCTCGAATTTCAGTATGGACCTGTGGTCTCTGAGTCTCACCAGCTGATATCCAGCTCCCAGGGAAGCCATGGCTATGTCAGTCCTGTTGGAGTGGTTGCCCCATCCCTTTGCTGCTAAAATGGAAAAAAAGCAGGAAATGCTGTTATCCTTGACTTTGCTACCACGCATGAGTGGGAAAGGGCCCAAGTTAGCTGATACTCACTCAGGCACTTGGAGTGAGTTATTTCACATCAGAGAGAGTTACCATGGAGGCCAAGAACAGAAGTGTTCAATGAGGCTTCTTAGACATAACCGAGTCACCTGAGCTGACACAAGACCATGTGATGAGGACAGTGCCAATGATATAAACAAAACGCTCCATTGTTTGAACCCTTACTGGGGACAGACACTGTGCTAAGCACTTACAGACCTAACTCTTCGAATCCCTTCACCAACCCCGGGAGGTTTCATACAGTTACTCCCATTTTGTAGATGAGGAAACTGAAGCCCCGAGACCAGAAACCGTTTCCCTAGATTGTATAGCTGGTAAGTGTGGAGCTGGGACTCAAGCCCAGGCCCACTGATTCCAAACCCCAAGCTCTTGAATTTCCTTTACCCTCTCTCCACTGGAGGACAGAGGAAGGAGAGCTGGTAGAACTGGTTTCTTCCTTTCTCTGAATTTGGTAAAAGTGGGAGAACCATGGAAGGTGTTTGTTTGTTTTGAAATGTTTTTAGGTCTGATAACTTTTAGAGGAGTGACAGTATGAAGAGGTCCTTGCATTGCTGACCTCCTGTATTCTAAGCTGGGAAACAGTTTTTCATGATTTTGAGAAATCTTTTCAAAATGCTTGTTTACAAACCTGGAAAAATCGATGTTTTGCTTAGGTGACACATAATAGGGTTACCCCAAGGTAAACACATTTTCTTTGACATTTGAGATCAAAGACACCCCAAAGCAGCTCCGTCATTTATTCATTTGAGGAAGTCCTCAGTGGAAGTATAGAGAAAGGAAGTTAGATGAGTGAAAGAAAACCCTGCATTTTCCAAGGTGTGGGCTAAGTGCACGCTCTCCAGGAGCTTACCGCATATTTCTGTGTTGTTGCTCTCGGCCTGCACCTGATCTTGTGAACACTCACCATTTCCCTTTCACTCTCGATGTCAGGCATGAGTGATAGTCATGGAGTTAAAAGAGAAACAGAAAGTGTACCAATAGAATTTACATAAAAATTATCTGAGGTTGAATCATACAGTTTGGAGGCATACTCAAATTAAGACAATTTGCAAGGATTATGCAAAAATAGTAGCTTGCGCATGTGAAATTGCTGTTATTTTAACACAGAACAGTAGCAATTTCATCTAGTCAATACTACATACTTACGACATTTTCTGTTACTTTATCTTGGCATTAGCTTCTGAAAGAGCTTTCACTTGTACTATGATATTCTCTCTGCTTGTATAACGTTGCAAGATGGGCAAGACATCTGTTTTAATTTCTATCTTGCAGTTGAGGGAAGTAAGACACTAAGTGAATAAATAGCTCGTCTAAGTTCAGAAAGCTAGTGCCACAAGGGACCTGTAACAGATTAGAATGTGTTCATTGCAATTAACAAAAACAAAGAAACAAAGGACCAAAACCCCCAAAACCCCAAAACCTCAAACTGCCTTAAGCAAAAAACAAGCAAACAAAAAAAACCCTCCACAAAACTGGAGGATTTACTGGCTCCTGCCACCCAAGAGTTTAGAATTGGATCCCAGAACTTAAATCACACCATCAGGACTGGGTGCCCTTCATCCTCAACTCTGCCTTCTGCTGTGTGGGCTTCATTCCCAGACAGGCTTCTCCTTCATGTCCCAAAATGGTGCCAGCAGCTCTTGGGGATGTATCTCATGGGTTTAAAGCTCATGGGAAAGAGTTGGCATCTTTGAACCAGTGTCTCCTGAAGTGCTGAGATTCACTCTGCTTGAATGGGATTGGGCCATGAGTCAACCTGACTCAATTATTGATGCAAGTAGCGAACACTGTACTTTAACGGATCCAACCTGGGTCCCCATGTCCTCCTCTGGCTGGGAGTGGACTTCACTGGAACCACATTGACTGGAAGTGGGGAGACGCTAGGCAGGAAATAGGGTAGATGGACACTGAGGGCACAGTTTCTAACAAGGCTAGCCACATGTCTCCTGCCTCCCAACATTTGTCACTTCCCACATGGTCACTCTTTCTCATACATGGCCAGTTCATTTGCTCCGTGCAACTGCCTGTGAGTCTAGGAAAATCAGCCTTGGAGGAAGGCTCTAACACACCGATTTCTTTGCAGTGACAAGTAGGAGTTTCAGCAGTGAAGTGCAAGACTACGACAGTGAGGGACAGAACATGACGCCAGTGGACCAGTGTTCTCCTTCTCTGAAGTGGCAGCCATACCAAAGTGTGCCTTGGCACGGTTTATTCAATGGTCATTATGAAAAACTGTAAGTGGCCCAGGGCCTCCTGGTGGTGTACTGAGGAGTGAGGGAAGAAAGGCAGTGATAACTCTCAAGACTGAATCCAAGGATCTGGGCTTTGATGGCACCTCTGATCAAATAGGGTGGGTCCATGAGGAAGTGTGTCTTACTCCTTATGCTTTGCATTCCAACTAATGAATAGTTGGGACACGGGCTTCTGACCTTTTAGAATCTGGATTGTAGTTCTGTCTCATTACAGTTGACCCACTAATGATGGAGGGAGAGTGAATCTGAGATCACATACCCAGTTCAAACTGCAAACTGGAAAACGGGGATTTCCCAAATCAGTAACATTTAATCCTGCTGTTAATTAAAAATTCCACAGAATATTGTTTTGTGGCCACATTAAATAGCTAGCTGGTGACATTCCCCCCACCCACAATATCTACGCTGTGAATCAGTATTTTCATGCTCATTGTCAACATACATTGCAACTATCCTAGCTGGTCATGGCTTTGTGCGTAGAGACTGAAAGGAAACCATACAAAATATCTTTAAACTGGAAAATTTTCATCCTAATCTTACGACATTATAGTTTTAAAAAATAAATGTGGACTTACATATTATTGCTCTTAAACATCCTCAGAGCCTTCTCTTTTTCCTTAGAGCATAATTCACCTACCTAAGTCTTCTAGAATTTTCAAGATTATAAATGCCTTCCTGAAAAATCCAAAAAAATGTTAATGGTTAAAGAACAGGACTTTCAAGTCATAAATATAATATGAAATGAGAAACGTTGATCTACAAAACTGAGGGCCTTCCATGGTATTTTCCAAATCAAATATTGCTTCTTTAAGAGCAAAACTTATCTCTAGGACTTTCATGTTGAATGAACTAGAAGGAAGAAATCTTTTCCTTAAAACAATTTCTAAGGACTTAAACAGACTTTGGGAGTTGGTGTGTTGAATGGGAAGCAGAATGAAGCAAATTACTAATTGTCTCATTGAAATGTCACAACTTCGTGTCTCTGCCACTGTGTACAATTAGAAAAAGAAAGGAAGCGTCCACTGGTCTTGGTTTTGAGTCTTAGCCTTCATTTGGTTATCTTTTGGGTAGTCCATATGCTATTTTAAATATGAGTACTGAGGTATGAAACCCTTGATCAAGTTTTTGAGACAACTTATTCTTCTTACTTGAGTAGATTTTTTAAGTTTATTTGCACAGCCTATCTAAGCTCCACTGATCTGGAAAAAAAGGAGAACGTGGATGGTATCAGCTCAAAACTATAGAGACAGATTTATTTTGAATGCTTAGACATAATTCATTTTTCTTAAGTGCAAGAAGAAGAAAACATTAATCTACATTAGACTTCAGGTTGTCTTGATTTCACTACTCGTATCACTGAGACAGAAAATCACTTGTCTCAGATTATTATGTCTAATTTGCCACAAAAATATTGTTTCCTTAAATTACCTAAAAGCAATAAAGTTAGGGGATAGAAGGTTTATTAAAAACTTTTTTTTTGAGTGATATTTAAAACCTGTGTTAAAAGAGCTTTTAAAAACCCAGTTTAGTTGACTTTATGTCTAACTTTTGATATCAAAGAGAGAATCACTATTTTTAGGTAAACAGATTTCTATAAATCTGTTTATGATTCAGAATGATATGGTGTTTAAGATTCAGAATAATCTTCAGCCGCATAATTGCTTTTGGTTGATTCAGTTTCTGTTTCTAGCTGTCTTTAAATTTCAGGCTAATGCTCATAGCTGACTGAGCTATAAACCTTACCTCCTTCCTTCAGAGTTTTTTATAGTGAAACATGGAAGATCACAAAAAGGTATTTCCTTTTTTCTCAACCAAGACAGTTCTTATTACCCTCTGCTGTAAAATCTATACAACTCCATTCATCTAGGCTTTAGATGAGTAAATTAGAAGATTAGTTCTAGAAACGTGAGTCAATTTGAAGTTTCCAGGTAGCCTAAGACACGTGGTCTTTATCAAATCCTTCATTCAGTGAATGTTCTTGACTTTGCTGCTGGCGGGCACTATGATTGTGGAGCCTTTGACAAATCAGCTACTTGGAAGTAATCAGTGACCCAGTGACGTGATCCATGGGGAAGGTGCTTAACTTGCAAAGAAAATGAACACGCTTTTCCCAAGAGACTCATTCATATTTTCTGTCTCTGGAATTAGAGGAAAATTTAGAAACTCGGTGTTGTTCCTTATAATGGCAGCCGTCCAAATTGAGATCCCAGGAAACACAGAACCACACGGCGGCAGAGCAGTAAGTCCTGCCCTCCTCTGCTTCCGGTCCTGGGAAGGAGCTCCCTTCCTGAGGAAAAACCCACTTTTAGGAATCTTGATGAATTAAAAATCATGTTCCATATCTACAGCATGTATGGAAAGAACTCACCAAAAAAGTTTCACCTTCTATATTCTCTTCTCTACTCAGTAATGTTACATATGTAGGGTGTTTTAGTTTTATTAACATTTAAAGGTATTTAATTAAACATGTGATATACAAAGCCTTGATATTGAAAATAATTTGATAGGAAGGGTCTGATTAGCCACCCCACCACTTCTGTTCCCAGCAGAAGTAACCAGCATAATAGCTTTTGAGTGCTGTTACCGGATCAGGAGGATGAAGAGGAAATGACCAAACTCTGGTGAAAATGGGTCTTCAATCAGTATTCTGACTGGCTCTGGTTAATCTGGCTTAAAGCTATTCCTAGTAATTTTGACCAGCCTGCTTTGTTCTTCTAACCACTAGTAGGCTGAATATTCACTCATTTGAGGGACTGTTTGAGTGTGGTGTTGCTGATGACATTTAGGGCCTTTTTTTTAAGGGAAGCAAAAGATGAATTTTATCCCAGGTATTTCACAGGTCTGAGTTAATGCAGTACTTCTCAACTTCTAGACTACATCTTTCCGTGGTATGGTGAAGTCAAATTAGAATTCTAGAAAGCACAAAGGGAAAAGAGAGGCCGAGGAGACAGTGCTTCCATTTGACAAGAACTGTACTTCTTCCTTGTGAGAAGATAAAATGCTGTGAGAGAACCATCTGTGTTTTGAAATAGTATTTTCACTTCCTCAGCAAAAATCCACAAAATTGATTAAATATAGCAAAAGTCACTTTCCACAGTATATTTTCTTGAAATGTTTATACTATTAATATTATTAATGGAAGAAAATATGGAGAAAATGTTTGTTAAATTGTTTTCTTGATTCCTCTTTTCATAGACCTGATATAGGCTATCGAGTTGTCACAGACAAAGGATTTAATTTTTCACCAGCAGATGACGCTTTTGTTTGCCAAAAGAAGAACCATTTTCAGATAACCATCCATATCCAAGTTTGGGGAAGTCCAAAATTTGTCAAAACTCAAATGGGCCTGAAACCAATAGACATGTTTTACTTGAAAGCTTTTGGGGTTAAGGTAAGTCTTTTATTGAGCTCAGTTTAATTAAGCCAACATTTATTAAGTGTTCCATTTATCTATCGCTGCATAACAACCCCGCCCCCCCAAGCTTAGCAACTTAAATAATGATGATCTCTATTTGGGTCACAAATGTGCAGGTTGGTTAGGGGTTGGCTCTCGCAATTCATGTCTCTTCAGGAGTCATCAGCTGGGGAGACTCAGCTGGGCCTGGATCCAGTTTCCACGATGGCTCATTTATGTCTGTCAAGCTGGGGCTGGCCATTGGCTGGGAGCTCAAATGAGACTGTGGCCGGGAGGCCTTGGCTCTTCTTCATGTGGACCTCTCTGTGGGATAGGTTGTGCTTCCTCACAGCATGGTGGATAGGTTCTAAGAATAAATGTTCCAAGACATAGGAAGTGGGAACTGCCAATTTCTAAGCCTGAAACTGGCTCAGACACTGGTACAGCATCGCTTCAAATTACATTTTGATAGTTTTCACTCTAAAAATCTTGCACTTCTTTTACTAACTGTAATATTTTATTCTTTTTGCTGCTGGTGCATTTTCAAATGCAAGAGATTTGTAGTTTTCACCAAATTCTCAAATAGGTCTCTGACTTTAAAAAGCCAAGGAGCCATTAATCTAGTCAATGTCCCCACTTTTTCAGTTTAACAGAGGGGAGACTGAGTCATGGTAAAGTTAGACAATTCATCCAAAGTAAGTAAATGAGAGAGCTGAGTTTAGAATACAGGTAGGATGACTTCTGAGTGGTCAACGAGGATTTGTAACCTTATTATCTCAGATCCAGCGCTTGGGGGGAGAAGCGTCCATTAATTGCCTATTTTATTCCAATTATTAACCTGAGTTTAGGCAGTGAGTCTCCCAAAATAGGGCTTGACATGAGGTGCTCTTGCTCCAAACTGAGCTCTTAAACCAAACCAAAACAAAACAAAACAGAAGAAAACACAGATAACAAACAGATAAACAACAACAAAACATGTTTTTCTGATTATGGAAATAATATGAATCCATTGTGAAAATTTTGAAATACAATAGACAACTATAAAGAAGAGAGAAAATTCACTCATATTTGGGATCCAGCATTTAGTAGTCTAATTTTTTCTGTTATTAAAATTAATCTCATATTGTTAATAGTATATTATGAAAATAACATATGATATTATTAAAGACCTATAAAATATCATTTACAAAGATGATATAGCTTCTATTGTATAAATGTACCATATTCCTGCATTATTATAAGTTTTGCTTATTTTCAATTTTTTATTGTTAATAAAACTTCAGTAAACATCCATGTATACCTGTCTCTGCATGAGGATACAATCCAGAAGAATTTATACGTCAAAGGCATGAACTTTATTAAAACTCTTGATGTATGTTGCCTGGCTGCTTTTCAGAAAAATTGTCCTTATGCTAATACCCACAAGCCATATATGACAGGACAGATCTCACCACACCCTTGCCACGATTCATTCCAGAGCAAGAAGAGTTTTGTAGCAAGTACTGAAAAAAATGCCATCCTCTGTATTTAATTTATTTTCATTGTTTATTGTTATTTCTTCTTATTAGAATGTTAACTCTGTAAGGGCTGGGGTTTCTGTTAATTTTGTCCACTGCTCATCTCAAATGCCTTGAGCAGTGCCTGGTGCATAGCAGGTGCTCAGCAAGTGTCTATGGAATGAATGAGTAAATGAATGGATGGAGGCATGTACCCTTTGAGCTGCCTTGCTCCTGTTTTGCTCCTGTTGTTTTAATCATCTACGAGCTCACACCATATTCACTGCTCACCTGAAGTTTTCTGTTGTCTTGTGTTTTCATTGTTTAGTTTTACACGTATTCATTTCTTTTCTCACCAATACCATACTCCTTAAGGTTGGGGCCATTGTCTTATACATCTTTTCAGTGACTTGTTCCTTCTACCCAGTGCCTATCATGATGCCTTGGAAAACTTTTAAAGTACTTGCTTTACTAATGGACATTTTTATTATTAAATGAATGTATGGATTTGGTAACTAATTTACTTTTTCTTGTTCCACACAGGTAGAAGCCACCAATCAAATTATTGCTATTGAGCAATCCCAAGCAGATAGAAGCAAAAAGATTTTCAATCCTGTTAAGTAAGAATTTCTTGTCTGAATTCCTTTGTGAATATATTGGGGAAAAGACCTGTTGCCTAATTTATATTACTAAAAATGAATCCCACTGACATGTGATTTCACTTATATGTGGAATCTAAAAAACAAAACAAATGAACAAATAAAAGCAGAAACAGACCTATTAATATGGAGAACAAACTGATGGTTGGCAGAGAGGAAGGGTTGAGGCAGGAGTAAAATGGGTGCAGGGGAGTGGGAGGCAGAGGCTTCCAGTTATAGAATAAGTAAGTCACGGGGATGAAAGGTACAGCAGAGGGAGTAGAGTCAATGGTATTGTAATGATGCCGTGCAATGACAGATGGGAGCTGCGCTTTTGGTGAGCATAGCTTAAGTTGTTGAATCATCATGTTGTACACCTGAAACTACTGTAACATTATATGTCGACTATGCTTCAATTAAAAAATGTAAATAAAAAATAAAAGGAATCCCATTGCAAAAACTACATTAGTAATATGTTAATATATGAATACATATAAAAACAAAGAAGGTAAAATGCATTGAATAATTTCAAACAAATTCTTGTAAAAAGTTCCATTTGTAAGTCATCATTATTTTTTTTTTAAAAGATTTATTTATTCATGAGAGAGAGAAAGTGAGTGCAGGGGGGAGGAGCAGAGGGAAAGAGAATCCCAAGCAGATGCTGCGCTGGACTCAGAGCCTGATGTGGGGGCTCAATCCCAGGACCCTGAGCTGAAACCAAGAGTCAGACGCTTCACTGACTGTGCCACGCAGGGGCCCCAAGTCATCATGATTTTTACAACCATTTATAACACCCTTGCTAACTACCTGGATTCCTTGAAATAGATTATGGTTAGACCTTTCTTTTAATTTCATGCTGTGCTGAGAACTCATTTTTTCTTATTTTTTAAAGCTATGTTGATGGACTGCCCAGTGGGTTCCAAAATAGCAGGCAGGACTGGCATTATCCAAAGCAATATGGCAGTCCAAAGTGAGCATTCACCCTGTGGAAGGACTTGGAGTGGGATTTGCTTTTGGACTGTTTGGCTGGGATGTAGTTGAGACATCTCAGTGTTTTGACCCTGAGTCAATCCCATCTGGGCTGGAAAGAAGATCCTACTGCCTGGAGAGACCAGGCAGGAGCGCAGGCTGACGCTCAAGCAGGAGCCACATGTACGAACAGCACTGAACTTGCCTGGTGCCTCTGGTTCTCCCTTGCCGGGGCGGGCTGGGTGTGGTCTTCCGTGGGAGCCAGGCCAGGAGAAGGCAAAGATGGAAGGGGAGGCAAAGGAATTCATGAGGAACGTAGAGACAGCGCTTGTCAGGAGGCAAGTGCTCTAGCAACAGTGGCAGAGGCACAAATGAAAAGTCCTTTTTCTCCGTTGTGGAGTTAAAGGAACCCGTAGGTGGTGTGGGGAGCACACCGCCCTGATGAGTCAGAAACGCTGGGCTCGAGCTTCTGCTAAATGAGCATATCTCACCTTCCGAGAGTTAATTCCCTGGCAGCCATTCCTGCCCGTGTTGTGGAGAGTTTATTAAAAATCAGTGCCTGGAGTAAACTGTCCTCCGCACTGTGATGGGGACGGGGGACTGAACATACCTGGGAATCTCAGAACGAGTTAGAGGTGATCAGAGTCCACATTTTCTCACAGTGTCTTGGTATTTCTGCTGTTTGTTTTAGAATCGACCTGCTGGCTGACCAGGTCACCAAAGTTACACTGGGCCGGTTACACTTCAGTGAGACAACAGCGAATAACATGAGGAAGAAGGGCAAACCAAATCCGGACCAAAGGTACTAGCGTCTGCGCGTACGCCCATCGGTGGGCAGCCAGTGCCCTCCGGAAGCCCCTCGGATCCTCTCGGTCCTACCAGCCTGTAAACCAGGCCGCCCATGGCCCCTTTCCCCCTTCTTGGACTCTTCCCATTTATTAACACATCTCATTTTCCCTTAGGCGTCTTTCCTTGTCCGTCCTCACCCCCACAGTGCCTGCTCCCCTGTCCAGCTCCAAATCTGCTTGCCTTGATTCCCTCCCTAATTCTCTGGAGTGACCACACATTTATGCCTCACTGTTGTCCAAAGGCTGAGGACTGTCAGACCGCCCTGCTTGAACCTGTGTGCTCGTCACCAGTATAAAGCCCTGAATCCTGGAGCTCTGCTATCGCCTTTTCTGGTTAAAAAAGAAAATGAACTTGCATTAATGATTTAAACCTGTGGTTCTCACAGTGTGGTCCCAGACTCTCAGAGACCGTGTTACCTGCACGCTTGTTAGAGGTGCAGTTTCTCAGGCCTCACCAAAGACCTGCTGAATCGAAAACTCTGGGGTGGGGCGCAGTAATGTGTATTTTAACAAATCCTCCAGGTGACTTGGATGCACCCTCAAATCTGGGAACATTGGTTTTAGAATGTAAGTGTTGGAGTTGGAAAGACTTGAATTTGAAATTTGATCCTGCCGTATAGTAGCTGGGTGACCTCGAGCATGTAACTTAACCCATGCTGTAAAATGGGAACAACAACTATATCCTTCTCGATTCTAAGTGAGATACTGTAGATGAACGGCTTAGCCCAGCGTATGACACATTTTGAGGACTCAGATGACGGCTAATGTTTGTAATGAAAAGAACAATTATTACTATAACTGTTTTACTTTTGATACGGGGGAGAACTCTTATTCTCTAAGGATTAGAGACTCTGTGGAGTTACAGAGGAAGGTTTTCACATGCCGTTCTTAAAGCCAAAGCTTCTCTCATAGGGATAGTTTTATTTTTACTTTCAAGAAATGATCTGATCTTAAAAATGCCTCATCAGTGTTACATAGGAAGAAATAATTGAAGTAACGTTGATGAAAATTGCACTGGGAGTAATTGGAGGGAGGGTCGAGGTCTTTGACTAAAGTCATGAGTGGAGGGTGTACAGCGGAAGAGCAGACAGGGTGGGAGGATCCAGTGCGGCTGGGCAGGCCTTGCTGGGATAGCCTGCGTACCTGCATGGCTCTGGGCAAAGGGACCTCTTGGGTGGCCACCTGTTGTACATCTGTTTGTGAGCAGTGATGTGAGGAACAGCTCACGAATACCCCACGAATACCTCAGACCCGGCCGAGGGTGGACCCAGAAAAATATTGAGTGAATCGACTGCTCTTTCATTTCACAGGAGGGGCAACTTAGAGCAGACTAGAAAAATCTTTAAATATGCAAACCTATCTAGGTAAATTCACTGTGAAGTGTTGGGTGGTATTTGCTGGCACAAATCGTGTCTCTGTTTCCTGATGTGCTGATCTGCTGTTTCTGAGTTAGATACTTCATGTTGGTGGTTGGACTGTATGCTGCTCACCAAGACCAGTGCTATCTATTGTCTGCCCACATCTCTGAACGGATCATTGTAAGGGTAAGCTTCAGTTCTTTGACGTTTCTGGATCCCACCTGCTTTTCTCCTCTGAAGTAGAATTTGTATTTTCTTTTCTTTTTTTTTTTTCAATTAAAAAAATTTTTTTTTGAATTTGCATTTTCAATGGCATGCTGGAAGTCTGCTGTTTCTCAAAGCATGATGATAATAATGGCAGATATTATTATTTTCGTTTTCACATAATGGTTCTCAACCAGGAGAACTTATGTCCCTCAAAGGTCATTTGGCAATGTCTGCAAACATTTTTTGGTTGTCACAATTGGGGGTGCCACCAGCCTCTAGTGGGTCCAGGCCAGGAATACTGCTCAGTACCTTACAATGAATGAGATAACCCCCGCAGCCAGGACTCCCCCTTCCAAAATGTCAGTAGTGCTATAGTTGAGAAACTCTGGTCCAGGCACTGGGCTAATTTCAGTATGATGTCATTTTACACTGTGTCACACTTACGTTACCTTCCTCACATGCAGAGGAGGTAGGCTCAGGAGGGCAAGAAACTCATTTCATCATGATCGCGGGTTGTGACTGATGGGGCTTGGGTTGCAACCTAGTTTTCTCTGATCCTGAAGCCACGGGGTGGGGAAAGTAGTAAGAAGGCATTTCCTACCCCAAATGTTGGTGACCCAGGGAACATCTGGGCCCCTGCCTACCGCATGGTAACGGTTCGGCATGTTTTGCTGAATGAATGATTGGTCACAGCTGTGGACGGGAATCTTGGCAGCCACAGACACAGAAAACTGTTGGCAGCTGGAGCTGCAGCTGTGTGAGGCCAGGCTGGCCACCGCTGAGAATACCAGGGGCCTAAGGTAACAGGTCACCGCAGGCCTGGCAGCTGGGAGGGGCTGTGTTGTGCCACAGGGAGGACATGTAAAGTCCAACAGGAAAAATCATTCAGTACAGCAACTTCTGTGGCTGTTACTCTTTGGCCTGGGGACCAGATGTGCCTCTTTGGGGAGATGAGTCTTTCCTTTCTTGCGTTGAGCTATTCCGAAACAAAGGGCCCTCTGTATAATTCTTTAAATCAATTAAAAATCATAAGCTACATATAAGTGGAAATCCTTAAACTGCATCTCCAAGCTTCTATGGAGGTGAAGGGATGATGGAAATGAGGTAAAACCCCTATGTCCAGATGTCCCAGGTAAGGGCCAGGCTCTGTCCCTGCCAGTTTTTGTGGGACCTGATCTAATCGGTGACAAGCAAGGCTCCCCTGCAGCGAAGGCTGGTGGGGCCCTCTTCCTTGGTCATGGGCTGAGGGCAGTGAGCAGGGTTCAGGGCGATCTTCGACCGCTGGCCTGATGTCATCTGGAATTGCTGTGCTGCACTAACAAATGCAATTTAAAAGTCAAGTCTGGAAGCCTGGAAGGAGTAAAGACAGACGATGCCATTCTTTTCAGAGTTAGCATAGGTTAGATGTTTTGGAAGTACTGCTTTGAGCTGGGAAATTCATGCCTGAGTCAGGCAGCCTACGAGTCACCTGCGTACCTTGAATAATTTACTGGTGTCTGGTTTCTCCACTTCCTGCTGGGAGCTCTGTCCTCTGGCTGCGGTCAAGTCCACAGAGCAGCAATACGAGAGAGCACTACTGTCTAATATTCTATTGCCAGGACTCTGTTAATTGGTGCCTCCTTATATCCAGACGCAATGATGATTTAATTCATGATCACTTTGAAAGGTTGAGTATTCCTGCAATTCATGCGCTATGAATACTAAAAAACATTAGATTATACTTAGTATAGTGTGGATGTCACATTATTCACTAAATTTTTATTTTAAAA
The DNA here is from genome assembly GCF_002007445.2 of Ailuropoda melanoleuca. NCBI lineage: Eukaryota > Metazoa > Chordata > Mammalia > Carnivora > Ursidae > Ailuropoda > Ailuropoda melanoleuca. Next base: position 44,738,187 of record NC_048232.1, read on the forward strand.
AAGTGATTGTATTCCAGATTTGATTGTTTTCTTCTAGCCATAAATTTTGGTTAAAGAGGATGCCCTATTCTAGAAGTGCTCTGGGTAATACAGGGGTTACTCTAGCAACAATGAGAAGAAGGAGAATGGTAACAGTGCAAACCATTCTCCTCCTCCCCCAAACTAGAAATATCTTATTGATATTATTTCATTCTAACCCCAAATGCAGAAGTGAAAATGAATGCAGTGTTTGAATCTGTTTAACTGTTTGACATTTAAACCAACCAAGAGGAAAAAAAACTGAGCTTCAGAAATGGTGATATTGTTCGAATGAGTGAGTTTTTGAAATGTTCACAGAGCACATTTCCCGCGCCTAGGATTCTATGCCTTGGGCATATACCTATGGTTGGACAGAGGGCAGACCAGCTCACATTCTCCAAAAAAGCCAGATGTGCTCTCTTAGGCCATAACCTGGGTCTGTTAGTTTGAGCTCAGGAACAAAGGAAGAAAAATTTGACCACTGAACATGTTGTAAGAGCAGACTATGTTATATGGAGAACTGCCAGTTGTACTAAGCAAATTCAGATTCATGTTGAGGCCTGAGAATCATTCTTCCCAAGAACGGAGATTAACGTGAGGGCAAATGTATGAGGCTTAGACTAGATGCGTTTCTGGCCTCCAGGAAGACTTCAGGAGACCTAGCTTGTCAGAATTCTCCTTGGAGAGAGGATGGTGGGCAAGACCCAGGAATTGTTCATCTGGGTTGTCAATCAGAACAGCTTTAGAAATATATTACGGTCCTGTCGTGTAAATTGACCAATTTCATGGAAATTAAGGTTTACGCCAAAGACAGATTTATTTCCCAGGTCTTTTATTTTTGGGAGCATTCTGCCATGGAGTTCCTTCAGATTCTCCTTGTTAATGACTAGGTTTTCATTCAGCTCCACTTTTCTTCTAAAACACATAATTAAACCTGGTTTGGAGTGCTGTGTTGTAAGCAGGAGGGATGATTACTTTTGTCTGCCTTTCAAAGATGCACCGGGGTTTCCTAGTTTGAAAATGAATACATTATTCCAGTTTCTTTCCCAGAAGAATAAAAACACGCACGTCCGCAAGAAATGCCCCCTTACTGCCCTGCAAACTGCACAGTCCTAAGATGAGAAACCAACAAACGGGCAGAGAAAGCAAAAGAAATAATGGGGCTGCAAGGATGGTGAGGCATGGGTATAGAGCCGAGCCATCCCAGGGCCCAGCTCCATTTTTACCAGCTCTTGCCCTTTTCTACAAAACTCCCTTCCCTCCCCCAATGCACAACAACACACACACACACACACACACACACACACACACCAATCTTCTGGAGTTCAGATGAATTTTTATTTACCGAAGGAATCAGTATATGGGGCAATGTCCATTTCACCCTGTGGTTGGGATTCAACTTTGTTAACTCTGGAGGGGGTAACTCGACCAGGAGTGTATGGGACAGAGAATCCCCCAGAAAGTAAAACAAAGATACCTGGATCCTCCCTCTACAGTTTTTTATTTAATAGGTTGAATATACATTTCTAACAAGTTTCCAGGAGAGGCTGCTGACCTTCAGACCACACTTTGAGTTGCACTGATAGGGAGCATATCTAGTCCCATTTTCCACGAGCCCTCTCAAAAGGAACAAAAATTTATTTGTTATGAACTGTCTCCCTCAACTCAAGCTTTCCTAATATGCTCTTTGGCTGCTGCTTTCGAAGCCCAAACAATGGTAAAACAAAGAATTTCCAGCTTTCCATTCCAAACTTTGAACGGTCTCAAGTTACTATTAACTGCTGTTTCCTATTCCAAGCACCTGCAGAGGGCGCCATTTACATTTTACTCAGCGAGTGGAGCTCCCTCGCAGAATTGTGCCACTCTGCAGGTCTGTCGCTGAGGAGAGCAGATTAAGTGATTACAGGCTCCTTTTGGAGACATTGCAGGTTTGGTTCCAGACCACCTCAATAAAGCGAGTCAAATGAAGTTTTTGGTTTCCCAGTGCACTTGAAAGTGATGTTTACACTATAGTATGGTCTAGTAAGTAACAGCATTATGTCTTAAAAAACAATGTACATACCTTAATCAAAACATATTTTATTGCTAAAAAATGCTAACTGTAATCTGAAAGTTCAGAGAATAATGCAATGGTTTAGAGATGGTAGAGGGTCCTGCCTCAGTGCTGGCAGGATCGAGGGGGTGGCTGCTGAAGGTTTGGGGTGGCCCCAGCAATTTCTTAAAATAAGACAACAGTGAAGTTTGCCGCATCATTGACGAAGTCTTCTTTTTATGAGTGGTTTCTTTATAGCATGGGATGCTGTTTGATAGCATTTTACCCACAGTAGAACTTCTTCCAAAATTGGAGTCAATCCTCTGAAACCCTGATAATGCTTCATAGACTAAGTTTATGTAATATTCTACGTCCTTGGATGTCACTGCAACAATCTCCACAGTATCTTTAACAGGAGTGGATTCCATCTCCGGAAATACTTTCTTTGCTCACCCATGAGAAGCAACTCCTCATCCATGAAAGTTAGGTCATGAGATTGCCGCAAGTCAGTCCCATCTTCAGGCTCCACTTCTGATTCTAGTTCTCTTCCTATTTCCACCACATCTGCACTTTCTTCCCTCTGCTAAAGGCTTGAACCCCTCAAAGTCCTCCATGAGGGCTAGAATCAACTTCTTCCAAACTCCTGCTAATGTGGATATTTCCACCTTTTCCTATGAATCAGGAATGTTCTTAATGACATCTAGAATGGTGAATCCTTTACAGGTTTTCAACTTTCCCCACCCGGATCCATCAGAGAAATCACTATCTATGGCAGCTATAGCCTTATGAAATATATTTCTTAAATAATAAGCCCTGAGAGTCAAAATGACTCCTTGATCCATGGGCTGTAGAAGAGATGTTGAGAGCAGGCATGAAAACACTAATCTCCATCAGAGCTCTTGGGTGACCAGGTGCATTATCAATGAGCGGTCATTTTTTTTTTGTTTTTTCTTAAGATGTAGGATACTTTTTTATTTTAAAGATTTATTTGAGAGACAGAGAGAGCAGGGATAGGAGGAGCAGAGGGAAAGGGACAGAGAGAATCTCAAGCAGACTCCCTGCTGAGCACAATCTCACGACCCTGAGATCATGACTTGAGACAGAATCAAGAGTCAGAGGCTTAACGGACTGAGCCACCCAGGTGCTCCGAGCAGTCATATCTTGAAAGAAATCTTTTCTGAGTGGTAAGTCTCAAAAGTGGGCTTAAAATATTGAGTAAACCATGTTGTAAACAGATGTGCTGTCATCTAGGTTTTGTTCCATTTATAAAGCACAGGCAGAATAGATTTAGCATAAATTCCTAAGGCCCTGAAGCTTTTCAGAATAGTCAATGTACACTGGCTTCAATGTGGAGTCAGCCTGTCCTTTAGAGCTTTGAAGCCAGGCATTGACTTCTCTCTAGGTATGAAATTTCTAGATGGCCTCTTCTTCCCATAGGAGGCTGTTTCATCTATGTTAAAAATCTGTCCTTTAGGGGTACCTGGGCGGCTCAGTTGGGTAAGCGTCCGACTCTTGATTTTGGCTCAAGTCATAATCTCCCTCTAAGAAATAAATACATAAAATCCTTTAAAAAATCTGTCGTTTGGTGTAGCCACCTTCATGAATGATCTAGAGTTTTTGGATAACTTGCTGTACCTTCTACATCAGCCCTCGCTGCTTCATCCTGAACCTTTGTGTCATACATATGGCTTCTTTCCTTAAACCTCAGGAACCACCTCTGCTAGCTTCAGATTTCTCTTCTGCAGCTCCCTCACCTCTCTCAGCCTGCCTGGAAATGGAGAGGGTTAGGGCCTTGCTCTGGATAAGGCTCTGGCTTAAGGAAATGTGGTCGGTTTGATCTTCTATCCAGACCACTCAAACTTTCTCCACAGCAGCAATAAGGCTGGGTCACTTTCCTATCACTTGTGTGTTCACTGGAGCAGCACTTTTAATGTCCTTTGCGTTCACAGCCTGGCTATCTGGCACAAGAGGCCCAGCTTTCAGCCTATCTCAGCTTTCAGCATACCTTCCTCCGGAAGCTGAATCATTTCTAGCCTTTGATTTAAAGTGAGAAACATGCGTCTCTTCCTTTCACTTCAATACTTAGATGCCTTTGCAAGGTTGTTAATTGGCTTAATTTTAATATTGTTGGTTTCGAGGAATAGTGAGGCCCGAGGAGAGGAAGAGAGGTGGGGAAACGGCTCATTGGTGGAACCGTGAGAATAACACACAGAACACATATTGATGAAGTTTTGCCGTCTTCTATGGGCATGGTTTGTGGCTCTGCAAATCACGATAGTAACATCAGAGAGCACTGATCACAGATTACCACAACAAATGTAATACTGAAAAAGTTTGAAATATTTCAAGAATTACCAAATCTGTGGCAGAGACATGAAATGAACAGATGCTGTGGCATCAGTCGTGAATGGTGCAGACAGACTTCCTAGATACAGACTTGCTACAAACCTGTAATTTAGAAAAAAAAAATGCACTATCTGTGAAGTGCGGTGAAACAGAGCTCAATAAACAGAGGCATGCCTGTGTAGGTTGGACAGTAGTTGCTATGCACAGCAGTGTGTGAAGGATAATTTGAGACCATTCATCCTCATTTTTGCAAAGTATTCATTTATACGTGATTTCAATAAATTCCCACAACACTGTGAGATAGGTAAAGAAGTCATTTTATCTTTATTCTTCAAAGAAAAAAAGCTGGTACAGAAAGGTTAAGTGACCACCCCAAGACCACAGAGCCAGTTTGTGTCATAACACAGATTAAACCGTTCAGGTCTTCCCTAAATATATGGGGCTGTGGGATAAATAATGAAAGTATTTTAGAGACTTTAATTCATTTTGGGGTTTGATAGCAATGAAGTACTCTTGAACCACATGGGAACACAACTTCATAATTTCAGAAAGAGGCAGTATGTGACAGTTTGCTTTGACCCATTAAGATTGTGGATATCAGAGAAGGGAAAAACGTTTACAGACTTTATAACATTTCCAGTTACCGATGAGGAGGACCCCTCCATCGGTCTATATATTTAGAAAATTGCAGATCTGTGGCCCTTTCCAAAATGACTTGGACGTATTTTAGGGATCTGATTTTTCATCTGATGAAAGCTAAGTGAGATTGTTATAACTGTTCCAAAAAATTAAGTCTACTTTATCTGCTGTTCCAACATGATATCAGATTTATGATAATAATTATCCCAAAGCTCATTAAGGAAAAAATACATCACTGTCTATTGTGCTTTCTTGAAGTGGCTCATTATGTTCAGACGGAACAAAATGCATCAACCTTTATATGGTATACCTTTGGATTGAGTTGATTGCTCGCAATAAAGGGATTTGAGTCAAAGCCAATTTTCCATTCACGACCAAGGGGGCTCTGGGGACCTTGTAGCAAAGTACTTTGTTTAAGTGAATTCACACAAAATAATGTCCAAAGTTACTACTTTCTATTCTTTTACTGCTTTTGTCTATCAAATGTCAATGGTTGAGTTGCCCGAACAGCTCAAATTTCAAACAGGCAAGAACAAAAAAGTTGAAGACACCTAAAAGTTCTTTCACTGGACCCAAGCTAAGAACTAAACTTTGTGGGGTTTTTTTTTAATTATTATTTTAAAATGGATAACACATGCTTATGGTAAAAAAACATCCAAACGATACCAAGAGTGTGTATGTTGAGCAGTGAATCTCCTTCCCAGCCCATTTTCTACATCTCCCAGTTCCTGTCCTTGAAGAAACCATTGTTATTGGTGTCTTGAGTATTCTCCAGAGATGATCCATGCATATCCAGGCCCTGAGTTTGCAGTGTCTCCTGCACTACCCAGAAAGGCAGAGAGTGAAGACATTGCATTAAGGTTGACTTTTTAGATAATCAGGATCTATACTGTTGGTCTGAATTTGTGACAACTTGCCTCAAACACACAAAAATCAGATTTAGAACAATAGGTCATAATTTTAAAGCAAACTAATTTTGTTGTGAGGATTTGGAGGGATTCACAGATCCTTACTTAGAGATATTTGGAAATATAGTCAGCATCCACAGGACATGGGGTGGAGGGAAGGCAGTAGAGTGAAAAATTCTTCAGCAAAGAATTTTATTTAAGAGTAAAATCTCCAGAACTTTGGTCTCATCGTTTCACTTGGATTCTCTTTGAAGACTACATTTGGCCAGGGTTACTTTTTTAAAAATATAATTTAATTAATTAATTTTTTTTTGAGAGAGAGAGCACGAGCAGGAGGAGGGGCAGAGGGAGAAGGAGAGAGAGAGAGAAGCAGACTCCCCGCTGAGCAGGGAACCCAATGTGGGGCTCTATCCCAGGACGCTGGGATCATTACCTAAGCCGAAGGTAGATGCTTAACCCACTGAGCCACCAGGTGCCCCCAGCCAGGGTTACTTCTAATAGGAAAAGTTAGAATCATTTAATCATTAAGGGAAGTGTAAGTCCAGCTCCAGAATTTACTAGCTTTGTGGCCTTGGGCAATTTGTTTATCCTTTCCGAGGCTTCTGGATATCTATAAAATGAGGCTAATAGTACACATCTCATAGAATGGGGGAGTGGACTAGCTCACAACAAATGTAGATGTTGTTACTCTTTCTTCAGTGTCATCTGTGTTTAGGGAATAGTTCAAGTGTATTAAATATATTTGTGCTGTCATTTGCTTGTCAATTGCATATGAAATCATAAATATTAAAGTGTTTTAAAACTATAAAAGCGCTAGCTAAATGCAAAGTATTTTTATGTCTCTGGGCTTTCATAAGCTTAGAATATCTTCTGATGTAAGGTTCTGGTTTTAAATCATCATTCTTATCCCTGAAAAGAAGGTTATTTTGAGTTTCCTTCTTCCTGACATACACCCAGTGTAACTGACACATCTGATTTCCAGATAGTTGCAATAGAGCCCGGACGTCCCAAACCATGACATACGAAGCTCCTGCTTGTGGGGAGCAGAGCAGTTAGGGGAGTCTCCTGGCTCAGCGTGGGGCCGCAGTTATTTGGATATGTCAGAATGTCCCATCCAACATATGATTCTCAGGTGAAAGGCTTAGATAACATTCTGTCTTCCTTTGCTCTGAGGAATAAAGCAATCATCTATTCCTGCTACTGTAACTTTAATTGTAACATATTTATGTATTTTTTCCAGGCCTCTAACCCTGGGCAGTTTGAAAATGATGGTGATGCATTATGGCAGCGAGGACAAGTTCCAGAATCTATTGTTTGTCATAGTCGAGTGGGAATAAACACAGATGTCCCGGATGAAGCCCTGGTCGTCTGTGGCAACATGAAAGTGATGGGGACGATTATGCACCCCTCTGACAGCCGGGCAAAGCAGAACATCCAGGAGGTGAGCACAGGGCAGGCCTCGGGCACCTGCTCTGACACCCGAGTCAGGTGTGCTGGGCATTCCTGGACGCTGACATGCCTAGCAAAGGGCATCTCTACATGTCTCCTGTTGGTGTGAGATGAACACAGTGCTTAATAATTGTGAGTGTGGGAGCCGACAGGCATCTCTGCTGAGACTGTAACATGCTTCCTACTCAGGAGAGTGGACTTACCTGACAGGAGCGGTGGGCAATGACAGCACGGCGCTGGCTTCACAAGCAGGAAGTCTCCAAGTTACTGGCCACGGGCCACCGGCCTTCCTTCCATGCGCTGTCAGCTGCTGGAGCTTGCCTTTTCCTTCGCCATCTCCAGATGTCCATCTCCCTGCTCATCTTCCAGGCACTGTTTCAGTCCAGTTCCCGCCTGTATTTCTCCTGAGCCTCCCAGCCTTTTCCTCCCAGTGACCCTGCCAGCCATTGTCTTCCCCACTCATCATCTTTCTCTGAGGAGCACTTCGTGGAGCTCCTCTTCCCCCTCTTCCCTCCAACGAGGTTTATCCCGTCGCCTAAGGCTCCAGGCCAAGACCTTCTCCTATCTGTGGAGATATAGTCACCTGGTGGAAACCAGAAATCAGGCCTGGAAATCAGGATGTACTTCTCCACTCCGGGCTCATCCCAGCAACGTGGCCCTAGATAAGACAACTCCGCCCAAACCCACTGCCTTCATCTAGAAGGTGGAAACGGTGCTTCTCTGCTCGATCCTACCAAGTCTTTTATAGTTTTTAACCTTTGAAATAAGAATCATCTTGGAAAGTCACAACTGCCGTGAAGGCCTAAGAGATTAGGATTAAGATGCTTATCCCTTAGCCAGACCACACTCAGTTCTAGCTCGTCCACCATTTACTTCTCTTTCTCAGTCATTGTTTCTACCATTTCCCCATCTTCTCACTCACACTGCTTCTCCTGTTAGCGTGTTTGAGTCTGTGGCAGAATTGTGTTTGAACCTCCTTTCCTTAGTCTTTTTTAGTTAATAGGAGACATAATCTGTAAATCATTGGCCATTCTTCCAGACTGCATTCCTTTCCCAATGCAAATGTGCACTGGTTTTTCTGAACCAGCCAAGGAATGTCCTCCTTTGCTGAGTGGATTCCAAAGAATGGTTGTAATTGTAGACTTTTATACTGATTGCAAAGCTGTGGTTCATGTTAGAAGAGCTGTGACCTACTGCCGGATGGGAACTCTTAGGGCTGGAAAGTTCTCACATACATTTCCCGATCCCAGTCCTAGATATTGTGCTTTTGACTTTTAGAGAGAGATAAACTGTCTGCGTTTCAGATCACACCAACTCACTCACTCCTTTGCAATTGGCTATACAATTCCCTACCAGATCTTATCTAAATGCAAACGGAAAATGACAAGCTGGGGAGTCCTCTACAGCCCCTCCTGCTACCACCAAGCTACCACCCAGAATTCACTTACCCAAAGTCTCGGGTTGAAGAAAACAGACTGTCTTAAAATAACAAGCTTCCCTAGAACTTCTCAAACCTCTTCTAGGCAGCCTTCTCGGATAAATCAAATATTACCCCAATCCAAGCTCTAAATGTGGAATTCCTGTATCTCCTTCCTGCTTGTGGCAACATGAAGGCCAGAGTTTCATAATTCTGGAAACCTCTGGCCCAGGAATCTTGGCACAGACATGTTCTATGTCTCTGCTTATTCTTCTGTGAACCAGGAAAGCTCGTATTCAACTCACTTGTGTTAAGTGCGTCTTCTCAGCTCACATACATGAAGCATACTTTAGCTGTACAAATACATATCATTATTTACTTGTATAAGGTGCAAATTATATGTAATTCATTTATTACATTATTTCATATTAATACATTTGCTCTTAATAGGGTTATCCACATTTATGAAATGTAGGTATCTAGAAATCTTATCCTAGAGGCCACTTTTAGGCACACAGGCTTGAGCGATGGAATGCAGAGGGGCCAGGAGGGCCCCCCTGGCTGAATACAGACAGGTCCTTCAGGTGACCCTCCTTAAAATACCCATAAGCCCTCACTGAACAATGGGCTACTTGCAACCAGGCACAGTCACCAGGAAAGGGAAGATTCCATACATTCCCATACCGCTTCCCCTTCCCCCTTTCCCCCACCCACTGCCTTGGGGCAGACAGCCTCTTCCTCCCTGTCCTGCCTACAGCTCCCTTGTGCTGTATTCAGTAAACGTCTGCCTCCTTTGTTCTGCTTTGGATACATCCTTTCACTGTCCATGCTGCTAGCTTCCACTCAGGTGGGGCGCCTCACATTTGGGGGCCCCCATCTGATCGGGAGAGACACCACACTTATCAGTCCTATTCACCATTACAGACAAGAGAGATGATGGCAATGATGATGGGGCTGACAGACATGTGAGCTTCATCTTCACCTCCCCCTGACTCAGTTTTTCCAACTTTTAAAAATAGCCATTCCATTCTGAGAAGTGGACCCTTGGTTGATACAAGCACAGGACTGGAGGCACTTTCTCATTCTTTAAGGATGCAAGGTAACCAGGGCTGGCTTCTGGATGAGCTGTTGCAAAACATAGCGGCCAAACATGTGCAGTGATTGGGGAAAGTGAATCCACGTTGCTGCCCTGCCCTGGCTCTGTGCCTCCTCGCTCAGGGCAATGGAGGTGGTTTTGTGGGGATTAAGCACAGAGCACTCTGCATAGAGAGCCCTGGTGGAGATCTCTGGGCTCATCTGGACACACATCCAGGACACAGACGACAAAGCAGAGGTGATTGAAACCTGGGACGTGGAAGGACTGGGAAGATGAGGTTGGCCTAAGTGAGCAGCAGCCTCTCTTACCCAGACGTCGACAGGCGGTAGAAGGCAATGTGGCCCTTACAATGGAAACCCGGAAACTGGGGTGGAACCAATAGGTTGAAAAACAAAGGAGCGTGAAAAACGTCAAGGTCAATGCAAAAAAAGCGAGGAAGTTGAAAGTTGAACGCATCAGTCAAATTCTGTGATGAAGGCTGAAAACAAGGCTGCAAAAGATTCAAAAATAAAAGCCAGGAAAGAAATCCGTTAAGACGAAATGCTCAAAGTTCGTTGTCCCCAGCCGCATCAGCAGTGTAGTAAAGACGGAAGTGTAGAGTTTGAGAAAGTCAAACCTGTGAAGTCTCTCCTCCAAGCCATGAACCAAATGCAGACGTCCTTTAGCTTGAGGTGAGACAGTGTTCCTCAAGCCGCTCCTGACGGGAGACGGGTCGGGTCGTCTAGGCTGTGGCCGGGTGATGGATAACGACATCTCCCTCCCTGACCAAACCGCAGGCCCAGAGCCAAGAATGCCTTTTCTGTGGTGCAATTCTTGAGGTAATCTTAGAGAAGCCTTGGGCGTGAAGCCACAAGACAATGACAGCCATTTGCATCAGGGTCAAAACTTTCCAAAACTGCCACGTGTAAGGTAAATCAGACACCTGAATTCAGCTTCTAGCTTCTTGCTTAGGCACAGGGATGAGCAAGGTGTGGTGTTAAGTGCTGACCAGTGTTTGCTTCCTGGAGGAGGATTCCGAGAAGGCACAGCCCTTGCTTCCAGGGCTTTCCCCAGGGCAAGGGTGTATATAGGGAACGTGCAGAACAGGTCACTGATACTTAGCTTGGGAAAGTGTACAACCCCGCATTAGAAACCAGAAGAGCATTTTCTTACAGAAACATTGTTATAGAAGGTATTTTGATCCCGAAACCAACCCTCAAAATTTTCTTCAGACAAAAATCTATCTGAAGTGCCACGATAATAATACTGTGGAACCCAATCACTGTGTCCAGCAATATGTCTTCAGGGAAGGTGCGTTAAAGGAGGCGGCTTAGTCACCCCAGCTCATGTTCCCTCTCAGTGGCTTGGACAGCCTGAGCAAGCGCACGGCCTCTCTACTTTCTGTTGGTGGCAAACATCCCCCCGTGAGGGTCAGAGAAGGAAGAGTAGGCAAAGCAGGCCCAGAACTCCCAAGGGTGCAGGGAGCGGGGAACTGGGTAGGGCCTGACCAGTGCAAGGCCAGTCCAAGCTGGCTCCTGCCTGAGCCCGTCTTCAATTCTGTGAGCGTCAGGGACTGTCCGACCATTTCACTCCCTTCATCCTCTCATTCCTGCTGCTTTCACAGGAGGGTTTGGGTGCAGTTACATGTCAGGCACACTGCTAGGCACTGCAGAGGTCCTGAGATGAGCTAGCTGTGGGCCTTACCCTCAAAAATAGAACTTTTTTAAAAGTTTAAACTCCAAGTAGGAAACACTCACTGAATCTCCAATGCCTGGTATAACACATGCGGCACATAGTAGCTGTTCATTAAATATTTGCTGAGTGACTTGTCCCCCTCCCTCCTCCTCTGGCCCTCCCAGTGTGCTCATGCACTCTCTCAAATACATAAATAAAATCTTTAAAAAAAATATTTGTTGAATGAATGAAGGAGCTCACAGTGTGAGATGTGTGACTGCTCCTTCCCAGCATGGCCTGCAAGGCCTTCCCTGTTCTGGCCTTAATCTTTACAGTCTAGTAACGCCCACCTCTGCCCCGGTTGTTGCAGATGAAATTCAGGGGGCTTAGTCTCTTGGGGCTCGGCTCATGGTGTTCCTTCTGCCTAACTTCCCTGCCTTGGTCTCACCCTTTCCATCCTTTCTCCCTACCTTGCCTCTTTCCCTAACTCCTACCTCAAATTTACTTTTATTAGATTTATTTATCAAATTATTAATTTATTCAACAAATGTTAGTTGAGCATCAACTACACGCAAGGAATTGTACTAGAAACTGGTAATACAGTGGTGAACCGAAAACCACCGCCTTAAATATGTCTCTGCCCTCATGGGGTCTCTATCCTATAGGGAAGACAGGTAATAAAGGTGACACAGCTAGTAGCCTGGTGATAACTTTGATTGGCGCTATGCAGGAAATCAACAGCTCCCATTAGCACATAAGGCAGAGGGACCCGTCCTAGGACTGGAAATCACTGAGCGCTTCTCTGGTGAAGGGATGTTTATGCTGGGGGAGGAGAAGGTAAGAGTGGGAAGGAAGAGCTTTTGAGGCAGGGAAAATACCCTGAGCCAAAGGCTGGAAGTGAAAGGAGCAGAATTTGTTTGAGAACCATCTCGGTGGGGCTTCACCATCTCTAGGAAGCCTTCCTTTATGATCCCCTAGGAATATTTTAGAGATCTCCTTGGAGCTACCATAATTCTCTATTCATAATTCCATTATCACTCTGCATTTCTCACATTGTAATATAATCATATGTGGTGAGTCTGCCTTCCTGTTCAGATGACCAACATTTTTTTGATATTCGTTTAATAAGTCTAAATTTCAGGAAACTTGGAATGAGTAATCCCATAGAAACAGTATGGTACAATGTCAAGACAATCAGAAAACCTCTCTATTTATTTTTTAATTTTTACAATTTTCTTTATTTTTATTTTGCTTATTTATTTCTTATTTGAGCATAATTGACATACAATGTTACATCTGGTTCAGGCTGCAACATAGTGATTCAATAATTCTATATGTCCTGCAATGTCCATCACAAGGATAGTCACCATACAATGCTGTTACTACCACTCCACTGACTATATTCCCTATGCTGCACTTTTATTCCCATGACTTCTTCATTCCATGACTGGAAGCCTATACCTCCCAACCCCCTACACCCACTTTGCCCATTCCACTCCCTCTTCCCTTCTGACAACCATCAGTTTGTTCTCTGTATTTATAGGTTTGACTCTGCTTTTTGTTTGTTTATACATTTGTTTTATTTTTTAGATTCCGCATATAAGTAAAACCATATTGTATTTATCTTTCTCTGTCTGACTTATTTCACGTAGCATGATACTTTCTAGGTCCATCCATGTCGTCACAAATAGCAAGATCTTACCTTTTTAATGGCTGAGTAATATTCCATTATATGAATACACTACATCTTCTTTATCCATTTGTCTATGATGGGACATTTGGGCTGCTTCCATATCTTGGCTATTGTAAATAATGCTACAATAAATATAGGGTGCCTATATTGTTTTGAATTAGTGTTTTCATTTTCTTTGGGTATTCAGTAGTGAAATTATTGGATCATATGGTATTTCTATTTTTAACTTCTTGAGGAAACTCCATATTGTTTTTCACAATGGCTGTACCAATTTACAGTCCCACCAACAGCACACGAGGATTCCTTTTTCTCCACATTTTCACCAACATTTGTTATTTCTTGTCTTTTTGATTCTAGCCATTCAGGGATAAGGTAATATCTCATTGTGGTTTTGATTTCCATTTCCCTGTTGATTAGTGACATTGAACATCTTTTCATGTGTCTGTTGGCTATCCAGATGTCTTTGGGAAAATGTCTATTCAGGTCCTCTGTCCATTTTTAATCAGATTATTTGTTTTTTGGTGTTCCTGTATAACTTCTGTATGTATTTTGGATATTAATCCTTTATCAAATATATCATTTACAAATATCTTCTCCCATTTAGTAGGTTGCCTTTTTGTTTTGTTGATGGTTTCCTTTGCTGTGCAAAAGCTTTTTTATTTTGGTGTAGTCCCAATAGTTTATTTTTGCTTTTGTTTCCCTTGCCTTAGGAGACATATCTAGAAAAATGTTGCTATCGCGAATGTCAGAGAAATTACTACCTATGTTCTCTTCTAGGAGCTTAATGGTTTCAGGTTTGACAATTAGTAGAGCACAAACTTTTAAAAGGCAATCATTTTTTAAAGTGCCAACACTTAGTGTAGTAGATGGTATGTTGAGGGTGATTGGTAAACGTTAGTTGAATAAAACAGCGAATGAATGAATTGAACCAAGCTTTTAATAACAGCAGGTATCAAAATAACAGTGAGCTCTAAATTATACTTTACAAGAAGAACTTAAAATTTTCCCATTTAGCCACTTAAGTGTCAAGCCACCACCTTTCACAATCAGCCAAACTAGTGAAGGACAGGGAGCTTTTAATGATATTGGAGGAGATTTCCCACTCACCCGACAGAGTGGTTCAAAGGAGGAGTTGAGGGCCATGTCAGGGGTTTTCATATAACAAGAAAAACAAAGCACTTTTGGTTACTCTAACACATGGATGAATGTCCAAGCTGTATAATTTTAATTGCCAAGAGACTACTGGTTCTGTAATCTTTATTTCCTAAAAGAAAATTATATCCTAAAAGAAAAAGGGCTGCCAGCATTTTCCTTATAGAATAAGGTCATTAAAAAAAATAGGTTCTGCTAGTACCATGAATTCATTAAAAAGCAAAACAAAAAAACAAAACAAAACAAAACAAAACCACGTCGGGGCGCCTGGGTGGCATAGCAGTTAAGCGTCTGTCTTCGGCTCAGGGCGTGATCCCGGCGTTCTGGGATCGAGTCCCACATCAGGCTCCTCCGCTAAGCCTGCTTCTTCCTCTCCCATTCCCCCTGCTTGTGTTCCCCTCTCTCGCTGGCTGTCTCTATCTCTGTCAAATAAATAAATAAATAAATAAATCTTAAAAAAAAAAAACNTCTCCCATTCCCCCTGCTTGTGTTCCCCTCTCTCGCTGGCTGTCTCTATCTCTGTCAAATAAATAAATAAAAAAATCTTAAAAAAAAAAAACCACCTCAAAAGAGAATCCTTTGAGTCAAACACACTTGGCTTAAAAAAAAAAAACCCACCTCAAAAGAGAATCCTTTGAGTCAAACACACTTGGCTTTAGGAAAAAATCACTCTGTTGTCTGTTGTCATTTTGCTGGGACCTGGCGACATTATTTTGAGGAATTTGCAGTGAAAGTTGGAAATACCTTAAGTAACCTGTCAGAGCAGTGAACTCAGAGGAGCGTACCGTCCCTGACCAGAGTGGTTGGGGAGAAGTTATCTGTAGGAGAGGGGGATCTGGATCTTGAAAGACCTAGCAGGTGGGCAGTACAGGCCTGCAACCTGCCACTTAAGGAGATTTTCTTCAGCAAGTTGTCCAAAAGGAATTCAGTGATATAGGATATATCTATTCCTTAAAGTTGTTACTTGAACTAAGCCTTTTCAATTTGTAAATACAAGGTTGGCCTATATTTATTTGGTGTTTGTACTGTATGTTCATTTGGAAATGATCCCTTGCACTCCTGAATAGCAATTGTTTCTCTCCTAAGTAATCAGCCTCCATTCTCAGGAGAGTTTGACTCTCAGAGGAGAGAAAAAAAGGCAAGAGTAGTGAATGAGGGAGCTTTCACCCTGTAATTTAGACATAAAAACTCTGTCTCAATTTGTCAGTAAATGGAAGTTACTGATATGGACCATGAAGCTTGGGTTTCTCTGAGAAAAAAAACATAAATTTCTCTTAAAATAGTTTGGGGAAGAGGAAAGAATAGTCCCATTGTCAACATTCCTAATTTCTCTGGGTCCCTTTGAGCATTGACTTAAATAGGAAATATCTAAGTGGCTGAAATCTGCTCTTCTTTAATTAAATTAGGTTGACACAAATGAACAGCTAAGACGAATAGCCCAAATGAGGATCGTGGAATATGACTACAAACCTGAATTCGCATCTTCAATGGGAATAAACACAGCCCATCAAACAGGTATGCCCACAAATTCCCTTTTTAATTTTGTGTTGTCAACTCATGAAAGTTTAATTCCCTCTTTATCTGGAGGTTGTGTGCTATGGCATTGGTTTGCTCTGTGAAATCCACAATCACTAGAATGGGAAAGGTTAGAGAAATTTCTGTGTCATTTTTACTCAACACCCCCATCCCTACTCCTGCACCCCACGGTACTGGTGGAATATTTTGAATATGTTGTTTTGAATATGTTTCACTGGCGCCGTCTTGCTCATGGGATGAGGGCTCAGGGGCAGATGGTGGGTCCCACTGTAGGAGGGGCAGCACTGGGCAGACCTGGGAGAGGGGAACGTGGCAGAGTAGGTGGGTCTAGGTCAGAGAAGGGGCAAAGTGGTGTTTATACTCCAATCCAGGAATCCTAAAGACACAGGGACCATTTAGGTGGCAAATCCTTCTGCAGGAAAAGAGGAAGTCAAGCTAATGCCCTGCTCTTACTTCTGTATACAGGGATTTTTAGGTGTTTACCCACTCCTCCCAACACTTGGCCCAGAGTCTCAAGGAAAAGTGAAGAAAATGACACCTCTACTTTTAATCCTATAGTGGTTATGGGCTCAAAATTCCTTCTTTGCTTCAAATGTATCACAGATCAAAGCAAAAGCTGAAAAGAGATAATAAGCATCTATTTGCAAAGATGTCCTGGGGGGTTGTCAGCGGTCCATTTTGATATAGGCCTGAGAAGATTTTCTCCAGAAAGCTCTTTTCCTGACTAAACGTGTTGGAGTGTTTGTGTCTAGGGATGATTGCCCAGGAGGTACGAGAGATCCTGCCTGGAGCTGTCAGAGAGGTTGGTGATGTCACCTGTGAAAATGGAGAGACGCTGCAGAACTTCCTTATGGTCGATAAGGTAACTACAGGATCGGTCTGCCTCTGGAGCTACAACCCCATGGGGTCCCCCTTTCTGTGGCCTCGCAATGCACTGAAGCATCCAACCAGGAAACAAGAAAGCTTCGCTGAGCTGTGCCGTCATTGGTATCAGCCATGCCACCCCGGGTATAGGTACCAAAGAGAAGCCCCCTAAGGGAAAAAGAAAAAGGAATATGTAACAGTGACAGTAGAGGTCAGCGGGCCTTACTGTTGGAGGGAGACCGGCCTGGGCAAAGTCCACATACCAGGCGTGCACCTAAACCGAGGTCCTAACAACACGTGAAATAGTGACAATAAACTGTGATAAGATTTGCCTTAAAAAATGGAACTAGAACTCCGGAAAGTGTAATTTCTCACCCAGAATACAATTTAGGCTATCGTGAGAATAGAATGATGAATTTTGTAGAAGGATTGAAGATGGAAGGAAGCGTTGGCTTTTCTTTGCGAGCACAGTTTCTCAAGGTTGTATGTTTCACTTCCGCAGGATCACAAAGGGCTCACTCTTACAAAGATATTCATAAGCCTCATCATTTTCCCCAAGGGCCTGTCTTAATTCTTTGATATTCAAATCATTCTCTTCTGAAGGAATGTCCCCTTCCTTGCATCCTGGTAGCTGAGCTCCCCCGCGTGTGGTAAAGGGGTCTCAGTCGGCCATTCCCTTGCTTGCCTGCTGTGAGTGACTCCGAGACCGTGTTTGTTAATTCTGTGAATGCTGCGTCTGTGGCAAGGTCCGCAGACTCACTCCGCAGCTGACCCGCTGTACATGGCTCTGCTGTATTCCATACTTGTGGGAAAACTGACTGACGCGGGTCCATTACAGTCGTGGGGAGAGATGTCTGAGTGCAGACTAATTTGTAATTTGTCCGTTCACGGGGGCAGTGCTTCTCCACCTTCAAAGCACACACGCCATCAGTGGAGGAACTGCCTAAAACACAGATGCATTCAGCAGGAACGGGGTGGCACCCAACAGCTGGCTCGTTTAACCAGCCTCCAGCTGGTGCCGATTTTGCCGGTCTTGCTGGTCAGCAAGCCACACTTGGAGCAGCGAGGTGGAGGGTCCCTTTCTATGTGGGGCCCTTCCTCAGTCTTCTTCCTCTGGGCTCTCGGGCAACAAATACTGACTGGGCTGACGGGGTGTGGGTGGGCTGCTCTGTCCTGTGCCGCGGGGTGGGGCGGCAGAAGTCAGGTACTTCCTCCTGCTTCCCACACCCGCCTTGGGTCTCGGAACTGGGCTATTGCTTCCCTTGAGAGGTGTATCATGAGCAATCTATTTTTAGTAATAAAATAATGACGTTTTCAATTATTTACTTAAAATATAAGATAAGAGATATCCCGCGGTATTCATTTAGTAAGGTCACCCTCACTCTCGCATTTTCAGAAGCTTCTGGGTGAGACAAAAACATGTAGGCACAGCTGTCTGACTCGGGCGCAGCCCTGGGAGTGTGCCCTTAGGCCATCAAGGTGGGGCCCTTGGGGTTACTCATTTGGTAGCAGCCGTGCCACTTCTGACAGTGGCCCTCCCCTAGAACCCCCAGGAAAGACATGTCTGCGTTTTCTGTGTGGGTTAACAGCTGCCCGGGGCCTTACGATTATCACCCTGTAGGAAAATAATGAGCTCTGCCCCGGCCCAGTATCTTCCCATTCCCAGCCAAGTTGAACGAGGAGAGTCAGGACTATTAGCAGCAACGGCTCTGAGGGCGACCCACCCCCTTTACACCCCTCCCCCCAGGCTACAACCCAAATTCATTCCGAAGAAGGCAAGCCCAGAGCCCTGGGAAAATAAGGGGTGGTATTTCTCGTGCAGGCACCGGGTCCGTTTGTCCTCTGAGGAGCAGTCCTCGCCAAGGCAGCACCCAGTTTGTAAGTAATTACAACTGGCAGGAGTCACTTGAAGAGACAAGCTGTGATTCCCTTAGTAACAGGATCTTGTAGTGATTCGGTCTATGGAGCCATCACCAAGGCCACACTCACGCACAGAATCTGTAACCCTACGAGCAGGTGAACGTCTCCATGCTCTGAGGCCTGGCTTTCCACTTCAGTGCACTTCTGAGGAGAGACTTCAGTTGCTGGTGTAATCCTCAACACTGTGGAATATCCCTCCACTGCATTATAATACTTCACAGAATAGCTCCTTTAGTCTTTCTTTCTTTCTTTCTTTCTTTCTTTCTTTCTTTCTTTCTTTCTTTCCTCTTTCTTTTTTTCCTCTTTCTTTCTTTTCCTCTTTTTTCTTTCTTTCTTTCTTCTTTCTTTCATTCAAGATTTTATTTAGTTGTCAGAGAGAGAGCACAAACAGGGGGAGTGGCAGGCAGAGGGAGAAGCAGGCTCCCTGCTGAGCAAGGAACCTGATGTGGAACTCAATCCCAGGACCCTGAGATCATGACCTGAGCCGAAGGCATTTAACTGATTGAGCCACCCAGGCGTCCTGCTTCTTTATTCTTTCTTATTAAGAACACAGATAATGCGACTTCTGTTGTCCCACACTCTCTGTTAATTGTACAATAAGCAAGATATACAGAGACCCTCTTGCTTTCCTGGCCTCCTACCCATTTGTGTGGGCACCATGTTGGCCTTGATTGCCACATTCAGGACTGCTTGTTATTTATTTTTTTAAGATTTTATTTTTTTAATTTGGGGGGGTTGCTGCAGAGGGAGAGGGAGAAGCAGGCTCCCCACTGAGCAGGGAGCCCAATGTGGGGCTCAATCCCAGGACCTGAGCCACGCAAGCGCCCCAGGACTGCTTGTTTTAAGGAATGTCTCTAGGACCTCCTGGCTGCACATGTTATAGCGGTGGGTGGAGATCAGTTTTAGTTACAGTGTCTCCCTCTGCACTCCGTTTCTCTTCTACCCAATGTCCTTTTGTATAAAGAAATTTTTATTGAAGCTAAAGCGCAAACTAGAAATGCACATGAAAATGTTGACATGTTGCCCTTCACGACTGCTGTATCTTTTCCAAATGTACTTTGCAACTTTATGCACAACTAAGAAGCAGAATGGCTGGATCTTTACAGATGGTCTATGTAACCAACCATAGCTGGAGATAGGGAAGCTGGCCGAAGAAGGTATAAATCATTTTTCTTTCAGAAGAGATGACTATGTAACATAAACTTCTCTTCTCTGGGGTAATTTGCTTCTTCTCATAAATTCATAAATTCCTCATGATCTGCGTGCCCCGGTGAAAGCTCAGTGATGAGGGGTGGTTCGAGCGGGCTCCTGGATGGTCCTGAGAGCCAGGGGGCCATGGGAGGTGAACGCCTTAGTCTAACCCTGCATGAGACCCCTGGGGCTTTGCCCTGCGGCTTCTTCATCTATCTCTTCACTTGGCAACTCTATTTATTTCTGTGATTATTTGGGAGTAGGTTTTTATATTTCTCGAGCATTATTATTAGATGCACTTGGTGTAAGAAAAATGTACCCAATAAATGTCAGAGTGGCCTTGAACGTATTTACAGCTAAGTCTGTATGAAGATGAGGTTCCGTTGTGAGTGACTAGCCTTGTATAATCCGTGTGTGTGTTTTACAAAATGCATGTTATAAGCTACCCTACTATACCTTAGTATGTCGTTCCTTTTCGCTTGTTGATTCTCATCAATATTCTTTTTCCTTCGACTGGAAGGAATTGTCTGTTCAAGTCATGCGAAGGTAAGGAAGACAGGGTTCCTGTCTTCAGGCAGCTGACAGTCTAAGCCGGGTGATGAGACAGGACGTGAGAACAGAGCTCTGAGTGACAGCGTGACAGGTGCTGAGGGATGCACAGTGCTCTTGTCTGTGGACACCAGGCAGGGCTTGCAGATGGAAAGGAAAGGGGGTACTGAAAGACAAGTGAAAGAAGACAGTGGCAGACCTTGGGGACAGAAGATGTGGCTGAGGGAGAGGAGCATTGCAGGGGACTTTCCATTTTTCCTTTTTCTCGTGCACAATATCCAATTAGACACCCAGTGCTGCTGTTCTAACGTCGGCCCCCTCTCTTGTCTATTCTCTTCCCTCTTTATTCTTTTTATGCTTCCCAGTTTTCTCCCTAAAACAAAACTAAACATCTCTGATCGTACAATCTCCCTTCCCGCCTTTGGCTCGTCATTGGCTTATTATCACCCCTCCACCATCTGGATGGAATTGCTTCTCTTTCTAACTCGTTTCCTGACACACTGAGCCCGCCAGGCCCCAGATGCCTTCAGAACACGATGTCTGTGCTCACGCCTGCACCTCTGGTTTGCCAGCCCCTCTGCCACCAGCCCTGTTCTGTTCTCACACTCGCCAAGTTTGTTTCTGCCTCAGAGCTGTTGTGTTGAGTGTTCTCTGCCCTGAAGACTCTCTCTTTAGATGAACTTGCCATTTGAATTTCAGTGCCAAGACCCTCCCCCATCACCTCATCTAGAACAGTCTCCACATCACTTGGCTTCACTTTTTTGTAAGATGCAGGGCTACGGAGAGGGTATATAGTGCCTTCGCTGTAATTAGAGAGACCGGTCTCCTCTCTCTGGTGCAGACCCCACCCTCCCCCTCAGCCGGACCTCTGCACAGGGCACACACTGCAGACTTCTTCACGGCGATCTGGAGAGTTCTGTCTAGCTGGAATGATCTTATTTGCCTATTTATTCTTTACCAGCCTCCCCGACTCATTGTGTGACCCCAAAATCTTCTATATTTTTCAAAGCTATATCTCCAATACTTTATTTGTGACTTCAACCCCAGGACTTAGGGCACTATATTGGCTAAGTGAATTAATAAATTCTGTGATGTCTTGATCGATCCTGTCTCTATGTTGGCTCAGGCACCTGAATATACATCTTCTAGGGCATTTGTCACACTGTGTTGTCATTCCCTTTCTATTCCATCTCTTCCGCTAGACTGTGAGCTTCTCAAGGTCAGAGAATGTGCCTTGTCCATCCTGTGTTGTTTAGCACCGTATCTGTACATTGTGGGTTCTCAGTAAGGATGTGTGTAAGTTAATGGCTGAGTTTCTGAATCTCACTGAAAGGTAGAGAAGTGATTCCATTAAAATAAGGAAGTCTGACAGAAAAGTGGTTTTCTGGTGGGAAAATGAGTTCAATTTTGAGTTTGAGATGTCAGCTGAATATTCAGATGAAAATGTCCAGAGGTGACCAGGTGTGTGGAAGTTGGGAGAGCAGCTGGGGCCCAAGGGGAAGCTTTAGCATGCTGAAGGTATTCATTCATTAGGGAAAGGTTATGGACACAGGTCACAGATCAGAAACCTGTGGCCAAGTCTGGCCTGAAGACTTTTTTTTTTCCTCATGGTATTTTAAAATTTTCAAATTTGTTGCCTATTTTTAAAAATGAGGAGGAGGTCCTCACACAAATTCTGGATTTCTGGTTCCCTCAAACCACTGGATCTGGTGACATGAGGCTGAGGAGTGGCTCCCTTTTAGAAGGACTTCATTGGCCCTCCCATCACTGCTTCCTGTTACCCGCCTGGCCTGGAGGCTTTCAGTTCTTACGGAATGAGAAGCAAGTAGATGAAAAGCTCAGATTCCTGCCAGTTAGGACCAGGAGAGGAAGGAAAAGGCCTGGGAAGGCCAAGAACTTTGGGCTAAAGCGGAGTATAGAGTGAGCACAGTGTCGAAAAGTTAAGTGAGCAGAGAGGATGGATATGGACATGAGGAGGAAAGAGATGAGATGGGAAGAAAATTAATGTTAACAAAATGTTGTTGATTTTAATAATTGAGGAATCACCCATAGTGCATGGCAAAGTGGTTAAGCGCATGAATTTCGACATCAGATAAGACTTTTGTCCAAAGTTTGGCTCACCAAGTTTTGGGTATAATGAGGTCACTTTCACAGCTATCCAGAACAAATTATTTTATTCTTTACAGTTCTCAGTAAAAATGACTTCAGTATGGCAAGTTGAAATTCTACCTAGGTCACTTTTTCCCCCACTGAAACAATTGCTTTTATAAATGATTTTGGTTAATAAAAATTTTCTTAAGACCACGACTTTTAGGTCTATAATATAGTATAACCTAATACATGGTTAATTGTTAGTAAATTTTTTTCCAGATGTCAGTCAGAGATGCTACCACCTCAGGTGTCTTTGAAATGATTTATGTTTTTTTAATAGAATGACATATACTATTTTTTTATTCAGAACAACTGAGTGGTAAAAAAATTCTATCAGTTTGAGCTCATATGGCTAGCCCAGAATCTAAATGGAAGCAATTATTTATTTATTTGTTTGTTCGTTTGTTTTTAAATTTTTAAAATTTGAGCATAGCTGACACACAATGTTACGTTAGTTTCAGGCGTACAACATAGGGATTCAACACGTTTATAGGTCATGCTACACTCAGCACAAGTGTAGTTACCCTCTGTCACCATACAACACTATTACAAGGCCACTGACTGTATTTTCTTTATTTCCATTCCTTCTCCATTCCGTAACTGGAAGCCTGTGCCTCCCACTCCCCTGCACCCCAAATGGGGCTTTTAAATGTCCAGTTGATTTAAAAATCCAGTCTTTTCTCGCCAAGGGAGGTTTCAGAACTCATTTATTGCTTGTGGCGGTAAGTGTCCGGTAGGGGGAAAATGTTCTCTGTGGGGCTCACAGGATTGATTTGACTCCAAGCTGAATGATTCCGTTAGAGCTAGTATTTTACTAAAACCAACGCTGGCTGTTTTAACAACTGATCACCTGTTCGTAGGCCATCTTCTTCCTTCTTAGGAGCTCCTCACACCAGAAGCAGGGAGAAAATCCTGTTTCTGGTAAACATTTCAAAGAGAAATAGGAAATCTATTGTTTTCTTGGAAAACTTCATTTTGTAATTATGTCTTCTTTAAAAAAGTTGCTGCTCATTTTTTTTTTTTCATGTGTTAAAAGTTCAGAACTAACAGAAGTAAAACCAACGGATCACCAGGGTGGTAATTAGTAAGACTTTATTGTGCACACACAGAAAAGACGGTTTGCAAACTGAAACCAAAACATGATAAGTTTAGGAAGCAGCCTGTAGACAGAGAAAGTAGTGCCTGTTTACTCTTCACTGTGATTGGTTATAATATTAGAATTTCTTAAGTGATTGGAAATGGGTCAGTGGTTACTTTGTATCAACCTCAGGAAAGAGTTCAGGTTTTGCTTATGATTTCCAGACATACAAGCAAGAAATGACATAGGTCAAGTTAGTTGTGTAAAATAAGTCAGATTAAGCTTTGTTTATATGACTAAACTAGTTTTGTCTGCTCAGGGAATTTTCAAGGCTGGTCTCCATTTGTTTTTTATTTTAACACATGCATTTAAACAAGACGGTTGGATGGATGGATGGAGCTAATTGTGGAATTTAGGTAGTAGGTTTATGGGCATTTACTGTACAGTTTTGAAAACTTTTCCATATGCTTGGAAATTTTTGTAATAAAATGTTGGGAAAAGAAGACATCGTTCCAGACACCTAAAACTGCAATTTAAATATTGTGGCCCCAGGTGGTGGCAATACTTTGAAAATCAGGCCTGTTTATTCAAGCCACTGATTTAATACCTGGAATTTTATGCTTTATTTACCAAAGTGTAACTCAGCAGTCTGCTTTTCTGGCTTAGGGATTCTATTATTTTAAATCCATATCAAGGCCTGGATGAAGATCTAAAGCCAAGTTTATTCAAAGCCCAAATAATTGCCAAACACATCCATTGGCTAAAGACCGTTTTTCTCCCGTTGGCAGTCATTCTCGTGATGCTCAATTGCAGGCTGTTGTATTCCCATGATTTTATTATAGGGAAAAGTTTTTTTTTTTTTTTGAAGATTTTATTTATTTATTTGAAAGAGAGAGAACACGAGCAGGGGGAGAGGGAGGGACAGAAGGAGAGGGAGAAGGGAGAAGCAGACCCCCCACTGAGCAGGAAGCCAGACACAGGGCTCAATCCCAGGAACCCCAGGACCATGACCTGAGCCCAAGGCAGATGCTTAACTGACTGAGCCACCAGGTGCCCCTCCCATGATTTTATTATAAAACATTAGTCCATGCAACATCAGATGCCACGAGGAGAAATTTTCATGTCTGTGACTCTAACTGGGGAAGAAATAACAGCCTATTTCAACTTCTCCAAGCTTTCTTTGCGATCAGGCTGAGTTCCCCTTACTAAGTATTGTTGGAGGACAAGGTGAGGGAGCCCAGAGCTTGCACACTGCATTCTGCAAGGCTTATCTAGGGAGCGAGGGTGCACTGAAGAAACTTTTACCCATTTCCCGAGCCAAAACCCTCCCGAAGTGGAAAGGACCTGATCAGAGTGGAAACCAGTTGGCTGGGTAGAGTCAAACCAGCTTCCCATCCCCGGCTGCACTGAGGATATGAAACACTGTTATCTCTTTGTTTAATTCACCCAAATTTCCATGGACATTTCCTAATACGGAAGTGGAATTTGGGCCTCAGTCTTTCTGCTTTTCTTTTTTCTTTTTTTTTTTTTTTTTAAATTATATGTTTTGGGGGCAAGTGAGATTTTTCTTTTTTTTTTTTCCAAAGATTTTTTTTTAATTTATTCGACAGAGATAGAGACAGCCAGCGAGAGAGGGAACACAAGCAGGGGGAGTGGGAGAGGAAGAAGCAGGCTTATAGCGGAAGAGCCTGATGTGGGGCTTGATCCCATAACACCGGGATCACGCCCTGAGCCGAAGACAGATGCTTAACCGCTGTGCCACCCAGGCGTCCTCTTTCTGCTTTTCTGAGAGCAGCCTCAAATAAAAGAATAAGCTAGAAGTTTGGCCACTCTCTTCATTTCGCTAGAGAACTGTGCTATGGCCTCCCAATGCTGCATGACATGAACAGTCCTTGTAAGAGCATTCACTCATGTAATACATACTGAGTTCCTGCTCTGTACTGAGAACTGACTGTGGACAAGATGTGTTGCTGGGTGTTTATCATATGGGTAAATATGACACCAAGCGGAAGGGAAGTGGGAGGTGGGGGAGACAGGTGGTTCAGGTAGAAGGAACAGCCTATTCTGTGCTAGCTCCAGAAACTAGAGAAAGCTTGAGATGTTTGACAAAGGGCAAATGGTTCAACATGACTAGAGCACAGAGTTTATGGTGAAGGAGAAGGCTTAGGTAAGGGACCTGCTCTAAGCTCAGTAATGGCCCTGATTTCACAATGCTTCCTGTTCATGTGCTCATATACTTGCCAAACTGCTCCATGTGTCCTTCAGAAAATATGTCATGCTGTCCATTTGTACCTTCACCCCAAAGCAAGTCCTAAATGGGCACAAGATTCTTGTGTGATTTTAAGTAGTTCCTATTTTCCCCCCAGAGTCCCATGAGCAGTTTTTGGTGGCAAGGGGGTTTAATCATTTTTGCATCACAATTGTGAAGGTACATTTCAGCTGAGATAGTGGGTCCCCTTTAACATTGTTAATGATAACTGGACAGAGATGAATAATTAAATTAAGTTCAATTATAAAATACTTATAAACCAACACTGGGTATTAGATGGGGAAAGCTTTTCAAAATGCCCCAGACTTATGCCCATCTGAGTCCTAATGAATACAAACCTTTACATGGGACCCGGATGTGTGTATTTAAACAAAGTTCCCAGGCATCTGGTTGTATGTTCATGGTTAAAGTGAAATCACAGACCTTATCACTTGCATAGAAAAGAACACTTTCAGAAAATTCTGGATTATTATTTTTTGAACATATTTATACTGGAGTCAGTATGGTGTGAGAGGACAGAAGTCAGAAGAATTTTAGTCAGAGTCAATCCCTATAACATAATGTCCTAGAAATTTATTTTTTGGTAATTTTCCATTGGATCCATAAAGTCAGGGCCATAATTATAACCAGAAAGGTAGTAGTAAATTTCCTCTCTACCTTTATGTCCTCTTAAATAGGAAAACACATGAATTATCTTCTCGCCTATTGGATCTACCTGGAAGATGTATGGTGCCAGCAAACTTGAGTTGGAGAAATCAGAGCTGGCTTGTCATCATTATTTACAAGTAACTGGACAATCGCAGCCAATTGCTCATATCTCATGAGGCAGCATTGAAAGTCCTGTTGGGTAGTATTGCAGAATGAACTTACCATGCTTCAGAGGGGACTTAAGTATCTTCCTCCGTGGTCTGCTCTTGTTTGGGCTAAATCACAAATTCATGCTTTCAGGCAAGCATCAAAAAAAGAAGAAGAAGCTGGTTGCGAAGAAAAATAAAAAAGAATATTAGGTATAGTAGTGCCAGTGAAGATGGAGAAAAGTGGGTGGATTCAGAAGATTTGGGAAACTGAGCTGATAGCACAGCATGGTGGATTGCCCCTGGGGGAGCAGATGGGGAGGAGTCAGAGATGATGGCTGGGAATCTGTTTGGGACCATTGCTTGGACATAATGACCAGTTATAATTAGAGTGTAAGGCTTTCTACAGTGTAAACATAGTGAATGGTCATATGACATTTACTGTGATTTAGGGCCATAGAATATTATTCTTGTCTTCATGATTTCTGCCTTATTTTTATTAAAACAAATTTAGAAGTAAGGGAATATTTGTACCAGAATTAGAAAATTTTAAAGAGCTTTTGTCCGGAAATTTTCAATTTTTGTTTTCTGATTGATTTCTTTATTAACATTTTTTAATAAAAAATTTCAAATATATGCAAACTTAGAATAATAGTGAAATCCATGTATATACTTCACCCAGATTTGACAGTTTTCAATTTGTGTCCTATCTTATTTTATTCAATTCTCCCACCAACTATCCTTCCTTACAAACTGAATTTGTTGACTTTATTGAGTTATAAGATATTGAGAGATAAGATAAACTTCTCTGAGTTTGGCTTTTTTAGTTTCCACATATAAGTGATACCACACAGTCTTTCTGTGTCTCGCTTATTTCAATTAGCACAATGCCCTCAATTCCATCCATGTTGTCACAAATGGCAGGATTTCCTTCTTTATTATAGCCGAATAATATCCCATTTGTGTGTGTGTGTGTGTATCCCATTTTCTTTATCCATTCTTCTATCAATGGATACTTAGATTGTTTCCATATCTTGGCTATTGTGAATATTGCTGCAATGAACAGAGGGGTACAGATATCTCTTAGAGACAGTGATTTAGAGACAGTGATTTCATGTCCTTCAGACATACACCCAGAAATTCTGGGGGGATCTCCATGCTGTTTTCCATAGTGCCTGAACCAATTGACACCTCTACCAGCAGTGTACAAGGGTGCCCTTTTTCCCATACCCTCACCAACACGTTATCTTTTTCCTGCCTTTTTAAAAATAGCCATCCTAACAGGTATGTGATGATATCTCACTGTAGTTTTGATTTGCATTTCCCTGATGTTTAGTGATATGGAGCATCCTTTCATTTCCTTTTGGCCATTTGTATATCTTCTTTGGAAAAATGTTTATTCATGTCCTCTGCACATTTCAGTTAGATTATTTGTGTTTTGCTGTTGAGTTGCGTGAGTTCCTTATATATTTTGAATATTAACCCCTTATCAGATATATGGTTTGCAAATATTTTCTTCCATTCTTTAGGTTGCCTTTCAATTTTGTTGATTGTTTCTTTTTCTGTACAAACACTCTTTAGTTTGATGTAGTCCCACTTGTTTATTTTTGCTTTTGTTGTTTGTGCTTTGGTGTCAGATCCAAAACAATGTTTCCCAAGACCGATGTCAAGAAATTTTTTCCCTATGTTTTCTTCTAGGAGTTTTATGGTCTTAGGTCTACATTTAAGTGTTTAACCTATTTAGAGTTAATTTTTGTGAGTGGTATAAGGTAGATGTCCAATTTCATACTTTTGCATGTGAATATCCAATTTTCCCAGCACTGTTAAAGAAACTATCTTTTTCTTATTAAGTACTCTTGGCTCCCATGTCAAATTTTAGTTGGTCAGATATGTCTGAGTCTATTTCTGGGCACTCAATTCTATTCCATTGGTCTATATGTCTATTCTTATGCTAGTACTGTTTTGATCACTATACCTTTATAATATAATTTGAAATCAGGAAGTGTAATGCCTCCAGCTTTGTTCTTTCTGGGGTTACTTTGGATATTGAAGATCTTTTGTGGTTCCATACAAATTTTAGGATTTTTTTTTCTGTTTCTGTGAAAGATGCCATTGGAATTTTGATATGGATTACATTGGATCTATAGATGGCTTTGAAAAGTATGGACATTTTAACAGTATTAATTTTTCTGATCCAAGAACATAGAATATCTTTCCATGTAGTTGTGTCTTCAGTTCCTTTCATCGATGTCTTGTAATTTTCAATGTGCAGATTTTTCACCTCCTGGATAAATTTATTCCTAAGTATTTATTGTTTTTGATGCTATTGTAAATGGGATTCTTTATTTCCTTTTCAAATAGTTTATTGTTAGTGTATAGAAATGCACCTAATTTTTGCATACTTATTTAGTATCCTGCAACTTTACTAAATTTATTAATTTTAACAGTTTTTGATGGAATCTTTAGGACTTTCTATGTATAAGATCATATCATCTGCAACAGATACAGTTTTTTTCCTTTCTAATTTGGATAACTTTTATTTCTTTTTCTTGTCTAATCGCTTTGTCTAGGACTTCCAGTATTATGTTGAATAGAAATGGGGGGTGGGCAGTGAGCTTTCTTGTCTTGTTCTTGGTCTTAGAGGAAAAACTTTTAGCTTTTCATCATTGAGTATAATGTTAGGAATGAACTTATCATATAGGGTTTTTAGTATGTTGAGATATAGTCCATCTATACTTTGTTGAGAGGTTTTTTCATGAAAAGATACTGAATTTTGTCAAATGCTTTTTCTACATCTATTGAGATGATCATATGATTTTATTAATGTGGTATATCACATTGATTGATTTGCATATGTTGAACCATTTTTGAATCCCAGGAATAAATCTCACTTGATCATGGTGTATAACCATTTTAATATATTATTGAGTATCTGTGTTTTATCAGAGATAATTGCCTGTAATTATCTTTTTTCGTAATGTCTTTATCTGACCTTGGTATCAGGGTAATGCTGGCCTTTTAAAATGAGTTTGGAAGTGTTCCCTCCTCTTCAGTTTTTTGGGAGAGTTTGAAAAGGATTTGTATTGATTTTTCTTTAAGCATTTGGTAGAATTCCCCAGTGAAGCTGTCTGGTCCTGGACTTTGGCTTGTTGGGATGTTTTTGATTATTGATTCAATCTCTTTTTCTTAATTGGCCTGTTAGATTTTCTATTTCTTCATAATTCAGTCTTGGTAGGTTGTATGTTTCTAGGAATATCCATTTCTTCTAACTTATCCAATTTGTTGGAGTATAATTGTTCATAGCAGTTTCTTAGGATCCTTAGTATTTTTGTGGTATCTGTTGTAATGTCACCTCTCCTGTCTGATTTTAGTTATTTGAGTCTTCCCTCCTTTTGTTCCTTAATCTAGCTAAAGGTTGTCAATTTTGTTTATCTTTTCAAAAAACTAGCTCTTAGTTTTGTTGATCTTTTCCATAGTGTTTCTGGTCTCTATGTCATTTATTTTTGTTCTGATCTTTGTTCTTTCTTTCCTTCTACATCTGGGTTTGTTCTTTTTATAGTTCCTTGAGGTATAAAGTTAGGTTGTTTATTTGAGATCTTTCTTTTTCCTTCTTAATGTGGGTGTTTATTGCTATAAAATTCCCTTAGAACTACATTTGCTGGGATACCTGGGTGGCTCAGTCGATTAAGCAGCCTGCCTTTAGCTCATGTCATGACCCCAGGATCCTGGGATTGAGTCCCACATCAGGCTCCTTGCTCAATGGGGAGTCTGCTTCTCTCTCTGCCTGCCTTTCTCTCTCCCTCTCTTTCTCTTTCTCTGATAAATAAATAAATAAAATCTTTAAAGAAAAAAAAGAACTACTTTTGCTATATCCTGTTTTATTATATTGCATTTCCATCTTTATTAGTTTCAAGGTATTTTATTTCCCTTTTGAATTCCTCTTTAACCCACTAGTTTTGCAAGCATATATTGTTTAATTTCCACTACTTGTGAATTTTCAAGTTTTCCTCCTGTTATGAATTCCTAGTTTCATACCATTGTGGTCAGAAAAGATACTTCATATGATTTTAATCTTCTTAAATTTATAAGGCTTGTTTTGTGACCTAACATATAATCTAGCCTTGAGAATGTTCTGTATGCATTTGAGAAGACTGTGTATTCTGCTCTGTTGGGTGGGATTTCTGATATGTTTGTTTGGTCCATTTAGTCTACTGCATAGTTCAAGTTCAGTGTTTCCTTACTGATTTCCTGTCTGGATAAGCTATCCATTGTTGAAAGTAGAATACTAAAGTTCCCTACTATTATTATATTGCTTCTATTTCTTCCTTCAGGTCTGTTAGTATTTGCTTAATTTTAGGTTCTCTGATGTTGGCTATCTCTCTCTCTTTCTCTCTTTCTCTCTCTCAATAGACATAGAATATAGAGATGTATAATTACAGTGTCATATTCTGATGACTACCCCCCTTTATCAGTGATGAATTGATTCCTTTATCAGTATATGATCTTCTTTGTCTCTTGTTACAGTTTTTGACTTAAATATTATTTTGTCTGATATAAGTATAGCTACCCTTGCTCTCTTTTGGTTTCCATTTGCATGAAGTATCCTTTTCCATTCCTTAAGGTATGTGTGTCTTTAAAGCTGGTGTGAGTCTCTTGTAGGGAGCAGCGTATAGCAGCATTTTTTTTTTTTAATTCATTCACTCCCTGTATGCCTTTTGATTGGAGATTTTAATCCATTTATATTTTAAGTAATTATTGATAGGTAAGGACTTACTAATGCCGTCTTAGTAATTGTTTTTTGGCTGTTCTCTTGTTCCTTTCTTCCTCTTTTGCTGTGTTCCTTTGTGAACTGATTTTCTGTAATGGTATGCTTGACTCCCTTCTCTTTATCTTTTGTAGGTTTTTGCTTTGTGGTCACATGAAGCTTACATAAACTATCTTATAGATACAGCTTATTTTAGGCTGATAACAACTGAATTTTGATCATATACAAAAACTCTACCCTTTTACTTCATCTCCATGTTTTATGTTTTTGATGTCATAATATACTTCTTTTTATGTGTGTACCATTAACCATTATTGTAGCTATAGTTATTTTTAGTACTTCTGTCGTTTAACTTTTCTGCTAGAGTAAACTGATTTATATACCATCATAGTGCAGTAGTACAGTATCTTGAAATTGACTACATATTTACCTTTACTGGTGTGTTTTATAGTGGCGTGCATGTCTTTACACTTCGTAAACTAAGCCTTGAGTTTGTAATGTTCAGCTTCTGATTCCTTTCTGAGTGGTTGCTTTACAGTGTTTGAAACCCTTAAAGCTTCAGTTTGCGTCACGAGAATCTCAAAGACACACAGCCCCGACTTTGATCCCCCAACTACAAAACAATCTTTTTCCTTTGGCCTTGAGCTCATCATTTTATGACAGTGGACAGGCCTCTATGAGCCCAAGAGAATTCTGTGGCCTTCAGAACTTGTAAACAGAGAGGGGGCAAGAAGGGGCAGTCACAGGATCAGGATGTGAGTTGATGAGAGCTTTCCAGTGTTTTTGTTATGGCTGAGAGAGACACACATGTTTCTATGACAACTGAAGTGTGTGGGTGGGAGAAGGGATGGCTGGCACACTCTGGCTGTGGTTGGTTTCCCTTTCTTGCTCTTTCTGGTGTGTTGATGACCTTCTCTAAACAGATAGACTTAAGTGTTATTGTTTTCAATTTTGTTTGGGAGTTAGGCTAAATAGAAATTGTACTTGATAGCTCATGGGATGTTAAAGCAGAAATTAACACACGAGAGTTACCTTCTCGTTCACAGATGAAGATGCTGACTCTCAGAGAGGTGGTTCTGTTTGATGTGGGGTCTCACATCTAATAAGTGGCAGAACTCAGAGAAAAGCCCAGGTCTTCATTCCCTTCTCCTTCACCTGAGTAATTCGATGCACATTTTACCAGGAAGAGCTAGAATCATTTCTTACGAGCATTTAGTGATGTATACACGAAGAATCATTCCGAAGCCTGTTCTGACTTTCTTTTTATGAGTTTTAAATATAGTATAATGGCCATACAAAATAAATCTTCAGATTCCAAACTTGACAATGTCCTTCTATTCTGTCTCTTGGATTACAAGGACATATTTCCATTTTATTGCAAATTGAACATAAGCAGTTTTACTACACAGCCAGCAGTTTAGTGAGATCATTTTAAGTCGCAACCCTCTCTGTTTTATCTTGAATGAACTTGAGGTTGTGCACATGGATAATCATTTTCAGGGGTATATTTCACCTGTCTTCGAATGGACTGTGGACAGTTCCCTGGTGGTCTCACACTGTAGATTTATGCCCTCTGTACTGTTTCATTTCTAGGACCAGATCTTTATGGAAAATGTGGGTGCAGTGAAGCAGCTCTGCAAACTGACCAACAACCTCGAAGAAAGGATAGAAGAGTTAGAAATATGGAACAGAAAGCTGGCCAGGTTGAAGCGGCTCAGTAGTTGCAAGTCCTCCGCCAGCGAAGCGAGCTCCATCAGGTACCTCCCCAAGCGCCACAGGAGTCGGGAGGAAGGAGAGAACGGGGCCTTTCTGTAACTAGATCCACCGAGGTGGTCTTTCTGATCCAGCAGCAACCGTTACTCTCCTGTGATGCGGTCCCTCCTCTCTTTTTCGAATGTTGTGGAACACAATTGCCTTATGTGGTAATTTTCTTATTTTTTCTGTTGCTGCTTGAAAAAGGAAACAAAACATGAAGTATCTGTTTAAGAGCAAGGTGTTATAGGAAATGTTACGTTTTAGCAAAGGATGACTTCTTTAAGGAGGAGAAGTGGTTGTTTCTAAATTTAGAAAATCATGTTTGGTTCTAAGGGAAAAAACTTCTAGGGTTTTTTTTTTCATTACTTAAGGAGATAAATGCACATTTCCTGGGGTCTAATTATGAGAAAAAGAGAAATATAACTTTTAATGCATTCATTTATGCTTACTAAGGTTCTTTTCCACAAAAGGAATTCTCAATTGCCTTGACTTTTCCTTTTTTAAATTAACACAGTATCAAAAAAAAAAAAAAAAAAAAAGCCATGCTGTGTTAGTGCCGGCCTGGGCTTTTGTCTTGTAACTCCTGGAGAGGCATTTGAATAGTAATTAACATTCTCTCTCTCTTTTTTAAAGCAAATTTAGCAGAGCTGTTAGTGCATCTTCTCCAAGAAGGGCTATTCCCAAAAAACCCAACAAGGTAAATAGACTTAAATTTGTAATGAACAGTGATGTTTTCTATCACCCTCCCCCAAAAGTCTTTAGAGAAATTGATCAAGAATGCTTTTCTTCATTTATTTGCTGATAGACTCCCTAGTTACGCACTTTAGGTATTTTTAAAAAATATTTTATTTATTTATTTGAGAGAAAGAGAGACAGGGTTATGAGCAATGGACAGAGGGAGAGGGAGAGGGAGAAGCAGGGAGAAGAGGGAGAGGGAGATCATGACTTCAGCTCAGGTCATCTGAGCTGAGTTAAGCATCTGCTTAACTGACAGCCACCCAAGCGCCCCAACACTTTAGGTATTTAAATACTACCGCTTTAATAGACACTAACTAGTTTTTCAGAAAGATGTTTAGAGAAATGAGTACAGAACATGTTCATTTGAGAAATATTATTCTGCCAGTTTTTGTTTATACTGCCCCGCCCCCCAAGTGAAATTCATCAGCCTCCACACGCATATGGCCCTTGGCTGCAAGTTCTGTGTGGATGCCTTAACTCGACCTAATTCCTTATCTATGGCTTCGGAAGATCCCAGAGGGACTTCCATTAATCCCCAAATCCCTTTTTTCCCTTTGATATTTACTACTGTTTGTGCAAATGGGGAAATAGGTATTCACTTTCTTTCAAAGGTAAAGTGTAATGGTTTTTTAATGAATAAAGAGAACTTTTATCAAACCGGGTAACATTTACAGTAAATGTACAGTAAAAGGTGAAGGTTAATCATTTATTAATTTAAAGTTCACCCTCTCTAAGCAGAGAAGTGTCAGTGAGGGAGAAGCTGCAATATTCCCTTCCTAGCTGCAATTCATAGACAGATAGCCGGGACACTCAGCGTACCCCTCACCCGCCAGTGTTCCGCAGGCGGCCCTTCCCAGGAGAAGATGTTCCTGACCTTCGTCTATGTCCTGTTAAGGGCTGACCTGGTGTGTGGGCTCTCTCTGCTCTTGTTATACTGCACTGACCTGTTCTAAAAGGATTCAGAAAGAGTTTAATATTCTACTAAAAACTACTAAAAGGTTATGCTGCTGACAAGCTACTTAGTGTACCAATACACATAAATACATGGATAAACGTATATGTAGAAGTGTCCTTGCACAAGTTACTTAATGGCATTGAGAAATAAAGATTGTAATAGTAGCTACCTTGCAAAGATTATCGATAGGATTAAATAAGGTGAAGCCCTTAGCCACAGTGCCCAGCACATAGCAGTTTGCTCAATAAACACAAACTATTAAAAATATTGTGTAAGAAAGGCGCCCTTTGTACTAACCAGTTTGCAGTGGGATGGAGGGAATGGTACCTACATCCATGGTGACCCTGATGGGTACAATTTGGTCATGTGCAACCTCTGTAGCTCTCACTTTGCACCCAGAGAATCTCTTTATTTTGCAGTTATCTCAGAATATCAACTAGAATGTGTCATTCATGGGAACAGGCCCCATGTCTGCCTTCCTCACTCTGCATCCCCAGGGACTGGCATACAGTAGGTACTCAGAAAAACTTGTTAAATGAATGCATAAATGGAGAGCCCAGTCTGATAATCTTCCCTGAAGGCTCACAATCTAAATTAAAAACATTAAGTGGTTCAATTTCTTGGGTATATGGGGGGAAGGGAGTCAGGTTGTAGACACAGGATTTATGTAGGTATTAAAGGACACCCATTCAACTCAGAGACCTCTTAGAGTCGCTGTTGTAAGCTTGTGGGAGGCAGACAAAGGTGAGTAAGACACGGCCCCTTCGCCCAAGGAATTTCTAGGTAGCCAGGGAAGATCAGAGGACAATCCAAAGAACAGTTGTATCTGGATGTGGTCAATACTGCAAAGGCTCAGAGTGCTGCAGGAGCGTTATGGGGGCCGGGCCTTCCAGGAGGAGTAAGCTCTGGGCAGGAATAGGAGAGGTTCCAGAGGGAACGGCATAAGCAAAGATCTGGGGGCTGGCACTGGCTTCCTTGAAGGATTAGGTGAGGGTTGGTTAGGGAGGAGAGTAGAAGATAAGGCTGAAAATACAGGTAGGGCTCGGATATCCTGGACCACCTGTTAAGGAGTTCACTTGGTAAGCGGTGAAAACCTTCTGTATAAGGACAATAATTTCTAGGTCGTATAGTGTTCTCTTGTTTTACAGACAGAAAAAGGGCAGCAGCAGAGCATGTGGTTATGAGCACAGATTCTGGAGCCAAATGTTTGAGGGTTTAAATCCTGGCTCTGTGACTTACTAGCTGTGTGATCTTGCATAAGACCACTAGTCTTCATTTTTTCCCTTCTCCATAAATTGGGGATGATAACAGTGCCTGCCTCATAGAATTGTTAAGGATTATCATGAGGGCTAAAGAAATTAGTATATATAAAGCACTCAGAAAAGAATATGGCACATAATAAGTGCTAGATAAGTGTTCACTTCCCCCCCCACACACACACCTTTTCTTTTAATTTAGTAGGCTCCATGTAGCATGAAGCCCAATGCGGGGCTTGAACTCACAACCTTGAGATTGAGACCTGAGTTGAGATCAAGAGTTGGATGCTTAACCGACCCACACACACACCTTTTCTTTTAATTTAGTAGGCTCCATGTAGCATGAAGCCCAATGCGGGGCTTGAACTCACAACCTTGAGATTGAGACCTGAGTTGAGATCAAGAGTTGGATGCTTAACCGACTGAG
Source organism: Ailuropoda melanoleuca (assembly GCF_002007445.2). Lineage (NCBI taxonomy): Eukaryota > Metazoa > Chordata > Mammalia > Carnivora > Ursidae > Ailuropoda > Ailuropoda melanoleuca. The sequence continues at coordinate 44,774,838 of NC_048232.1, forward strand.
CCACCCAAGCACCCCAAGTGTTCACTCCTATTAGCATTTTCAAACCCACTATCTGAGTGGTTCTCGTACTTCGGCATGTTATCAGAATCTTCCAGGGAACTTGATAAAGTACAAGTCATGGGGATGTTTCGCTTCCCCTGTGCTGTCCTTGCAGAAGGTCATGGCTATTTCTCTGAGGTTCGCTATCCCTTCCATGACTCCATCCCCTGGGCATCCTCTGTTCCCCAGAGCCTCCGTGATCCTTGGGTCACTGAAACGTGTGTGTGTGGGTGGAGTGTGCTGCTCTTGGGTTAATGGGCACATTGATGGGCAGAGTGCTGGCTGTGAAACGTTGGTGGGCCTTACCAGATGGTAAGAAACGTGGCTGGGCCTTGCCTCGACTTCCCTACCACTGCCAATGGTGGCGCTTGTTCCAGAGGCAGATCGAGGCCTCCAAGTAGCTCTCATCCGATCTAGTGTCCCTCTTCCTTCCTTCTCTTTCTCTACCTCCAAGAGATAGGTGGGTGATCCCCACTGTATGTTGGTGGTTGGGGTGAGGTGGGTAGGCCTTCAGGCCTTTGAGCAGAATTTTCTAGGGCATTTTGGTTTTTAATAAATTCCAAAGTAATTCTCATGTGGACTTGAATTTGAGAACCACTGCACAATTAGTTGGACCTACCCAATAACTCTGAAATGTTGGCAGGTATTATTTTCTCATTCCTATTTCATTGATGAGGGAAATGCGGATCAATGACATTTAGATGACTTGTTCAGCACCTGACTCCAAGCCTGACTCCAGGTCTTAGGGCACGTCCCCAGACTAGGTCAAAGGATTTGAAGCAAAAGCATGAAGATTGAAAATAATCCAGCAGCTGTGGGGAGTAGGTTGGAGGGGGAAGCTCCTACCCTGAGACTAATGCTATTTAATTCCAATCGATTCAACAAATTTCATTGAGTCCCTTCTCTGCCCAGCACATTATTAGACCAGACCCTCCTCTGAACAGTTCCAGTGAGATGAAGAACGGTATAAGCTATTCGCTTCCTGTGTTCAGAGTGGCTTCCAGCTGCCTTAGGGTGACTCGGTTATAAGAGCCCTATGGGTTTGTATATTTGTTAAAAACTTATATGGTTAATCATACCCCAAACCCCAATATAACATTGAGAAACATCTTATTTATTCAGATAACCAGCCCAAGAAATTCAAATAAAGGCCAATTTTAAGCTTTGTCTTAACTACCACCATCCTTCATTCTCTTCTAGCCAAAAGCATGATTCCACCCTGTACCCGGAAGGATGAAGCAAGCATAACATTCCCTATTGCATTAGCAGAAAAGCTCCCATTTCAGGGGCACCTTATTAAAGTGCACAGAAAACCTCTCCTATCTCTTCAGCCAGATTCACCACCAATTACACAGCTGTCCCTTCTGTAATTCTCGGTCCTTTTCCTCATATGCAAGTTTCTATGCCAATATGTATCAGTCTTAGAGGTTTGCCTCATTGGCTTCCTAGAGACTGGAACTTACTTATTTTTAGATTCCCTATAGTGTTATACATAATAGTGCTTAATGAATATTTGTTGAATGGGTATAAGAATCAATAAGACACAGGCCCAGAACTGTCCTTAAAAATAGGTAGCAGAATTGAATACCTATGTGGATGATTTACAGAGTACTTCGTATTTCGTACCATAAACGTCTTTTCCATGGTGCGTCATGATGCCTGAAATTATTCCATTGGAATTTACTCCATCCTGTCTTGAAGACCTTTTGGTTTTCACAAGTGTTGTAGTAAAGGAGATGAACATCTGGGTTCTGACGATATCTTGTCTGATAGGTCCTCTGCTCTCCTAAAACTTCGAGAATAAGCACTAAATGAATGGTACAGACGTGGGTCCTGCAGGACGCCCAGGAAAACAGATGGCCGTATGCTGTATGCTGAAGTGTCAAGGAGAGGGAGAGGCTTGAGAGAGGCTTTGGAAGAACTTCATTTTCACGGAGCAGACAGCAGGGAAATGTAGGCTGAAGAGAGCACTTTGGCCAGCCCACTGGGAGCCACAAAGATCCCTGCTGGGAGTGAGTCCCCAGGGGTCCTTTTCACAATTGGCATCACTGGTTTATTGGAGTTCCTGACTGAATCTGTTTTACAGGTCTATTTTTCAGGAAAAAAACAGTTGTGTCCTAACTGGGTTTTCCAGACCTTGGTTATAACTCTCATTGCTGTGATGGCATTTTGGTAAGAAAAACTTCAATGTTATGTTATGTCAAGCTCTTTTTTTCTTCCCATCTTCTTTCCTTTTCTCACCTATGAACTGGGGACTGACTTATGTACTTTGAAGACAAGGAGCCCTTTACCTGGGCATTGACCTTGGATTTAGCTTAGAGATAAGGGAGCACCCCATCCCCCCCCTTTTTTTTAAGATTTTATTTATTTATTTGAATGAGGGAGACAAAGTGAGAGAGAGCATGAGCAGGGGGAAGGGGCAAACTCCCTGCTAAGCAGGGATCCAGACATGGGACTTGATCCCAGGACCCTGAGACCACGACCTGAGCTGAAGGCAGACGCTTAACTGACTGAGTCACCCAGGTGCCCTGAGGGGGCCATTTTTAAACTCATATTCTGAAGAAAAAAGCATGGGCTTTCTGTTCTTAAATGTGAGATGAAGAATGATTTTTTTTCAATCAATTGATAATTTTTAGGAGCTCACTATGCTGTGTGTGTTTCAGTCTTACAAATAATTGTCTGAAATTGTTAATTCTCTTTCCTGTCTACTTGGGGGAAAGGAGTGAGAGGGCAACACTCCTGTTGTTAGGATTCTTCTAGATTCTTCAGTGAAGACTTCACACCAAAGGGACTATGAGATAACCCCAAGATACATAATATATTGAAACTGCAGCCAAATGTACTCAGCAGTGGGGGCAAGCAAACACAATAAGGACAAAGGATTTGCAGAGTGATGGGGGACTTGACTGCCCTCCGCCCCGGCAGGGCAGTGGGAGGCATCCCTTACTGGGATGCAGGGCTCTTCCTTGGGGCTCTGGTCTGCAGGATCCTGCTGCTGGGATGGCCCCTCAGGTTTCAGGCCTTGGTCATCTTACCTATGTCCTCTGGGTCTTCTTGTTCTTTGTCCATTTGCAGGGTCAGTGGGTATTTATCTATCACTCAAAAAATGCTTTGTGAGTGTGGGAAGGGATGGCCTTTGGGCCTTGTCTCAAGGGAGACAATCGTTCTCAGAGGCAGAGTAAGGGTGGTGCCACGGTGCTGGGAGTTCCTTGATCTACGGAGGACAGTGTGAGTGTCTCTGTACCCTTCTCTCCCCTCAGCATTCCAACTTTTCACTTGCTACTGCCCACGCGTGAGGCATCCCCAAGGATCTGACACCACGANAGCTTTTCACTTGCTACTGCCCATGCCGTGAGGCATCCCCAAGGATCTGACACCACGACACAGAATTCCCATTTGCAGCCATTGTCTTTTCCTCACTCTCCTAAGCGAGCTGTCCTCCCCTGGGATCCCAGGTCAGAAGAGAGCGGGTATCTACTTTAGCAAACACACGGAGTACATTCTCTGGAGACACAGGGTCCCGTGGAAATCCAGTGGCAAGATTATAGGAAGTCTAATACTGATGTACAGAGACGGCTTTCTAAACATGCTTATCAGAATGATCTTACGAATTCCAGTATTGTTCGCCACTAAGATCATAAAGGGGAGGTTATTGGGCTTCTTATGTTGTTTCTGGCCTGTGGTGGCAAGAAGGGTCAAAAGCAGAATTTGCCCCCAGAGAAAGGAGCAGATGTCCATTTCATTCTACAGTTCTAGAAGTTCTCTGGGTCATGCACTGAAGTAGATGCCAGAGACAAATTAGAGCACTTCAGGGTTGTTATAGGGAGATAGAGTGGGGGCTATGGGAGAACAAAGTGAGGGAGACTGGATCACTGCAAGCAGTTGCCAGCACGACACAATGGATTCTGTCTGATGGCATCTCTGGGGTTCAGCACCACTTTCCCCAGATAGGGTTGTGCCTGCCGGGCAGTAGCCAGCTGCTGCTGAGAACACTCTGGAAATTTTTTCTTTATGAGTGGAATTCAAATGTGCGGCCCATTTCCTCGTGTGTATTTAATAATAGTAAAGCCACCACCTTTGAAGGGGAACCATATAACGAGGAGTCGAGTCTAGGGAACCAGGTGTGGAGTCAAGCTGTCAGGAAGTCAAGTTATGTCACTCTGTCAGACCCAGCACACAGCGGAATTGTAATGTCATCGGCAGACTCTCCTGTGCGGCCCATGAGAGAGTTCCAGAGACACCCCCGTGAGAAGAGAATGTAAGTGTTTGGAGGCATGAGCATTGTTGAGAATAGCTTCCCAAGTCTCAGAACCTTTAAGAAAAGCTTCTTTTTGAATATATAAGTTCTGGTCATTGGAGGAAAAAAGACAGAGTCATTATTTGGACGTCACACAGTGTAGAAATGGATGCCACATTGCACTTCTTTTCCTTCCTCCCTCCTCCAATTTGGTATATTGTGCTCTAAAAAGACAGGCAGCCAGAAGATGTTAGGGCAGCAGCCGAAGGGTTTGGCGTCCACAGCTCACTAAACCCACGCGGCCTTTCCTCTCCCGGTGCCACTGTGCGGACGCCCTCCACCAGCGGGATGTGAACTCTGCTCTGACTTTTTCCTGCAAGGAGCAGAGGGCTGCCTCCAGCGATTGACAGCTTCCTCTTGTAATCTTCCGCTAGTGGCAGACGCTTCTGAGGCAGCTTGCCAGGCCAGGGGTCTGCTCTCTGGAAAAATCCATCAGTGCGGGAGTACCCCAGAGCCTCTTTGCTCTAGGAAGGCGAGGGCTTTCTCTCAGCAGGGCAGAGAAGCAGAACTGTGCTGGTTTCTATGGTGCGAGCGTGTATCTCTGGCCAGCTGCTTGTGTGAGATATAGACGAACTCAAGTCTGTCACATAATGCTTCCTTCTTATTTTTTTTTTAAACAGTGCCTTGACGATAGTCTCCCTTTACATACTTAGCTTAAAAGATCAAAACCAACGTGCCCCAAATCTCCCTCTGAGGTGAGAGTTTTGGTCTTGTTTTCCTTTGGGGAGAAGGGTTCTTGAAGGCCTCCTTCATTAATCATTTTGTTTTCTTCCTCCAGCAATATCACAAGCTCTCAGGAGCCGGCCCTGCCACCCACAGCCTCCCCCTCAGGTAGGATTTAAGATTTTCACATTCCTCACTCTCAAAGCCAGCCCTGTGTTTCCTGTGAATTGTCAACAAAAGAACCAGCCTTTCAGGTTAACCTTGTCGCTTTCCTTCCCTCTGCCCAATGCTCTCCAGCACCGAATACATCCCTGGCAACCACACAGTCCTCCTTCCAAGTACCAGAAATCACTTTCTGTGAGATCCTGCCCTGTCAGGAGACTTACTGCTGTCCCATCTGGGGAAAGAGAAGAGTCCCCTCCAGTCCTGCACGAAGGTGGGCTCAGGAGGAGGAAACCCATCGGAGGCCGTGGGCAGGTAAAGGATGTTCAAAGAGAAGCATCTAGGACTCTGAAACCTGACGTGTTTTTCTTTGCAAATATTTACTTGCCTAACCTGCTAATGGTTCCAGACAATGGTTCTACTTTTCTCTCTGGGGTAGCAAGAGCTTCAAAAACACAAGTACGCAAACTTGCAGTCCTCTATAATATTGAATTCCCTGCCCAGGGATGAAATTATGACTGAGTCAAGTGAAAAGATCTCATTTGTCTATTGCCAACAATGATAGTAATAGTAGAACATGTAAAGTAATCCTGGGGGGTTGGGTAGATTTTCTGGCTCATTCGGAACTTATAAAAGGATGTCATATCTGGGCTCTCTGCCCAAACCAAGTAGGGCAAAATGTAAAAGGCTTTGGAATGCTGATGAGTTCAGGGTGAAAATCACCACCACTGTCAGAATATCTGCTTCTTCCTCCTAGGGAGACACACACACATACATACACACACACACACACACAGAATTTTTTAAGAAGCAGATTTCTCATGTTAAAAAAATTATGGAGACTTGATCAAGGGCTAAAAGTATAATTATCTCTGTAAAACCATATATAATACAACCAAATGTATACTAATTCATATTGTTTTGGGGAACCTTCTGCAAACCCACAACAAGTATATAGAATAATGATGACAATGATAGCAATACATACATACTAGCATGGCTTATCTATCAGGATGCCGTGGCAACAACAGCTTCCAAATTACGGCGACTTAATGTGGCAAAAATTTATTTCTGACTCTCTCTCTCTCTCTCTCTGTCAAATGTGGGTCAAAAGAGGGCTCTCACTCATCATATCCTTTAGAACCTAACTAATGGAGACTCCCCCTCGATCCCTATTTCTACAGTCTCTATAGCCATGGAGAACATGGCTGTTAAAGGTCCCACCTGGGTGTAGCACGTGTCACTTCTGCTTACACTTTATTGGCCAAAGCAAGTGATTTTGCTCATGTCTCATTTAAAAACAGTTGATAAGATGCAGACCTAATGTATGCCTAGAAGATGAACCAGAATATTTTTGAGCAGTCCCAATGACTGACACATACAGTATGGTCAGGGGTTGAAGCTGGGGGCAGCAATGTGATTTCTTTTTCCTTTTGATATTATTCCATATCCTAGAGTTGAATAAATAACTTTCACAAATCATCATCATCACCATCGCCAGCCGTCATCATCATCATCATGTAATGAGCTATTACTGTATACAAAAGCACCAATAGGTAATCTACATGAACAAGCCATTCCATCCTCACAAGCCTAAAAGATAGGCACTATTATCTCCATTCTTTCCAATGAGGGGGCGAGGCGTAGAGAGGTTNTTCCAATGAGGGGGCAAGGCGTAGAGAGTTTTTCCCTGCACCTGTAGGAGGCAATGCTCGCACTGCTTTTCTCATAAAAGCAACTTCCGATTGAACTTGGGAACAGACCTCTCACTGTAGGGCAAAGATAAAGCTTCAACGTGAAGAAAGGAATTCGTTTCAGTCAACATATTCTCAGAAGTTTCAAATATGGAAAAGTCCGGTGCTGTTAAAAAAAAAAATCCCCTAAAACCTTCATCTCTGTGAAAGCACATGGACCCTGTGGCTGGTAAACCCTTTTCCTACCTTGGGAGTCCACATGGGGTGTACTCAGTGGCCTTTTCTGAGAGCAGTCCTCATCTCCTCCTCTCTCACCTATGAGAGACGTGTAACCGTGGATCCTGCCCAGGGAGAGGTCATGGACTGATTCAATCTTCATTTTCAAAAATGTTCTTGACTCACTCCTGTAGCAACCAGCTCTTCACCTCGAGGGCAGAGCAGCCTTATCAAAACGGATGAAGGTTTATTGCTCTCCTCTCTGGGACACTGGGTGCCGCATGTCTTACGGTGCCATAAGTATGGGAGACACTGGAGAGACTCCTAGAGAAAGAGGGGCTGCTCCACAGGGCCTAGCTGTGCCCTCCTAGACACAGTTATCAGCTTCTCTGGCTGAAAGTGAAGTCCTGCCTTAGCAGGCTCCCTGATAAAGGGAGAGAGTAGTTCCCTCTTCCAGTTGGAGAAAGAAAGGATTTACTTTCTCTTTACTGTCCCTTCTAGAAACCTATAAACTTTTGGGGATTTAGAGTCTTGTAGAATGTCAGCAGTATACCAGTGGTACCTAATTTTTTGACCTGTAGAATCTATTAATTCATTATTCTTTTACTATTATTTGACTGAGAAAATACATAGAGGAAGAATGTTACTATAAACTCAGTTAAGCTTTTCGTCAAATCATTTTTGTTAACCCTGCAGCAATATTTGAAGAATAGTACAAATCTGTGGGAGAGTTGTTACTTTTCAAGTCCACGGACACCACTGACCACTTTATGCAATCACCTGGGGTTCCAAGGTCCCTGGGTCAGGAAAACCTCTGACTGATACCAACTCACCCATTTTCCAGCTGATGAAATGGAGACCCAGGACCTTGCTTAAGGTTCTGCAGTAAGTTACTAACAAAGCTGGAATGGGAACTTGAGCCCCCCTCTCCCTGTCCGGGGTTCCTGCCCATCTACCATTGTGCCTTCTTTATCTGGGCACCGTGTGCACATGCACCAGGGATCAACTCTAGAGGAAGCAGAAAGTATTCCCTCTATGGTTCTAGAAAGCCCCTACAGCATCCCCCTCCCCCAAGTTTGCCTATAGCCATTGAGATGTCCCTGATGTGGGTTATTTCTGGGGGTGTAAAGAAAGCCTCTTCTCTTCCGCTGCTGATCCATCCTTCTGTCCTGGACACTGGGGTTCTTCAATCTGAAAGCAGAGAAAGCCAGGCAAATTCTTTCAACTGGATGTTTCTGAGGCATTGACAACTAATTAAAAATTAAAGAATGGGGATGCCTGGGTGGCTCAGTCAGTTGAGGGTCTGCCTTCAGCCCCGGTCATGATCCCAGGGTTCTGGGATCGAGTCCCCACATTGGGCTCCCTGCTCAGCAGGGAGACTGCTTCTCCCTCTGCCTGCTGTTCCCCCTGCTTGTGCTCTCTCTCTCTCTCTCTGACAAATAAATAGAATCTTTAAAAACATTTTTTAAAAAAATTTAAAAAAAAGAAATTCAAGTGTTAAAAAAAAAAACAAATTGGAATAAGTCTCTAGGATGAAGAGTAATATCTAGCAGTTTACCAAGTCGCAGAACGCACTTACGAGCTTCTTTCCTAAGGAGTAAGACCACTAGTAAAATAAGGGAAGGGAAATCAGCATTTTTAGGATATGCTGAGCACAAGCCATTATTCTTCTTTTGGGCCCAAGCGGATTGTGTAAACCGTCTTTCAGAAAGGCTATCCCTTCTCCCCACTTAATATAAAAGGTTTGGGTAAAATTAATCAAGAGGTGGAGAGTAGATATTTTGGAATATTGAGCTTCCACTCTGAGGAGCCAACTGAGTGTGATGGATAGATTTTAATCTATGGAACCAATAAAGACTTAAATACACAGAGTTAGATATGAAAAAGTAAAGAGCTTGAGAGGAAAAAAATCTATGGAATTCTACAGAGGTTAAGAATATTGGTGAAGATTTAAAAAATCTCAGGAAACTAAAAGGCATGGGGCTTCATGCTTATTTTGTTTTGGAGATCAGAACTCTGAGAAGAGCAAATGGCAGAAAGAAACTGGCTCCTTGTATAAAAGGACACAGTCATCAGTTGGTTGGGCTCATTGACTTTTTCTTGGCATGAGTCTGGTTCAATCAGGAAAGAAGAAGGTATCCAAGATGCTGTCTTGGAACTCAGCCGTACAGCACAATTTTATAAGTAATGCTATGTACACATTCTACCACAACAGGGTATGCTTTGGTTGGACACCATCTTAAATCTTTCCTCTCCAGAAGTTTCTAATTTAGTTTATTGGGAGATCTTTCCCGCTGATTGTGAAATATATCTCCAGCTTCACAGTGAAAACTGCTGGGGGTGCATATTAAGTTTATAGTGAATATTACTGGAAGGCATTTATACAATGAGAGGCACCCCTGTGTGACTACAGAAGAATTTACGGTTTTCCAATAACCAGCCTTTCAGAATTGAATAGTCTCGCCTCAAAGAAGTGACAAATTGGAGATGTTTTATAGGAGATTGAAAATGTATTTCCAATCCTGCATTTGAAAAGCCATTTTCATAATTCTAATCTGCAGGATTATCTCTCCTCAACTTTACCTTTTTATTACTGTTCTTAAAAATACTGTTATCCCATCAGATACTAAATCCTATCATAGGATTCTTTGTCTCCAGGAGCCTGAAAACATGCTGTTTTTTTTTTTTTAAGATTTTATTAATTCATTCAAGACAGAGAGATACAGAGAGAGAGAGAGAGAGAGCATGAGCAGGGGAAGAGGNAAATCAGCATTTTTAGGATATGCTGAGCACAAGCCATTATTCTTCTTTTGGGCCCAAGCGGATTGTGTAAACCGTCTTTCAGAAAGGCTATCCCTTCTCCCCACTTAATATAAAAGGTTTGGGTAAAATTAATCAAGAGGTGGAGAGTAGATATTTTGGAATATTGAGCTTCCACTCTGAGGAGCCAACTGAGTGTGATGGATAGATTTTAATCTATGGAACCAATAAAGACTTAAATACACAGAGTTAGATATGAAAAAGTAAAGAGCTTGAGAGGAAAAAAATCTATGGAATTCTACAGAGGTTAAGAATATTGGTGAAGATTTAAAAAATCTCAGGAAACTAAAAGGCATGGGGCTTCATGCTTATTTTGTTTTGGAGATCAGAACTCTGAGAAGAGCAAATGGCAGAAAGAAACTGGCTCCTTGTATAAAAGGACACAGTCATCAGTTGGTTGGGCTCATTGACTTTTTCTTGGCATGAGTCTGGTTCAATCAGGAAAGAAGAAGGTATCCAAGATGCTGTCTTGGAACTCAGCCGTACAGCACAATTTTATAAGTAATGCTATGTACACATTCTACCACAACAGGGTATGCTTTGGTTGGACACCATCTTAAATCTTTCCTCTCCAGAAGTTTCTAATTTAGTTTATTGGGAGATCTTTCCCGCTGATTGTGAAATCTATCTCCAGCTTCACAGTGAAAACTGCTGGGGGTGTATATTAAGTTTATAGTGAATATTACTGGAAGGCATTTATACAATGAGAGGCACCCCTGTGTGACTACAGAAGAATTTACGGTTTTCCAATAACCAGCCTTTCAGAATTGAATAGTCTTGCCTCAAAGAAGTGACAAATTGGAGATGTTTTATAGGAGATTGAAAATGTATTTCCAATCCTGCATTTGAAAAGCCATTTTCATAATTCTAATCTGCAGGATTATCTCTCCTCAACTTTACCTTTTTATTACTGTTCTTAAAAATACTGTTATCCCATCAGATACTAAATCCTATCATAGGATTCTTTGTCTCCAGGAGCCTGAAAACATGCTGTTTTTTTTTTTTTAAGATTTTATTAATTCATTCAAGACAGAGAGATACAGAGAGAGAGAGAGAGAGAGCATGAGCAGGGGAAGAGGCAGAGGGAGAGGGAGAAGCAGGCTGCCCGCTGAGCCAGGAGCCCGACAGGGGCCAATCCCAGGGTCCTGGGCTCATGACCTGAGCNGCCAGGAGCACGACAGGGGCCAATCCCAGGGTCCTGGGCTCATGACCTGAGCTGAAGCCAGACGCTTAACTATCTGAGCCACCCAGGTGCCCCTGAAAACATGCCTCTGTGGAAGTGAGGCAACTCTGTAATTCTGTTGCCAAAATTTATAATGAGCCCTGTTCCTGCAAATTCAGTGGGAAAGTAGAAAAAAAGGGAAGGGATGAAAACAGACAGGATGGAGAAGTTCTGGTTTCCTCTTCTTTTTATGCCTCATTTGCCTTATAAATTTACAACCTTCTGTGGAAGCAATCATAAGCAAAACTCATAGCAGGGGACATGGGCTTGACAATTATTATTGGAATAGCTAGAATCCAAGAAATCTAGAGGCCTTTTAGACAGCACACATATTTATATCTAAAGGGAAATATATATTCAATTTTCTAGAAAATCCTCATGTGTCAAGATCCATTTCTTTTTAATGAAAAGGATCATGTTAGGCAAGATGCTCAGGAAACCTACCTCTCCTTCAAATTCTGTCTCACTCCCCTTTGCCAACAGGGTGAAGGAGCTCAGGTTCCCATGTCCATTCCCAGCATCCCTCTGCACCCATCTGGGGCAATTTCCCCTTTGAGTGTGTAAGAGGAAACATTTTTCTAGAGAGTATATGATTGACTCTCCTTCTTTCCCTGCCTCTCTTCCTTCCATCCTCCCACAAATATTTGTTGAGCACCTGCAGAGAGCTCAGGATTGCCTTGCCGGGGGCCATGGCAGGTGCACAAGATGCGTGCAGGCTTCTAGAAGCTCACAGCCAGTTTTGTGGACAGGTAAACAAGCCCGTGTATCCAGTGTAAAAGGTACTAACCAGGGCTGATTTACTTAGGAGGGATGGTGCGTAGTAATGTGCACTCTTGCTTTTGCTTTCCTGAAATTCCACACAGAAACTTGAATAGAACTTTGTTTTAGATCTTGCCTCTCTTTTGCTTCCCATGAAAGCAGCACACCTTGTATTAATTTATGTCTCTTGTTAAATGAGGTTACTGTCTTTGTGTTTTGCCCCAAACTAAGTTGAAAAATATAAACATTATCTAATGCAAATGAAGGAATACAATGAACAGTACATATATTTGAGAAAAAACGGGCAAATTAAAAAAGATGGCAAAACCTTCAAAATTCTTTTTAAAGACTTGTTTAGCAACCCACTAAATAATTGCTTTCAGCATTCACTTTATGTTTTTTTTCCCCAGAGTCTTAACAACAATCATCCGAATAGCTACCTTTCCAAAATTGCTTTTAAAATGCCTTTTCAGCTATGACACGGAAAGCCCCTCCCCCGCTTTCTTCCCCACAAGCCGACTCCAGCCTGCACCACTGATCTGACACTTTGGCATCGTGGTCCCAACCTTGGGCTTTAAGCTCTCTTTTTTCCCTGTGTGGATCACATTATGCTAGGAGTTACAGAGCATTCCGAGAATTTTAATGGAGGTTCCCTATTCTGGAGATGTCAAGAAAGGGCAAAAATACATACAAGTTAAGTAATAAAACAGAGATGACGTGCTTTTGATGTGGTGACAGATAGATCACTAACTGGGCACCACCTGGGTGGTTCGGTAGTAAGGCTGTGACATCAGAAAGGAGGGGCCGTGACTCACAGTGATCTGATCTGCTAGGGCCACCATAACAAAATACCACAGACTGGGCAACTCAAACAACAGAATTTATTTTCGTACAGTCCTGGAGGCCAGAAGTTCAAAATCAGGGTGTTAGCAGGTCTGGTTTCTTTGGAGGCCTCCCTCCAGGACTCACAGATGGCCACCTTTGTGCTGTGTCCTTACAAGGTCTTTCCTCTCTGCCTGTCCCTGGTGCCTCAAGTGTCCTAATCTCTTTTTATAGGGAGAGACACCAGTCAGATTGAACTAGGGCCCAGCATAACAGCTTCATTTTAACTTAATTGCCTCTTGAAAGGCCCTACCTCCAAATACAGTCATATTCTAAAGGGTTAGGGCTTCCACGCAAGAGTTTGGGGGACACAATTCATCCTAAAACAGATGGCTTTTTGGAGGAAGGTGAGAACATTCTAGATGTGCAAGAAATGGGGTGGGGATTGGATGGGTTGAAAGGTCAGAGAGAGAACGGGTGAGGAAACATTCAACCACAGAGACAAAGGGGCACACGCTGGGTTTCTTCTCATCCTGACCAAGCCTTAAAGATTGAGAGACTTTTCTTCCTCTTCAGAATACAGAAGCTTGTCATTCCTGGCAAGAGATGCTCTAACCAGCCCTGACTGGAGGAGTGACTGTAAGTTTGCATCTAAGTGACCATTTTTTGGCTTCGGGAGCCCAGCAGAGTAACGACAGGCTGTAAAAGCATTACAGCAGTGAGGAAGGGGAAAAAGGCTGCACCCTGCCATGAACACTCAGGGGGGTTACGTTTTTATAATCAATGCCAGTCCAACCATGGAGGTTTAGAGATGGCCGCTCACTACTAGATGAGTGGAGGTGGAGCTCCATGGATTTTAATAATTTTATTTGAACTTCTTACCTTCTTCTTCAATTCTGACAGTACTTTTAGTTTGTTTTCTAAGTTTTTTAAAGCTTCCTTTCTTGGCCCGATTTCATTTCACACTGCACTGTCCATTTTTCAATAAATGTCAATTTAGTAGGACTCCCAGGGCCCAGAAATTCTTTTGGATGTTATGGGACTGCCTATCGGAACTTGGATTTTTATGAGTTTTCTTAAAATTTACTATAACAACAACCACAAAAGCCTTCTCCCCTTCCCTCCCCTTCTTTTTCCATTTGAATGTAAATGGAGCCCATTTATCTAGGAAACTCGTCTTTCACTTGTAGTAATTTGGAGCCCTTGCTGAAGTCCAGTACTCTTCCTCTGCAGAAAAGTTGACTTTCTTTTCTCAATTTATTCTCAATTCAGGGATTGATACAACCATTAGTTCTATTCAGATCATGGAAATCCAGCAAGTAATAGATCATCGGTACTGTGGCGGAGGCCTCCAGTGCAGGTGGGTAAGCCTTCCCGTTCTACCCTGATGGTTTCTGGAATTTACTCAGGGCTCCGGTTTTCTGAGGCTGGAATGAAAGCTAAAATTACATGGTAAAAATCAATGTGTGCTTACATCGCTCCTTAAGTGAAAACACATTTGTTACATGGTAGATGAGGGAATCATAAAATGGCGGGTATTAGCAAACGTCAATAACCCACAGTTCCAGTGATTCCAGGCTCCTGTTTTCATGTGAGTCCAAAGCAAGAAGCTTAGGGGGCAGCTCTGCGGCTGACTCTCTCAGGGCTGCTGGTTAATTGTATCGACAAGAAAGACATTGTTACTGATGGCTCCAAGTGATGAGTGAGCTGACATTTATGCATTTTAATAACAAGGAATATCATTATTTTAATTGCTAAATAATAAAGTTTATCTTGGCTTTTTCAGTTAGGAGGGAAAAAAATCCAGATATTGCAAAAGTCATCAGCAATCTGCCTGTCTATTGTGTGCCGCCAGGTAACGATGCATCTAGAATCAAAGCAGACTACAAGTAGCTTCAGCTAGCACAGTATGCAAGTCGAAGGCATTAAGAATGGGGACTTAGATTTCTTCCTCCGATAAACATTTACGGGGTGACTGCGAGGTGAAAGGCAAGGCCCTGTGCTTGGAACTGGTGTCACAAATCCTTGGGATCGTCAGCCGGAGTTCTTCTGCAACCTGATGTCACTTAGACTTCAAGTTGATGACCCTGAGCTTTAAAACTGAGCTGTATGGTGCTTTATGACTTGTTTATGGCTTTGACACTCATTGTCGCATGGAATTCTCCCCAAATCCCTATGAGGTATAGTTGATCCCCATTCTGCTGTTAAGGAACCTGAGGTTCAGTGAGACAGTCATTAGTTACTATGCTAGGGTGACGTAATGGAGAAGAGTGGGATGATTCGGTATCAAATTCCAGAGCTTCGACAAGGTGTTTATTCCCCCTGAGCGTCCGTTTCTCATCTGTGAGAGGAGGCGACTGAGTTGAGTTGCCGAGAAGCATGCAGATGCTGGGAGGCACATGGTGGGAAGTGAATTCCATTTCTCTCAGCTTCTTCCAGTAGAACAAGACTCTCCTGATCCCAGTTCAGATCAATTCCTTTTACTTCTGCTTTCTCATTTTTAACAACTTACTTGAGGATTTTTAAAGGGAATCAAAAATGATGAGCTCTTCTTCCAATGTATCTGGTTTTAAGTTGTTTCTCCATATAATTCAAGGTGTGGCCTGGTCATAAGAATTTGTGTTAGATACACTAAGCTTTTCTGCTGGCGTTTTCATTACAGTAGGAATCTCAGGAAGCCCCCCCCCACCCCATTGCCCCAAGTAGCTCCCCTCCATGGGGTGTGGGGGAGGAGCGTCTGTGGAAGCACTCGGGGCTCTAGTTTCCTCCATCACAGAATGGCAATGAGGGCTATCATAATGTAGTTGATTCAAGTTCTGAAAGTGCATGGTATTTCCTGCGAATGTTGCCTGAAAGGGAGTGATTCGGGGTAGAGAAGCTGGTATTCATTATTTTCAGTCATCCTTTCCAGAGGGATTGTTGATTTGGGGCTTTGCCTCATTTGTCTCCTGAAATCTCTGTCTCCTTAACGGGGGCCGGAGTCGTTTCCTGTGCACTCGGTTTTATGCATTTGGCCTGGGATTTGGCTTTCCATCATTCCGTCTGTGTGTTCTAACAAGCCATAAATCTTTGTGGTAGAGTTTGTATATTAAGACCTAAAAGAGATCACTTTGAAATTTGACAGGTATGTCTCTGAAAAACAGAGAGCCTACTGTGCTAAATTTGATTTTCTGTGTGTGTTATAGAATAGTTCACAGCTTACATAGTATATAACGAGTAACAAAAGCCTTTCAAAGCCTTTCCTGTGTATTTTGATCTACGGTTTTATTTTTTTTCCCATAATTAGCCCCGGAAATTACAATTACAAGATTCCTGTTAATAAGCACACACCTACGAATGTCAAATTCTCTCTGGAAATCAAGTAAGTGCATAAATGTAGAAAACGATTCTGCTTCTGTCACTCTTTGGATAGCACGTCTGAACTTACTACACAATTTGATCAGTAAGTTAGAGAGTGGGAAGTTACCAGTCCGAGTCAACTGATGCTGGTTGGGTTGAGAGGTGGGCCAGCTGGAGGGAGGAGTCTTCAAAATGAAGGTTGGGGTCTTCCAGCCTCCCTCAGTGGAACGGAAAGACTCTAGGCTTCACACTCACACCTGCAGAATGGGAGTGACCTTGGGTTTGATGCTCACAAGCTGCAGACTACCCCGGACTGTGTCCCTTTGAACTGCGGTGGGAGCAAGAGGAATAGCACACCCCCTGGGTGGGGAGCTGCCCATTTTTGTGAGCTTCTGGTAGCAGTGGTAATGCAGACACCACCCCTCCCCAGGGGAGTTCAAGGAGTCAGAGTTTGGAGTTGGGCAGACCAGGGTTCAAATTTTATGTCTGCCACTTACGAATTCTATAACCTTTTGGAGAAACCACTTATCCTCTCTGAGCTGTTTTTATCTATAAAATGAGTTTGAAATAATACCATGAGAAGCAGAGCTGCTGTGGGAATCACTGTTAATAACAGTGAAATTAATAACTACTATTTGCTGAGCACAGATCATATTACAGACACTCTCCACTTTAATAGTGGGTCGTATAATCCTCACAATAACCCTCCAAGTTTGGTTTTTCTTTTCTAGTTTATATTTTTCAGATGGGAACACTTAGGTTTGGAGAGATCAAACACACTTGTCCTGAAACTCACAGCTGATAAAGCTGTGGAGCTGGGTTTCAAACTCTGCCCATCCTTTATTTTTATTTATTTTTTTAAAAGATTTTATTTATTTATTTGACAGAGATAGAGACAGCCAGTGAGAGAGGGAACACAAGCAGGTTAGTGGGAGAGGAAGAAGCAGGCTCCTAGCGGAGGAGCCTGATGTGGGGCTCGATCCCATAACGCCGGGATCACGCCCTGAGCTGAAGGCAGACGCTTAACCGCTGTGCCACCCAGGCACCCCTGCCCATCCTTTAAATCATCACTTTCCTGCCTTCCTGATGAAATGAGAGATGTAAGAACATTGCCCCTTCCTGGCACATAGTAGGTGCCATCCTTTAAACCATCACTTTCCTGCCTTCCTGATGAAATGAGAGATGTAAGAACATTGCCCCTTCCTGGCACATAGTAGGTGCTTCACAAATGGTAGCTTTTATTATGACTACCTTTCCTTCAAAACCACAAAGCTCTAATTTAATCTCCTTACCAAATAAACAATTACAGTACTTTAAGATTTCGACCCACTTCACTCAAATTATGCAATGAGCTACTCACGGGGAGGATAGATGGTTTTTATTTTGTGTCTCTTGATCGTAGTCTCTCCTTTTCTCCACGCTCCACATTTCCTCTCTTCGTCCCTTTTGTTTCTCCCTCTCCTTCCCTTTCCTCTGTCCTCTGCTCTTCCCCTCTCCTTCCCCAGCTCTGTCATTCCTCCTCCATCCATTTCCGCTTCTCATTCCTAGCTCGGTTTCACTCAGGCTTCATACTCCTTCCCTCATTAACTTGTTTTTACAATGAGGTGATGACACTCAACCCAACTGCTTGCCTTGGAAAGGTTTGTTTCAAGCAGCAAGTATTTCGTGACTCAGAACTCATCACACTTCATGCGGAGCAAGAGCTTAATGTACCGTCTTCCAGCGCTCCCTGCGTAGCCTGGAGTGGCCTCTGCTCACTCATTCCCAGCTTCGGTGGGGGGAAGTAAGCTGAAGTGGTGTATCCCCTGAAGTGGCAGAAGACCATCGTGAGCCACTGAACCAGGCTTTTTAGTTTAAGAACCATTTTTCTAATATGGGTGGTTTAAAAATAACACACATACTCAACTGAGGTTGTAGGTTGTCCCACTTGTGCAAAAAGATCATTTCCAAAGACAGATGGACCTCATTCTCTTGATGGTAATTAATGGGCTAACCTCCAGAGGAGAATCATTCTTTCTGGCAGGCCTTCCACTCTGATAGTTGTGACGGTGGGTAAATTCTAACGGGGCTCAGCCCCACATCTCTCCCTGCTTGTTTACCTTGCTGCTTCAAACAGTACGGACTCAGATCAGGGGTTTGTAGAATCTGAAATCCTGGAAACTGCAGGTAGATGCAAATTGAGTTGCCAGTGAAAAGAGAAGGGATAGCTCCAAAGCTGAGTTTGTTTATTTATTTATTTATAAAGACTTTATTTATTTATTTAGAGAGGATGAGAAGGGGAAAGGGCAGAGGGAGAGGGAGAGAGAATCGAGAGAGAAACTCAAGCAGTCTCCTCGCTGAGCACGGAGCCCGATGCAGGGCTTGATCCCACGACCCTGAGATCACTACGTGAGCCAAAACCAAGAGTAGGACGTTTAACTGACTGAGCCACCCAGGCACCCCAAAAATGATTTTAAGATCTATGGTGATAAGAACTTCTGCTGCTGGAGTGATTTCAGTCATGAGATCGGGTCTTAGAGACTGTCATATGCTACCTCAGGTTGTTCTGATCTGTTCAGGCTGCCCAACAAAACCACCATAGACTGAGTGCCTTAATGGACAGTTGCTTTCCACCGTTCCGGAGGTCGGGCAGTCCCATATGGAGGCACGGGCAGATCTGGTGTCTGATGGGGGGTCTGCCTCCTGTTTCATAGAAGGCCGTCTTTTCACTGTGTCTACCTGGCAAAGAAACAAGAGAGTACTCTGAGCACCTTTTAAAAGAGCAGTAATGCCCCTCATGAGGGCTCCACGCTCAAGACCTAGTCACTTCCCATAGGCTCTACCTCCTCACACATCACACTGGGGGTTGGAATTTTAGCATATGAATTTGGGGGAGGGAAACAAGAACATTAAGTGTATGACAAGTAATCCTCTGAGACTAACTTTCCTTCTGTAATAAGGACGCGTGAATGGGCATATTGGCACTGAGGAGCCTCGTGTAGTAAAATGCCTACGTGAAACTGAATGGATTTCCAAGTTATGTTTCCATTCATACCTCTTTTTATCAAGGTGTAGCCTAGTGGAGCTGGTAACTGCTTTTCCTTTGCCCTTTCTTGTGTCTCTTGAAGCACAACAGAGCCATTGATAGTCTTCCAGTGCCAATTTACCCTTGGAAATATATGTTTCCATGGCAAAATGGGAGCCAAAGGGACACAAAGCCGCCAAGTCTCCCAAGAGATGACACAGGTAACGTATTCCAGTCCCGTTCCTGAAGAAGTGTGTCTAGACTTGTGGCACAGCCTGTGTTCCCTACCAAGAGAGGGATGCCCTGAGCCGCCCGCCCGTGTTTCTCCTTGCTGCCTGACCCTAGTCATTGGGCTCTGGTCGGCGTCTTCCATGGGTCCTTCAGAGGCTGCAGACTGTTCTAGCGACTCCTCTCAAAAGCTGTTGCCACAGATACCTTTCCTAGCGGAGTAAAAAAAAATGCTTTCTCAGACTGTTGTCTTTCCACTGGAGTACACAGTGTGGTTATGAAATGGATCTCTCCTTCTTTCGTTATTTAGGGCTATCAGCACATTTGGAGCCTCCCCGTGGCCCCATTCTTTGACAGCACGTACCACTTCCGTGTAGCGGCGCCGGTAAGCTGGCCTCTGCTTCTGCTTTTTTTTTTTTTTTTTGTCTTCTTCTTTCCAAGGAGAAAGAAACAGACCATTAAATCAATCAATCAATCAATTTCTTTAACTAATTCTTATATTAATCTTTCCTTTTTCCTTCTGTTCTGACAGGATTTAGCGGACTGCTCAACGGATCCTTATTTTGCTGGGATATTCTTTACGGATTACTTCTTTTACTTCTATCGACACTGTGTCTAATTTATTCGAGTTTGGTTGAGGACTTTGCCGAAGAAAAATACTCAGAAATACGGTCAACACAAGCATAACCTCTTGCAATTTCTTTCTTCTTTTTGTAAAACGTTCACATTTATTGCCATTGGACTTTTTCAGGCTTTTTTATCAAGCTGAAGCCTTTCAGGCTTCCAAAAGTTTTGAGCCATCAATGAGGAGAATAAAGTGTTTGCTGCAACTTGAGATGATGTGATCTTTGATTTTTACCATGACTATGAAGAAAACATTTCTTGAAGTAAACAACATGGTTGGGCTTGAAAATACTGCTTCTGATGTTAAGGAATCTATGAGGTCAAAGAGGCAGGTCTAACTTTACTTTGTCCGATGTGTTTCTTACTGTAGCTTTTGAGGAAATAAAAAGGCCCACTTTATCCATGTCAACTTGGACCCACCAAACATTCTTTAGAGTGTGTGATACGGTCTGTATTAGGGGGACAGGTAGGTGGTGTCTGATACCTGAGCTCACGTGTACGCAAACTATTGCTATGTGTTTGTGGGAGAGAGAGAACTATATACACGAGAGTACAGAACGTAGCTCGCTAATGAGCTGGATTTAAGAGAAAAAGTTGCAATTATACCCTGTAACGCTTGATGGACACGAAGTTTTCTGTGCCCTCTTGTGAAGCACTAACTTGTGACAAGTCTTTTAAGATAACCCAGATAATCTAGGCCTAGAGAGTTGCATTTAATCTTCCAGTTGCCATTGGTTTTTTTTGTTTTGTTTTTCCTCACATTCGAGGGCTTCTCTTACAAGGCATTAGTACCCATCTCCATTGTTTACAGCTGAATTAGCTTTTGGATACTTCTGTCTGGCTTATAGGTACATTTGTATGCTTTCCCTACTCAGAATGGCCAGAAATCCTCTAGCTGGAGACTACCAACGGTGTCTTTTATTTTCTGTATTCTGATGTTTTGACATTTGGGGAGCTGGCTGACCCTAGTGGGCCCCTACCTCCTAGAGTTTGACAATTCCTAGAGAGAGTAAACAACGTGCCCATGAGTGCTTTTCAAATACAAACTAATGAATCTAGAGTCCACACTGCAACCCCCCTCCTATACCATGCTCTCACACTCCTCCTGCCCTGACCACATCAGGGCCAGGTACCAGGCAACTAGGTGCAGCCCCTGTGTCCCGGAGCCTGCTGAAATTACTCAGATGAGGCCATCCCCAGCCTGTTCACACTGCCTCACCTGTTCTTTCCCATAGAAACCACACTAAAGGCCCTTGCCCATAGCTCTTCCCTCTTCCTCTGCCTCCTGACTGACCCTGGTGCTTTCTACTGTGGCCCCCCCCAACATGTGGTATATCCCCTTCTCTTGGGAACTGTAACAAACTGTCTTTTTAGTGGCAATCATTGGCGATTCCTGTACCTCAAATTTTCTATTAATACACTATATCTCAGGACATGGAGATTTGAGCCCCTCTAGCTCTAGTTTCAGGTGACAAGGCTGCTGAGTGGTTGCCTTCCCTTATCTTGCTGTTGGCCTGGAAGTCAATTAGGAGATGAGAGTATTTGATTTTTTTTTCTTTACCTTGACAGTGATGATCAGTAGTAATAATATATCCTCCTCTTCCTTATTTTCAAATATTACTAAACCTGTGCCACGCGAATGGAAATTAATCGTGAGACCCCATCTATTAAGAAAAGAGATATGGTCCTTGCTCTCCCAGAAGGCATTTTGAAATGAACTCAATGACACAGAGGTAGTTTAGCCCAGTAGGACCCGAGACTTTGGATCTAAACAGTCCATGCCTTGAGTTCAATCCTGACTTTATCTGTGTACCTTAGGCAGGATATTTAACTTCTCAAAGCCTCAATTTCCTCTTTTAAGGAAGAGGAGAGTAAGTATTTAGACAGGATTAAATGAGATAAAATATGTCAAGCACAGATAGGCTGTAAATAAATATAAGCTACTATTGTTATAACTGCACATAACAGAATCATTGCAAAGATTACAACGGGATTATAAAGGGATCGAGTCACTGAACACTCACACGTACATCGAGGCACGTTTGTCAGCTGTCAAAACCAAACTGCAGAAAGAGCATGTGCATGTGTGTTACATAATGTTTGTATTTTTTTCTATATTTGGAAAACTGCTCTCCCTTTTACTAACAGCATAGCCTTGATAGGAAATTAAATAAGGTAGTTAATTCTTGGGAGGAGGATTTCAGGATTCCTGCAATTGCTTGGTTTCAAATCCAGACTTGGTTGTCCTCAGTTGTCCTATCAGTCTGTCCCAGCATGACCTCCATCTAGAGATTTCATTTTTCCATTTCATTTTTTAATAGCATCCCAGGTGTTTGGTGTGGGAGAGGCTCCATTAATTTGACTCTTCCACTAGGAAAGGAATCTTGTCAGCAGCGGGGTTACAGAGTTCTTTCTAGCACACAGACCCCATGCTCTTATTCATGCACTTAGGTTCTGAATAATGGGGGGGGGGTGTTCAGATACCTAATGCAGCTCAGTAACGTTGCCAAAAGAGGATTTCTCTCAAACAAATCCTGTTTTAAATTAAATTCTATTACAAAACTGAAAGTCTTTTTCCCCATCACAACAAAACAAAGCAAAACAAAACAAAGTACTACAGGAGACTGCACTGAAAGTCTTCAGAAAGGAAGGAGTTAACGTAGTGAACAGACGGGTGGCAATCTGTGGCATCCTGGGATCCATTAAGCCTACTAGGAGAATAAACTTTGCTGGAAGATTCTCTTTGTATTGGAAACACTTCCCCAGTTGTGAGATGTCTGCTGTGGACCACGCTGCTTCAGGTCAAAAGATGTTTCCTTGTGCCAGAGAATGGCCTCTCTACTGGAATATCCCCAAATTTAAGTACCGTCTATAAATCTTTCTCCCCAAAGCTCATAACCTCAGTCTGATCATGAGCAAGACATCAGACAAATCCAAACAGTGACATTCTGCGAAATACCTGACCAATGCTCCTTAAAATCTTCAAGGTTATGAAAAACAAGGAAAAGTCTGGGAATCTGTCAAAGCTCCTGGAGGAGCTAAAGAGATGTGGGAACTGAATTCGCCTTGGTACCCTGGATGGGAGCCTGGCACCAAAGAGGGACAGCAGATAAACACTAAGGACATTTCAGTAAAGTCTGGACTTTTGTTAGTAAAAATGTATCAATGTTGGTTCATTTATTGTGACAGATGTTAATAATAGGGGGAATGAGATGTAGAGTTTATGGGAACTCTGTGTACTAGCTTCACAATTTTTCTATAAATCTAAATCTGCTCTAAAATTAAAAAAATATATTTTAAAAAAGTCAGAAAAGAGGTCTACATAAGAGCTGGGCTAAAATATCACATGCGGCCACCAGCTGCCATTTGTGATAACGTAAGTTCAGTCCTGAAAAACAGGTGCAATTTAAACTCAGGTCATTTATATGTCAGTTACAGTATATGAAACACAGTAACTACTTTGCCAATTATTTGTCCGATTCTGCGTATCAATTTAATTAACTGCCCCCTAACATCATAGCAAATGCTATTAATATAAAATATAACCACTATAAAATATAAAGTAATCACATCATCTAAACAAGTAGAATTATGATAATGTCATGGGTTCTAATAAACTCAACAAGATTTTGAAAGTTCTATCAGATTTTTAGACAACGAAATTATAAAAACTCACTTAAAAAATTTGCATGCATGAGATCAACCCTGCGGCCCTTCTCAAACCTCCCGTGGCTGGATTCTCACAACGACCTCGTGATGTTGGCAGTGAGGGGACTTCTATTTCCCCATTCTGCAGGGGAAACTGAGGCACAAAGAGGTTAGGCAAGGACAAGAGATGAGCCAGGTTTTCTGGTGCTCCCTTTCATCCCTTTCCTCTATGTGACCATCTTCTTCAGTGCCGACACCGCACAAGACTTGAGGCCGGGTGGCCTGAACACCGGGCGTGTACTTCTCACAGTGCTGCAGGCTGGACGTCCAGCAGGCTCAGCATCGGGTGAGGGCTCCATCTTCGTGCTGCACACAGTTGCATTCTTGCTGTGTGTCTGTGCAGACAGGTGGAGAGAGAGAGGAATCAAGCTCTTTGGTGTCTATTTTTCGAAGGGCACTAATCCCACCATGAGGGTTCTCTCCTCGTGACCTCATCTAAACCTCATTACCTCCCAAAGGCCCCATCTCCACAGACCTGGAGACCAGGGCTTCGACGTAGGAATTCCAAAGGGAGAAGGTTCTGTCAGGACCATTACATCACTTACCCTCAGGAAATGTTTTCCTTTCTTCACAACTCCTTGGAGTTTGCAAGAGACCACCCACTCAGATATGGACCCACCCAAAAGGCATTAACAGGCGAATGGTCTGCTAAGTGATGTTTACACTCACCAGGGTTTGTAAACTGAGAGGATTTATTAGAGGCCATGTAGTTCCGACCCCAGAGCTGAGAGAGGGCAGAGGGACAGAGAGGAGGGGGATCTCCTGTGGCCACCCGGCTCCATGGATACTGCACTGGGGCTCAAGGGCTCATTTAATTAAGAAAGCTAACTACCACCCACAGGCCGAGGAACGCTTCGGGAAAATCTTCCCTCGGCAAAGCTGAACGTGTTCGGGTTTTCCTGTCTTCAAGGACACGTGTCATTGATTCGCGTCTGATTCTGAAGAGCCAGATGAGCCCTTACGCAGCATCCGAGGACTCAGAATCTAGTGCGTTCTTCACGGTGGTCGTGGGAAGCTTGCAGCCGCGCAGCCTTCGGGGACCCCCAACTTGTCCGCAGTGCTCCGCATACAACCCCATTGTCCCTTGGCCGGGCTCCATAAGTGGGGACGGTCTCGTCACGTAATGGGGGGGAAGGATGGGTGCCAAGATCACAGTCTCAACCCTTCCACGTCTCTACGGCCCTACCCGAATATAAATGAGCTCACAGTTGAGAAGGACTCACACGTCTTTGCCAGAGCTGAGTTCTCAGGCCGTTTTTAGCCGCACCGGTCTGACCTCCCGTTTAACTGCAGAGGGACTGGAAACAGAACCGGGGCCAGAGCCAGGAAACTTGGTTTGGGGCCTGGCTCAACAATTGGCCTTTGGTGTCATCTTGGGTACTTAGCTACCCCAGTTGCAAAATCGGACCCAGGATTGTCCTCCCACATAAGATTTACTGTGAACACTGAATGCCAAATTGACGTGAGCCATCTTGTGAGGCGGGAGGTGCCGCAAGAACACCGCATGGGTGCGTTAAGAAGAGTCCTTGGAGGGGCACCTACGTGGCTCAGTCGTTAAGCGTCTGCCTTCGGCTCAGGGCGTGATTCCAGCGTTCTGGGATAGAGCCCCACATCAGGCTCCTCTGCTGGGACCCTGCTTCTTCCTCTCCCACTCCCCATGCTTGTGTTCCCTCCCTCGCTGGCTGTCTCTCTCTGTCAAATAAATAAATAAATAAATAAATAAATAAATAAATAAATAAATAAAATCTTCTAAATTCCAGCGTTCTGGGATAGAGCCCCACATCAGGCTCCTCTGCTGGGACCCTGCTTCTTCCTCTCCCACTCCCCATGCTTGTGTTCCCTCCCTCGCTGGCTGTCTCTCTCTGTCAAATAAATAAATAAATAAATAAATAAATAAATAAATAAAATCTTCTAAAAAAAAAGGGTTCTTGGGAAGACATTATTTTGAACAAGAGAATAAGAAGCTGGAAATCCTCACTTCTCTTAACAAGCTTCAGTCCGTTTTGCTTAGAGGAAGTGACTTACCTTCCCATCCAACAACTTCTTCCTTTGGAAAACATGTTGCCTAGCACACAGTGGATACTCAATTAATATGTATGAAGTGAAGGGTGGGTAAATAAAAAATTTCCTCATATTTGCCAGGGTATATGGCAAGATGGCACAGTAAACCAGATTTGAATTGTTCTCTCTTTCACTGTTTTTTTTATTGCTATTATTTGGAATAATAGGATGTTATTACTCTTCACCAAACACATTTAAATCACCTCTAAATGACTTCCAATAAAAACTAGAAAATCACACGGCCTATTGCATGTTAGAGGAGTTTAGACCCTCATAGTCAGCTCCTGCCTATTATTCATCATTTATATTTATACTGATTTTTTTCCATAAAGCACAATTGCATAAGAATCTAAATTAATTGCAGATGAATTATAAAGCACTTAGTGAATGTTTCATATTAGATCCAAACATGGAGCATTACGACAGCAATTAGGCTGCTGAGGTTTTCCCCTGCAGTGAGTCGTAAGACCTCAGGCCTATATCCTGTAGGATTACCGAAATATATTTCCTTTTAGTGCAGATATTCTTGGCTCTCAAGAGCAGTCTTTGGAATTATCTGCAGTAGAGAAGCTACTCAAGATTATGTGAAGAAGCAAAAGGCTTCATTACTTCACGAGAGGCCCCTTGACCTCTGGGAAGACGCTCCACTGTATGATCTTTCACACATTCGCCCCGAGCGCTGGTAACAGTTGGCTCATTCTCGCTCTTTCACTGAGACATGTGGGGAGGACTTTCTATGTGCCAGACTCTGGGGAACAAGAGGAGCAGGACATCGTCTCTGACCCTCCTNGCCCCCCCCCCCCCCCCCCGCCGCAAGCCGGTGCACCAGCCAGAGGGCTGCACAGTTAGCCACCCAACGACGGGACGAGCGTCTAACGGGCATGGACGTGGTGCTGGGAGGTGACAGGGCAGGGGCGCTCAGGCTGCTCTCAGGTACATGGGAAAGAAGATGAAGGACAGAAAGGGGGGAGGCTTCCAGCAGGAAGAGACATCTGAGCTATCGGGCTCTGAAAGAATGGTATGTGGTTTTTGGTTTTGTCTGTTTCTTTTTTAAACAGAAATTTTTAAAAAGGTCGAGGTTACATATGAACCAATTCTTGATAAGAAAGAATCCGATTTTGAGCGCACCAGGAAGTGCCGAGAGAGTAATTACCGCCCCACCCACCTGAGCCCGCCCTTCTGCCGGCTTTGCTCACAGGAGAGGCGCTCCTGTTTCTGAAAGACACCCCTTCCTTTCCTCCGCTCCGGGAGCCAGCCATCTGTCCCAGGAGACCCGGGGGAACTGTGGGAAAAGCGCAGCACGTTGGGTGGGGCTCGCGTGACTCAGGGAACTGGCCGGGAGCCTGTGGGTGCGGCGGCTGCGCCTCAGGACCGGCCCGGCTCCTCCGCAGGTACCGCGCTCTCCGTGGTCGGGCGGGAGAAATATCCGCGCCGGGGGCGACGGCCGGCGGCTGCAGCGTCTGCCCGTTTTAAAGTCTAGTTTTCCCTCCTAAAGAAAATGTACTTCTCATTTTTGTACCTCAGTGCGCACGGTGGGAAGAGCTGGGAGCATCTCTTCGAAGTCCTCCCCGTGTGACTTGCCCCTTGTCTTGGCAACAGTACCCCCGGCTGGCGCCTGGCGAACGGTCGCTGCAGTTCTGTCTCTGCGAAGCCGGCGAGGCTGCCACGCTCTCTCCCGCCGCGGAAGCACGTGACCCGGGCGGCGGGAAGGGGACGCGCACGCCTTGGGTCGCGCTTGGCAGGGGTCACGCCCTGACCCGACTGGGGCTCAGCGGCCCCGGCTGGGCGTTTGGCCGGAACTGGGAGCAAGGCGGTAGCCCTGTGGGAGTCGTTCCGCGGGCGGGAGCGGGCCTGGGGCTGCCGGGGCCTCGCGGCGTCCGGGCGCATTGGCTGCCGGGAGACGGAGCCCGCGCCGAGCGTCGCGGCGCCGACACGTGCGGAGGACAGCTGAGGGACGCGGCGAGCCCGGCTCCGCTGTCCACGCGGGCTGAGGCGGCCCCTCCGACCGGCGCGGTGAGGGTAGTGCGGGGCAGCAGCGAGCGGGGCAGGGAAGGGAGTCGCCAGCAGCTTACCGCTGGAGGCCATGGGGGCCCTGGTTTTCTGAGACGCAGACAGGATTCCTGTCCCCGTTTCACAGAAGACTCAGGGTTAAGTCCGAGACCCTGCGACTGGTAGGGGACACAGGTGGAACCCGAGCGCCCAGGCTTTTCATTCCGGATCCAGCTTGTTTCCTCAGCGCGGCTGCGTCCGTCGTGGATTAGCTGGCCTCCGTTTCTTGAGCATCGCGATCTTAGTTTTCATTTTCAAGGATTTAATCGTCCCACCTCCAGGTTTGAAAGAATCCATCAGTGGTGATCTGGAAAGAGCAGATCAAGGAAGGAAAGCTGAACCACGGATCTCGAGCAGGCAGGGCGAGCGTGAGGACTGTGCTAGAGAACGTTCCCGAGCGGCCGCAGCTGGAGAACCGTGGGCCCCGTGTCCGGGGTGCCTGTGCGGGTTTGCGCAGGAGCTGAGGCAGTTGAGAATTTCATTCTTAATTTATAAGTGTGAGTAGCAAATGCCACGAACCCAGGAGCCGTGCGTTGTTATGAAGGGCCCCCTGTGGGCCCTCAGTAAGCGTGGGTGGCCGAGTCTCCGATTTATAGCTCAGCTTCCACCGCGGGACTCTTCTGTTATCGCCTTTGTCTCCCATATCCACCCGTCTTGTCGTGGGGCGGAGGGGAGGGAAGGAAAAGCTCATCAGGACAGTCGCAAAATTGTGCTGCTTTGTCCTTGATGTGACCTGCTGTGCAGGACTCACCCCTCCCTCCCCACCCCCGCAATTCCTAAGTGTCCCTGAAGGAATGTCATTCATGCACAGCAGCGGCCCTCATCCTCCGTTGTAATGGGACAGGTGCCATTCTCTCTTCTCTTTTGTGGCTCTCTGGGGAGTTGTCTCTGGTCACCGCCACTGCCACATTCAGTGGCTCCCCCACTGATAATGACCAAAGATGCCACAGGCTCGTCAGCCTGAGGCACACCTGTCCCGAGGGCTCTGCCTGCCACCACAGCCAAGAGGTGCTGGGCCTAGTGATGCCAGTGCTGGTCCTCCATGGACCCTGTGCTAAGGCAGTTCTGTTTTGGCAGCCTCCTCTTCCGAGGAGTCGGCCTTGATTGAATTCATGCCACTTGGATCGGGGATGATCTGAAAGTTGGACTTTACTGTGTTAAAAACACCTCCCAGGAGGCTGCATTGTTGTCCTAGAACCTAAAACTTGATGCGCATCTCTATCCTTGCTTCCCTTGGTCTGTCATTTAAAAGACCCTGGAGACTCACCCCATAGCCAGACATGCTTGAATCCTAAGTGAATGTAGATTTTAGAACAAAATATAAATAAATACATGCACTTTCAGACAGACTTTCTACTGTTATCAAATTGTGCTTTGTATAATCCTACCTCTGAGGCAAAGTCAAACCAACTCCTATCCAACCTTTCTAGAGATGCAAATGTATCCCAGGACACACACAGCTCCACTTCAGCTCCAGCGCTCCTGGGCGCGGGAGGATCTTGGCGACCAAGTCCTCTCAGGCGCTGTGTGCACCTTACACCAGAGAATTGGTGCTTGGCAGCTAACTTCTCAAATAGGGTCTCCTGGCCCTTCCAGTAGGCTGGCTTCCATTTTTCCTTTGTGGCAAGAGCAAAACCAAACAAACAAACAAAAAATGAGAATAGACTGGTCCTGAGAAGCACATAAACCCAAATGAGAATTTTTCTCTCCCCTGACCCAAAGATCTCTGACCTTTGAAGTTTTAGAACAATGCCCAATTATTTAAGTCTGTATACTAATACTTCTCTAATGTGTTTTAGTTTTTTTATTCATGTCTTAGTCACAGACTTTCTGGAACAGACTGTTTTTTAAACAAACCAAATTTAGGACATCTATTTAAATCACTTTTGAAATGCAATTTTTTTTTTTTGTAAATAATGATTTACAAATGGCACCATTCCATTTCCATTCTGACACTTTGACAGGTTATTAAAATTATGTGTTCATGTGATTAATTTTTGACCATGGGACTGGAAGATGGAGAAAATGATATGAGTGGTAAAAAGTAGAAACAATGGTGTGTGTATGTGTGTGTGTGTGTGTGTCTATGCACATAATTTGGAGTCAAGCTAGAGTAAGGTAGTAAAATGTTTTCCTCAGCCCACTCAGGGTTCCTGGCTGGGTCTCAAAATTAAACTGACAAAGGCAGATTAATAGGAGAGAAGCACACAAATTTATTTAGTGTAAGTTTTACAGGACACAGGAATCTTCATAAGGAAATGAAGACCTGAAAAAACAGATAAACCTGAATATTTTTATGCTACGTTTGCTGGGAAGTGGACAGTCATGTAAAAATATGATAGGTCAAAAAGTATGAGGTAAGTGTAGTAAACTGGGGGAAATTGAGCGAGGCCTGTTTGTTCAGATTCTTCTTGGTGGTGTCACTTTATCTTCAGAGATAAGAACACCCCTCCTTCAGGTACAGGGAGGATGTCTCTCAATGGGGGTTTTATGACCTGTTGCAGAAGAGAAGAGCTATGGGAAGAGGGTCCACTTTGCTGTTTCTCCAACTCCTTCAGCTTAAAGTATTCAATATGGGGCTCCGGTTCAAGATGGCAACCCACAATCGGTTGGGAACTCAAAACCTGGGGCTTCTCCCCAAGGAGCAAAGGGTTCATATCCCACAGTTGGATCCCATGTTTTAAGATCAGCACCTGAGAGACAAGCCCCAAAAATATCTAGCTTTGAAGACCATCAGGGCACCTATCCACCAGACCCACGGGGCTATGGCAAACTGAGTCTCTTAAAGGGACTGTGTGTCGACTCACCTGATCCAGGGCCAGTGCAGAAGCAGTCCTCTGAAAAGTCCCCTTTTGTGTGAAAGTAGCGCATTTCCTAATTTTAAAGTGTTGGGCTAAGGTGGCAGGGGCCTGCAGGGATACCGTCCAGGGAGAGAAACTGTTGGATGCCACCTTCCTGCTTTCCCTCCACCTTGCTAAAGCCAACAGGTGCCATCTTTTTTTCTCCTTTCCCTTGGGTGCCATTGCTGTACTCCACCTAGTGCGGGCCGTCTTCCATGCTCTCCCTCTTCTTTGCTGACGTGGGCAATCACTACCTTTGTAAAAAATTTCACCCTTTACTTTTTCTTCCTCCCCCCCCCTTTTAAAACCCCTTTTTCAGTGAGTCTTATCTTTGTACTTCCTCTCTGCCTCACTCCAGCCAGCAGGCGCCATGTTATGCTCTCCCTGGCCACTCTCAAGTGCCAGTATCTCACAGAGGGGAGCTTCTACGCAAGTCTGGTGCCTTGGTTTTTATGTCTGGTGACCTGGTTTTTGTGGCTGCCACTTAGATGTCCCTTGATTGTTTGGCTCTGGAGGCGGGGGTAGGAGCGGCTTGTGTTCCTGGGCCCCAACAGACTGTAACAATTGGAGAGACAGTTCTTGGCGGACTACCACACCTAGGGCACTACATGGACAGCAGACTGAAGCACACCCGA
>NC_048232.1:44806127-44925912 GCF_002007445.2 Ailuropoda melanoleuca
GGTGGGGGCTTGGTGGTGGGGGGAGGACTTGTGTTCCTGGGTCCCAGGGGACTGTAACAATGGGAGAGACGGTTCTTGGCAGGCTACCACCCCAGGGCCCTACACAGCAGATTGAAACACAAACCCAGGCTTTCTGTGAGAGACCTACTTGCTAGTCCTGGAGCTTTAGTTTTAGGCTCCGCACATGTTTAGAGGCTCCAGAGGCGCTCTCAGGGAATGTAGGCAGAGGGACGCCATTTTGGTGCTCTCCATCTGCCTGCCACAGCCCACCTATATCTCAGAAATGAGCTTGTATACGGGTCTGGAGCCCAGGGTTTTGTGACTGCTGCCAAGGGGACACCAGATCACCCGGCTCTGAGGGCCAACAAGGCTTATGCTTGTGGAAGGTGTACATTTGCATTCTTTAAAAGCCTCAAGGGTCTGACTTCCAATCAGCCTGACTCTAAGGTGCTGATTGAGATTCTCCCCTTTGTGACACTGACTGGTCCTGGCACATCCTCTACTACTGGGAGCTATTAAAAATAAAATTGGCTGCTGGGACAATCACAGAAGTTTGAGAGACAGCTAATAGCGAGGGCAAGGTTGAGTGATACGGCCTATCCCCTATGGGAGGTCACTCTTTTGAGACTAGGTGAGGTGTCTGTTTCATCTAAAGCATAGAAATGGTGGTTGCAAGTGTTGGGGGGTTCGGTGCAATGGGTGAAGGGAGTCAAAAGACACAAACTTCCAGTTATGAAATAAATAAGTCATAGAGATGTAAAGTATCATGATGACGGTAGTTAATCATACTGTATTACATATTTGGAAGTTGCTAAGAGTAGATCTTAAAAGATCTCATCACAAGAAAAAAAAAACTATGGTGACAGATGTTCACTAGATTCATTGTGATTATCGTAGCTCAGTATATACGAACATTGTGTCATTATGTTGTATACCCGCTGCTAATATAACATATGTCAATTATGTTTACCTCATAAAAGGGGCACCTGGGTGGCTCAGTTGGTTAAGCATCTGCCTTTGGCTCAGGTCATGATCTCAGGGTCCTGGGATGGAGCCCCCAATTTGGGTTCTCCATTCAGCGGGGAGCCTGCTTTTCCCTCTGCCTCCCCACCCCCACTCATGCTCTCTCTCTAATAAATAAATAAAATCTTTTAAATAAAAAAAATTATACCTCAGGAAAAAAAGAAAAGGAAAAAATAAAATATTCAAGATGCCATATTTGGGGGTAGTGTGTCCTGAACACCATCACTAGCCAAACATCAAGGGGTCCTTATATTCTATCTATCTAACCCCCAGTGTCTGAACAGGCTTACAATTGTATTTAAGATCTTTTAACAGGAAGCTGATAGAGTATTCAACCCAGTTTAACAGGTATTTGTGAAGTACCTATTATATGTCTCTCACACTCAACAGGGATCTAATAAAAGACAAATGCATTCAAAGGCACCCTCCCACGCTGACTTGCTTCCTTGAACTGTTGCTCTCAAGGACTCTGAGCGGGAAAGATCAAAATCCACTTCAACTCCACTTTGGCTGCTACTTACATTCAGTCTCATATTTAACAAACTTTCCCAGGGCTGAGACAGTTTTGTGTATGTGGGTTTGCATTTTATCGGTTCTCCCACCTCAAAAATAGCCCAGGATTATATAAGGCAGAGCCTCTCTCGAGTGGTCCTTTCCTGAGCTGGGAGAACTAACCGCTCGCCAGGGATAACCTGCCCCGTCATAGCTGCTCAATTCAGCAGGACCGGGGAAGGAGGGTAGGAGAAACTTTAAGAAGGCCCAGTCCTTTACATTTGACCATGCTGTGTTTCACTGGCCGGATATGAAAGGAAAACAGAGCTCAGATAACAGCTGTTCAGTGTCCTAGAGCAGGACTTCTCAAACCTTACTGTGCCCACAACTGCCCTCAGGATCCAGATCCTGTTGAATTGCAGGTTCTGATTCGGAAGGTCTGGGGTGGGGGCCTGAGAACTTGCCTTGCTATGAACTCCTGTGTGATATTGATGCTGTTGTTCCGGGTAACCTCTCTGAATAGCAGGTCTTTGTTTGTCAAGTGTTTTCCTATATCATCCATTCAGTTTATTTATTTATTTATTTAAATTTAATTAGCCAACATACAGTACATCATTAGTTTTTGATGTCATGTTCAATGATTCATTAGTTGTGTATAACACCCACTGCTCATCACATTGTGTGCCCTCCTTAATACCCATCACCCTGTTACCTCATCCCCCCACCCCCTCCCTTCTGGAACCCTCAGTTTGTTTCCTGGAGTCCAGAGTCTCTCATGGTTTTTCTCCCTCTCTGATTTCTTCCCATTCAGTTTTCCCTCCCTTCCCCTGTGGTCCTCTGCACTGTTCCTTATATTCCACATATGAGTGAAACCATATGATAATTGGCTTTCTCTGCTTGACTTATTTCACTTAGCATATTGCCCTCCAGTTCCATCCATGGGGATGTAAATGGTTGGCATTCATCCTTTCTGCACCCCATTCAATTCTTAGGACAGGCCTGTGAGGTACTTGACACATCCCCATTTTACAGAAGTGGAGGCAGATTCAGTGAGGAAAACAAGCTTGCCTATGGCATGCAACCAGGAGGACCCATACTCAGTCATCTGAATCCGAGGCCTGTGTTTCCGCCCACGGGACTGCGGCTCATCTGCACACATCAGCCCTCCACCCATGACAGGCCTCACGGAATGACTGAGTACGGCTTTTCTGTTTCAGAGCGTTGGTCCTACAGCACACTGCTGTGCATCCGTAGTCCTTGACTCTGGTGACATCTGCTCCCGATGGGGCTTGTTAGCATGTTTGGTTGGCGATTCTGTCATCCGATATACCGTCCCTCTCCACTTCATATTTTACCCCCAGATGGGTACAAAATTCCTAGCTTCTCACATCTGAATTATAATTATAGGCTGTTCAGTGATGCTTGGAGGCTCAGGTGCTGATGGGTACACAGAGGACTGATCTATGAGAAGTCAAATATAGAGCATTGGAACGAGAGATTAAACATCTTCCTACTGATAAAAACAACAGAATGAGAAGAATAGTATATGCTAGAAGTCAAGGCAGGTATAATGGGTAAACGCAGGGGCTTAGGAGTTTTGAATCCAAGTTCTGCCTCTTACCAAATGAGTAAGCTCTCTGTGCTTTGATTTCCTTCTACCTTGAAAGGAGAGATTATGGTTTTTGTGACAACTAAAATATTTAGTTCACAACTGTGCCCGGCACACAGTAAGCGCTCAATAAATGTTAGCACCATTATTACGCATCACCTCAACCTCCTTACTTTTAATGTAGAGCCACAGAGGCCCAAAAAGCTTAAGTGGTTTCAATGTTATTAACAAACTAGGATGGAGCTTTTGCTCTGTAGCAGACAATAACTAGTTGATGGCTAGAGACCTGGCTGATTTCTAATCCATTATGATGTTCACTTTTTGTTTTAAGATTTTGTTTTATTTATTTGACAGAGACAGCCAGCAAGAGAGGGAACACAAGCAGAGGGAGTGGGAGAAGAAGAAGCAGGCTTCTAGCACAGGAGCCTGATGTGGGGCTCGATCCCAGAACGCTGCACCACCCGGGCGCCCCTATTATGATGTTCATTGCACTCACTGCCACTCTGGGTTTTCAACAGGTTTTTGATATTCCGAACAGATCCATGGGTGGCCTGGGCGGCAGTAATCACTGAACTAACTTCTTCTTTCTCCATTTGTCTTCTTGACCTCGAGGGCCCTGGAGTGTGGACTGAAAGACAAGGAGCCCAGAGCTCTGCCACAGGTGCTGTAGAACTGGCTGGCGGGGTCCCTGGTGCGCAGGTCAGGAGCGCTCCCTCCGTCCAGGGCTTGGGATCGCTCTCCCCAGGCACACATTTCCAACCCCACCCGGAGACTGGAGATGGCTGGGTTTAGAATCAGCGTTACCGATTTACTCGCTGAAGCAAGTGCTATTGGCATCTCCATCCCAGAGGAAGGTAAGGGATCTGGTTAGCCTGGGCTGTGGGCAGGGGCATCCGTCTGCAGCTGACCCTTCTACCGGTTATACAGTTCTCTGTTGCAACGCCTTTGTGTCCAGAGAACTCTCTGGCTCAGAGCTTTGGTACTTTTGTTTGGAGCAGCCTTGCCCCAGTCTTCAAGTGTCAGGTAAGGCATCTAGTTTATAACTAAGGGATAAACAGAAGAAACAAAAATCTTTCCTTTCTTGTGTGAAGCCAGGTATGTGCAAATAAACAATGAAGAAGTACAAATGGCTTCAGGGGAGGAATTGTACAAACTCCCAGGGGGCTAGTCCCCATCTTTACAAACCAAGACATGCCTAACATTTCACTATTTTGTTTTCCTCTTCATTCAGAATGCAAATTATTCTCATTGTTGCAATGTAAGGCGTACATTCCCCTAAAAATGATTGCAAATGTTTGTCTCATTGCAAAGTGTTTCAATGTCATCAAATGATCTTCCTTCAACAAGAGCTCCTGTATGTGAAGCCTGTGCATGCAGAAAACCCTGAAATGTTGAAAATAGACCTTCATAGACAGGCTAGCCCAGGGGAATTCACTGCCCCAGTTACAGTGTTTTTGGATTGCAGAGGATAAAGGGCTCCAAATTGAGGAATGTGCAAGATGGGAGAAGCTGTGATCTTTTGTCTTTACACAGGGAATGAGGAATTAGTCATGCTGACTTCCCAATGCACTGAGTTATGGAAGTGGACAAAATTCCATGTTTTCAAATGTTATTTTATCAGAGTAATACATGCATGTGATTTCGGGAGTTGAATGGGACCAGTGAGCTCACGGTTGAGGATATAGTTCTCTCTCACACACCAGCAGCAAGGAATTTCTGCTCTTTGTTCTTGAACGAGGCCTACGTTTCTAAAGAATATACTTACGCTGCTACCGTTCGTCAATTTTAGACATTAGCTCAACTACCTTCCACTTCATCCCGCAATATGTTTCTACCAAAATTTTCTAACAATTTATGTTCTGTTTTCATTATTCTAAATGCAAATGTCCTTCATTGCCGAGCTTAGAGGTGTGATTCTATTTTCTGTAAATGTTTATTGCTGCTGTTTACCGGGCTCTGTTTCCCACGGCGGTTGGGGCATTTTCTAGCAGGCACTCTTCCCTTACTTCGTGTGGCTGATGACCGGCATTCGCCAGCCTTGTGCTCAGTAGAGTCTCCACTAACGGGGTCTCCTCAGGCAGCGCCTTTATCTAGAGTGGCTCCCTTCTGCTTTTACCCTACCCCCCCCCCCTTACGGAGCCACGAAACGTGAGGCCCCGTGCCCGGCCTGAGATTGCTAAATCGGATTCAGAGATGGCATGCGGAGAGAACGACAGAAAGGCGAGAGGCAATCATGAGTATGGCATCGTCTAGAAGGGGTTTTCTGAGATCTTTAGATGCCGCCGGCTATAAACCCTTTCTATAGCGTGGATGTGGATACCAAGCCAGGGATGGCTTTAGAATCACTGTGAGGGTTTTCCGTTCTCTTCATAAATATGCCACGGACGTCTGGACAGCCTCAACAGCGATTTCATTCCGAAATGGATTACTTGGTTTACTTGGTTTACGAAACCTGTAATCTCTCACCCCGTGTTTTACCTTCAGGCCTCTTCCTCCTCCTTCCCAAATCACGGCTGAGAAGAGACCAGCACCCGCCTGCGGGTTGCCTCCCAGCCCCTGTGCAGATGCCCTGAGTACTGAGCCGGAGGGACCCAAGCCTGCGCAGCCACACTCACGCATCATGCGCTCACACGTGTCCTCAGAAGCACCGTGCACACCGAGACACACATGCGCGCCCTGATGTCTCTGGGTCTTCATGTAATCCTCTCTGATGCTTTTAAAGCCTTTTTCCCAAGGAGAGAGAGAGAGAAACCAAGAAACAGACTCTTTACTATAGAGAATAGACTGATGGTTCCCAGAGGAGAGGTGGGTGGAAGGATAGGGGAAATGGGTGATAGGAATTAAAAAGGAATCATGATGAGGAAAAAAAAAAACAACAGGAAAGGCAATCATGACTGGAGCAACTGGCAGGGAAGGGAGGACGGCAAGTTCAAAAACCTTCCTTGTTGCATTTTTGCTTTCAAACCCAGGATACAGAAAAACATTTATAATAACCAGTGCAAGTTACTGCAGATCATAAGCCAAGGACGTGAAAAGAAAAATGCTGGCAAGTCATTTTAATAAAAACTGAGAATTTCTCTGTTTCAGTTCCTCTGCTAGGGATAGGAATCACTGAAGAGATTTGTAAAGCGGTCAGTCTTCTCATGGCCACTGGAGACTCCTGAACTTTCTCCCAGCTCGTCACTGGTGTTTGGTCCAGTACAACATGAACTGATATTTTCTTTCTGAAACTTTCAGTTTAAAAGGCATGAATTCCAAGCAGGAAAAGCAAAATCTAGAAGTACATTCAAATTATGTGTAAAAGGGAAAGAACTGTGTAACTAGTCATCATCATTAATAGATGTAGAGATAGAATTTGTGATCCACAAACCAAATGGGGTTGGTCTATGGAGGATCCAAAGATCAAAACATTGTGAGTGTTTCGCCTTGTTCTTAGGAGAAGCTGACATTGTAAACATGGGGTGCACGTAGCAGGTGTATCTGCAAACCCGGAGATGGCTGTCTGAGAAGATCAGCCTGAAGCGTAGGCCTTGCTCTTAACTGCCCTTCCTCTGAATCCATGTTTGCCAAGAACACGGCTGATTAGAATCAGGTTTTCCATATAGAATTTCCTATAGGGAACAAATATTTGATCAACTGGCTTAAACATCCCAATCAGACCAGCAGGTTTGGTTCTCATTGTAAGTGAACTGGCCTTTGGTTTGTACGACCACTTCTTGAGAGGGGGGTTTGCATGAGGCTGACCACCAGAGAGCTGCCATGTTAAGGTGTTCTATCAAAATCAAATTAATTAACCTGCACATTTGAGGGGATCCCCTCACACCCTTTCTGCCTACAGGCCTACTCCGGCCATTTGCAGAGCTCAGGGCAAAAGTACAAATGGAGGACTCAAGGCTGTGTCTTAGTCCCCTCTTCTTCCCCTTGATGGCTCTAGTCTTCACATCAGGAACCACGTGAGCATCCATGAGGACTCCTCAGCTATCAAGTCCAAGTTCTGCCCCAGTCCTGCCTGCCCAATAGCCACTCCTTGGCCATCTCGCAGTCCCAGGGGTGTGCATAGGGCAATGGCTACCTCTGGGAGGACAGACCCAAGACAGAAGTCCAAGCAGGATCTGGTACTTCTTATAGGCCATTTGATGGGGGTGCTCTAGGGGTGAGGGGCCAACTTCAGGATGGATATGTCTTATTGACTTTATGGACTCCTCACTATATGGAGAGGGTTTTGTCAGAGGAAGGGCCTAGTGCGGAGGACCTAGTTGCCCAGTTCTAAGGGAGATAGTGGCCACATGGCCATCCTTTTCCCACTCTGAGGACATTCAGGAGTGACCATATTACCTCATCGGATGACCCCTCTACCTCAGCCCAGCTAAAACTACAATACTTCTAACTAGAATGTAATTTGTCAAATTGTGGCCTAAGGGGTATCTGACTCAGGCCTGTGGACCCTAAGCAAAGCCATATCTTGTTTGAAATCTTCTCTAGAGAATTGGAAGGAACTTTGGGGTTTTCTATTAATATTTACAGTGGTTCCTCAGGCAATTGGACTGAATTCTGAACTATGTAGAAATGCAGTCTGGGGCCACAGCCTCATCTGTCTTAATTACAGGGTCAAGGGCAGAGAGGACTTGACTTAACTGCTAATGGAAGTCCTTAATGTGACTGAACCTGAACGATTTGGCCCAGAAAAATTAGCGCATGCTGTCAGCCAATGACATTCAAAGAGTTTTAAAATAAACTAATCTTCCAGAGCTCTGTGCTTGGCTGATGGAAAAGAGAATTTGAAAGGAATGACGTGGAACTTACTTGCTTATAAATATGCTCTGGGGCAGAACCGTTGCAGGAGTGATCTCATTTTGTTCCGTGAGGTTTCACTGCTGTTTCACCAACACTCCATCCGGTCTTGCTAATAGAACAAAGCCACAGAGCTGCATTAAGGGAGGGGCAGAAAGGGATTTTAATCTTCTCAGCCAGCTGGTCTGTCATCTACATTATACGGGGGGAGGAGGGAGAGAAAAACATAAAACATAATGGGACACAGAGCAATGTGATGTGATTGCCTGATAGAGGAGGCCTTAAAGGTAAATGGATGGGGAATCGGTCTGTGCAAAGTTCTGGGTGGGATGAACAGTTGGCCCTTTCTGAAAATACGGAAATGATTGAGGCCCTGTGGTCAGGAGGAGGACTGGCCTCCTTGGCTGTTCATTTAATTTTATTTCTGGTCAGTCATTCATTGAGCAAATATTGAAGGACCAGCCAAGTGCAAGGCACTGTTGAACAAGAGACCATTTCTAAAGATCCTTTTCCTTCACCTTCTTTCTTTCTTTTTTTTTTTTTTTAAAAGATTTTATTTATTTATTTGACAGAGATAGAGACAGCCAGAGAGAGAGGGAACAAGCAGGGGGAGTGGGAGAGGAAGAAGCAGGCTCATAGCGGAGGAGCCTGATGTGGGGCTCAATCCCATAACGCCGGGATCACGCCCTGAGCCGAAGGCAGACACTTAACCGCTGTGCCACCCAGGCGCCCCTCCTTCACCTTCTTTCTTAGCATTTCTTCTCCTCTCCATCTTCAACCACATCCCCGGGGAGGTAGTATCACGGAATAATGAGCCACGCAGGCCATGTCACCTTGAGGAAGTCATTTCGCATCTCAGAGCCTCGCATTGGGCATCTGTAAGGCAGGCATAGTATTAGTGCTTGGCTTGCACTGGCTGCCTGGCAGACACTGAGCTCCCACTAAGTGTTCGATATGAATAGTGTTACGGACAAGATAATACTAATCTGCTTCACAGGCTGCTGAAGCTAACTGAGAGCCACCTGTAGGACAAAGTGGCATTAGGCAGAAATGAAACAAGAACAATGTTTCTAACTTCCAGTGTTTTGTATTTCTTGAGCATGAAGGAACCACCAGCATTAACTGAGCATGTACCATGCTAGGATAGAAGCAAACCCTCTGATCTGTGATATTTGTTGGGGAGGAAAAAAACAGTTTTCATTTACTCTCTTGAGTTCAGTGGCTGAGGCCCTGAAAAACAAACTGATAAGAGACAGATTGGCAGGAGAAAGGGGTTATTTCATATGAATATGGGGGGTCGCACAGAAATGAACTGATAACTGCAAAGAGGCAGTCAGACCGGAAGGCTTCTAGACCATTTTAACGAAGAGTGATAAATGTGGCGATACAACATGACAAAAGAAAAAGAATTTGAGCTTGTGGGAAGTTAAAATATATGTGGGAAACTAAGGGAAGATAAGAGTTGTTCGTTTTTCGTTTTTCGTAAGGTTTGTAATGCAGATTCCTCTCGGTGCTCTCACGGGGCTGATAAGAGTCTAGTGTTGTCTCGGGTGATGAAGTCATTCTGACCGTCCTGGCATTAGAGCGAGGCGCAGGGGGGACACCTGCACAGAAGGAAATTTACACTCTGCTTTGAGGCAGGTGGAGTGGAGGTAGAGAGCTTTGTTCTGTGTCGTTTCTCAATTGCCTTTAGTTCAAAATAATCCTTATGCCAAAGTGGCATATTATTATCCACATCATAGTATTTAATATGCCCTCACACAACTTGTACTCCATAAATTGGGTACTCCTGTAATGTTCATTTTATATTTGGGTAAACTGAGGTTTAGAGAGGCAAAGTATTTGCCACGTTTACACAGATGGTAAGTGGTGGAACTGGGAATCAAATCCAGATTTCACGAGTCTAGAACTAGCACCCCTCAGTCCTCAACCTCCCTGAAACTCTGTGGACACAGAGGTGGTAGAGATCCTGAAACCGCCAGCATTACAAATACATTCCAATTCTAACCGTTAGAGGAAGGAGAGACCTGTTGGCTCAGGAGCTGGGCCCCGGACTGTGGTCACTGTTTAAAGGAATTCATCATATAGTGCCAGATGACAGACTTCGTTTATAGTAAGAAGGGAAGCATGTGCTGAAATTCTGAATTAAGCCTCCAAGTCACTTTTAACTGGTTCCATAGTGATCAGTTATTCCTCTGTCCCTGATTTGCCCCCACTGGAGGTCAGGCACTGTGTCTTTAGCACATGGCAGAGTCCTTGTGCATTTAAGTGGCTCCCTGTTTGTGGAATAAGAAAATTTTGGTAGATTGGTGCTCCTCTCTGTAGATGAGCTAGAAACTGCTATGCAGCCGGAGAAAAACAATGAGGGCCATCAAAAATCTTCAGGGTGGACCAATTGGGTTTTATCAGGTAACCAATATGTACAAAATGAGCAAGTAGAAACTAGTTGAAGAATCCAGCCATACATAGGTATTTGATATTTTTTTTAACTCAACAAATCTAAATTCACAAAGCCTAACTTCAACTCATCAAACTCAATTCTCAAGCAATTGGTTCTTTTGTTTTGACTGCACATTTATCACAAGTGTTGATGACTTGGTTTGCCTTCCTACTCCAAACCTCCAGAATTCACCGGCAGGTCCTTTGGTTTCCCACTGAATGGCTCTACATGTGTTTCCTCTTGGAGGGATGGGATTCTGAAAGCATTCTGAGTTGGTGAGCGATTGGCAGATTGATTCTTGGTCAAATAGGTTCAGTCCCCACTTACCCATGCAGCCATAGAGGCTAACATAGCTCGAGGCTGGAGCAAGTATGAAGGTAGTTTAGATACTGGGGCACAGAAGCGTACCAGCAATTGATTTTTAGCTCCATACAAAAACTTCTCTCCTCAGGATAAAGTGTAAGCTCCTTTACCCCGGAGCAAGTCTGGTATTGTGGTTAAGAATGCAGTCCTGGAGACCATCTGCCTGCCACTGGACTACTACAGCCATCCTGCTTCCAGGAAGAGAAGGCCTGCCTGAGGGTGAGGTCAACATGGCCAAAAGCAGAGCTTAGAGAGAGTAGGAAAAAAGGTCCTGAAGATGCTTCAGGAAATCAAAATGCCCCACCCCAAAATATGCTACTTTGGCAAAAGGACTATTTTGAGTTGGAGGAAAATGAGAATCAATGGATGCAGAAAGAAGCCTTCTTGGAGCTTCCACCATCTGATTAAAATCAGAAACTTCAGAGAAATGAGGACTGTCCTATCCTGCAGAAGTCTTATGGCAACGAAGAAGATAAAAAGTTGGCACCAAGATGGACCTGCACAAACCTGTTTTCCCCGTAAATTTATCTTCCCACAATTTGCTGCCCTTGGAAGCCTAAAACCTTTTCCTTTCTCTTATCACTTCTGTACAAATTTATTCTTCTCTGTTAAGACGCTATATGAGCCCCAAGTTCTAACCCCAAGTTCTAGCCTCCACTTTGAGTTACTCGCCACTGAGTTTCTCCTACGTACTGCACACTGCACGTTGTTTTTTTTCCTGTTAACCTGCTTTTTGTCAGTCTAATTTGTAGGGCTCCAGCCAGAGAGCTTAGGAGGAAGGAGGGTACAGAGAAGAATTTTCTTTTCCTTTCCTACAATGCTACTAGGAGCCCTGATCAAGCTGAGCTTGAAGCCACAGCTGTTGCTAGGTTTTTTAGGCATATAAGCCAAAACATTTCTGTTTTGCCTAACCTGTCTTAAGTGGGTTTTTCCCATCATTCACATTGTTCTCCATCAAATTGTTCCCCAATATCAAAGCCCATTCAAATGCACCTCTCCATGAAGCCTTCCTTATTCTCTGAAGCTTTCCCTGTTCCCTCCAGGCAGAATGGCATCTGCCTGTCTCTCTCCCCTTCTGTTTCCCTGTAATACTCAATTGGCACTTCTCTAAATGCCCTTACCAATTATGTGTTGGGCCATTAAGTGCCTGGGGACTCTGGAGCTGGATTGCTTAGTTTGTAATCCTGGTTCAAACACCCAGTAGTTGTGTCATGTCTTCCCTAATAGGATATAGGGGGCTCATGACAGATCTTGGCTTGAGCCCTTTTCCTGTTGTGCTACCCATCTTGCTGTCCCGTCCCTTGTGAACAGGGCCTATTTGTAGACCTACCTTAGAATTCACGTGTTACCCCTCTGCCCTCCCTCTCATCAGAAGACTGATATTCCCTTGGC
The DNA here is from genome assembly GCF_002007445.2 of Ailuropoda melanoleuca. Taxonomy (NCBI): domain Eukaryota; kingdom Metazoa; phylum Chordata; class Mammalia; order Carnivora; family Ursidae; genus Ailuropoda; species Ailuropoda melanoleuca. The sequence continues at coordinate 44,818,238 of NC_048232.1, forward strand.
CTACCTACTATGCTCAGACTTCACGTCTTTGCCTGCCCTGCAAATATGTTGGAATCTCAGACTTCCTAAATCTTCTCTATTCTAATGATGCCTGATCAGGATTATGACATAAACAAACCATCTCAGTGACTGACCCCTTCTCTTTTCTGGATTCTGGAAATGTCTGGTGCTTAAAGACCTATAAAGGTTGGTCCAGTGGTCTATCTTGACTGTAAATAATTCATTCTACTGAATTAGAAAGTAAAATCTATTCCCTGGCTACTATAAAATGTAGTTCCAAATCTGTACTGTCTTGCTTTTGCTTTTCTAAGAGGCAGACTGAAGGGTTAACTGTTGACAAAAGCCCTTCATTCAAATGAATAGATTCTGAAGAGTTTGTGAAAAGAATATTAAATCCAGATGTTCTACTAAGATGTTGTCCTTGAGCTAATGGGAAAATAAAAACAATATAATTTAACAGAGCCAAAATGTACATAAACAGCAGAAAGGATTAAAGGCTTTTAGACAATAGCCTGAGTTATGGTCTCATTTCTTCCACTTAATAAATATATGACCATGGGCAAATCATATAATTTCTCAGTGTTCCCTTCTGCATAATGGGATTCATAATAAGTTACTCTATGTTACACTGAGCTGGGATGATGATCAAACTGACTGATTATAGTTGCTTTGCTACATACATAAGGTAGTGTTATTATTATTCTTTCCAAGTGATTCAGGGGGTAAAATCTAATTTCTTAGTGGGATTTTTACACAATATTTGGTAATGATTGGAATCCTACATCCTTAAGAAACTCAAGTTTAATTCTTTGTGAAATGGCCATATTTATTGTGTGGGTAAAGAAAGCAGTGTCTGAACTTAGAGAGTCTATTCCTGCTAGTTTCATGTTTAGATTGACAACTGTAATTAGGTTAGGAAACAATAATGTAATATAACTACATAATTATAATTCTTATAACAGAAGAATGAAGTAGAGCAGAAAAGCAAGTGGGAGTACTGAATCCACGTTTGGATGTTGGGTCAAAGGTTCTTCAGGTTTACTGTTATATGTTGGGCTTGAACTTACCCCATCCAACTCAGCTTTGGGTTTCTCTGCTTTAACATCATATAGAACTTATTTTCAGACTCCTTACCATGGGGTGAACTTAGATTTTTAGGTGCCATGGAATTTGTCTCCCTAAAAAGTACCCTTAGCAAGATAGCTGAGGTCTTCCCATCAATAGCCACTATGTTGACATTTGCACTGATGTTGCAAAAGCAATCTGGGTAACAGTGACAGTTCCTTAGCAGTAATCAAGGGAGTGACACCAAACTTTACTAATAATCATTGATTGTATTCTTCTCCACCATTAACTTTCAATCTCGACTCCCTGAATACCTCCACATAGGCTAGGCCTCACACGAGATGGTCACGTGGTAATTCTGGGATGCTGGACCACTGAGGTACTGAGCACGAGCCTGTCAGGGAAGCCAGGACATCTGGACTTTGGTTTGGGCAACACAGAACTCAGGAGGAACTGGGACAAGCTAGAGATTAGAGGACCTTCTCCCAGTTCTGGGCTCTAAACCAGATTCTGGGCAGATTCAGCCTCCAATAATGTCTAAAATGAACCTCTGCACCAGACAGGTGGGATGGGAGCTTAGGGAAAAAAATGAAGTTGATTTAAAGGAAATGAGAAAATGCCAAGGGAATAATCCTGGCATACTCGAGTCTGTGGGTGGAGATGAATATCTGCTACTACGATAATGTGCACTACATTTATATTCTCCCCACTTAGGGGGCAGCTTATTTCATGGAAGATGCGTCATTGAAGTCTATGTCTGTGTGGCATTTCTTTTGTCCTAAAGCCAAGCTGAAGTTTATTATGCTCCGCTGAGCCACTAATGTCTTGCAGAGTGTTTTTAAGGCAACTGATGATACCACAGAAAAAGCAGGATCAGAATTTGGAAAACCTTTGGCATAGTCTTTGGAGAATAGACAAATATGAGAAGAAAGGAATCTAACAGGGAAAAAAGCAATTCACTAAAAGAAGAGTAAATGGGGTAGAGAAATTGAGTTTGAACACGATATTAGCTCCTTAGTCACTGGATCAGAGGACAAACACAAACCAATAATTCCAGTCAACCCTCTGAATTCTTTTTTTTTTTTCTAAATAACATTCCTTCTCTCATTTTAAATCTACCCAGATCAGAATTTTCCTTTTGCTCCCAGAATCTGCCCCATCCTAGTGAACCCACTTCATTTATTTCTTCATTTGGAAAATAATTTTTGAATACTTCCTAGTGCCAGCCATTATATATATAAAGGAAATACCACACAGTCTTTACTGTAACAACAAAAACAATCCCAGTGAAATCTATTTCCTTCTCGTTTTAGGCACACAGCTATATGAAAATGGGCTAAGAGAAGATTAAATAAGTTGCCTAAGGTTACACAGTTAGTAAAGTTGCAGAGGGGGATATAAACTTAGGGTATGGCCAAGTTCAAATGTAGACCACAGGCTCAAAAACAGACCATTAGCTGACCATTCCCTCTATTTAAATCCCATGCCTATCTGAATTTCAGAAAGGACTTCACTAGAAGGGAAATGCCTAAGGCCTGGCAACCTCCCCCATAGTTAAGGAAGGCTAGGTGACAGTCTAGGCCAGTAGAATGTGAGTGGAAGGGATGTATATCACTTCCTGGCCTGACCCCTAAAAGTCTCTCACAATCCCCAGATGGGCTTTATTTTTCCTCGTCTGTCAGCCAAATGCTAATGAACTAGTAGAAGATTCAGAGGCCATAGGGGCTGAACAAATCACAGGATGGAAGAACCTAGGACCCTGAATGACAGTGTGAAGTAAATCATCCCCAGCTCACTCCCATTGGACCAGGCTTGAGGGCAAAAAAGCTACCCTTATTATTTTCAGCCACTGTGAGAGTTGAGGCTTATTTGTTTCAGGAGTAAGACTACCACGATGAATACATGTGTCCTTAAATAAAGTCCATAGTCCAGTAGGGAAGAGGGGAATATAAAAATATCATACCCCATAATAAATAATTACTTCCCTCAGATACCTCATGGGGTTTGTGAACTCTCTTTAGTATCAGATTCATAGAATTACAGCCCTAAAAGAAGGCATGACGGATCCTCCCAAATGTGATACTGGAAACAGGAATAAAACACACAAATGTTCTAGGGGACAGGCTTCATATGCACAAGTGTGAGAATATATGAGAAGCAGTCAAATGTGAGATAATAGGGCGGCACAGGAAATGGGTCCAAACTAGAAAATGACATGCCTAGCCCAAAAAGCAATCATATCGGCTCCTAAAGACCTTATTGGCTAAATAATAAATGTCTACTAGTGAATCTGCCTGTGGAAACCACAGTTACCATGCGAGAGATTTCACTTAGATGTCTGTAGATGGCCCATTCTAGCTCTGATTGTCCAGAAGTTCTTGGGTGTATAATATTTCTCATCCATTGTCCCTGGGGAATATCATGTCAAGGAAAACCTTCCAGTCCATGAGGCTACTGTTTCTGGATCTTCATGCTTTGTTGCTTTGAGACTGAAAAGTTTTGATTTTCAGGAGTCCAAACTATTAATACATAATTGACAAGATCAGCTACGTAATTTGTGAGTCCCTTTGCAAAATGAAAATGTATGGTCTCCATTCAAAAAGCAGGGGGAAATATGATTAAAGATACTAAAATACCAGGGGCACCTGGGTGGTTCAGTCAGTTAAGCCTCTGATTCTTGATTTCCGCTCAGGTCATGGTCTCAGGGTGGCAAGATGGAGCCCCTAGTGGAGCCCCGTGTCAGGGTCCATGCTCAGCAGGGAGTTCGCTTTTCTCTCTCTCTCTCCCTCTTCCTCTGCCCCTCCACCCGCTCACACTCTCGCTCTCTAAAATAAATAAATCTTTAAAAATAAAATAATTGTTAAAAAATAATACTAAAACATTAACCTTTTTCTTTTGTGGTTTCTCTCTTGATCTGTCATGGTGTTTTATTCCATGTGTATTTAATATTGTTAATTTCATTTAAACTAATCTGATTTAATTTAATTTTGCTATTTAATGTCATGCTCCTTTGCGTACAGGGACGCGCCTGGGGAAATGTGATCTCTGCAGGCACCTCGGGCCCCATTCCTGAGTCACTGTGTAGCACTGCGCCTGATATGTTGGGGACAGGCAAGTCCTCAAAGGCACTGCAGCCTTCCCACCAGGATGCACTTGGCTCCTGGATCAGGTGTGGGTGAGAGGCTTCCCACGGTGGAGTCGTCCACTAAATGCACTTGTGGAGTTCCCCTTCCAGGGTGGAACAGCTGCTGCCATGCCCTTCGGGGAGATGCAGCAGGGCACAGGCACCCAGCTTCAACCTTTCGGCATCCATGCCCAGACCCCGGCCAGAGTCACAATCCTCCTACCCGGACCACCTACCTTACTTGCCACCCGGAGCACTACAGGTGGGGAGTGGGTAGCCAAGAACCCAGAGAAGCAGGAAGTGCAGAGGTGGTGGGAAGTGGGACCACATGTGAGCAGAGGCTCGAAGTGCCCTGCCCATGCTCCACTGTCCCATCAGATTTCATCTACAAAACACAAATTCAAAGATACTAAGAATTTCAAGATGGTGACTACGGAGCCTTAACACCAAGTGTGGAGCCCTTCTGAGTGGGGGGCCCCATGCCACTGTCCTGCTGGAAAACCCATGAAGCCAACTTTAATCAGGGATCATCTACCACCTGCTAAGCCCCAGGGATGCAGTTATGATCAAAATAGACCAAATCCCTACCCTGATAGAGTTCCCTTTTTAATCAAGTCTTTATTGAAATGCAGATGAGTGTGGGAGGGGTCACACCTCAATGAACAGTTTAATTATAGGGAAGGTTAGCAAATGGTCAGCTCTTGAGCCTTCCATGAAGATTTCAACTTTGCCCCCCCCCCCGTTTGGACCCTGCTCCTCCACTTTCACTAGCATGCAATTTACTCAATACTCAATACATTGGGCAGTTTACTCAATACTCTTTGAGGCAGTTTCTTCATCTGTAAAATGGGAATGATAATAGTATCCATTTCTATAGGCAAAGAGCCTAGGGGGCACGTGTTCATGTTCATTATTCCTGTTTTGTAGTAGTGGGAGTGATAGTAGTGCTACCCATTGGCTTGAGCTCAAACGACCCGAAATAAAGTGCATGAAATTGGAGAAATGACAGCAGGGAAAAGGAGACTATTCAGGTGGAGGAAGCATCTATCTCTTTGCAGCTAACTGACCCAACTTTGGGTTATTTTTCCTTATTTAATGCCAGCTGAATTCAATTGTCTGCTTTTTTTCTTCACTAAACTGACTGAATAATTTTTCTCTGTGTGAAAAAGAATCTAACAGAACAGCTTCCCTTTATTTTCATTAAAGAAAACCTAGGTCTTAAAGTTAAGTGAAGCACGGTTTATTTCTGATTTCTAGAGGCAAGGAAATGGTCATGTGTAATGGACTTTTCACTATCCTATGAGTCATGAAATTTGGCATTTATGTTCACTTCTACCACTGGCCTGTTAAGTGCATTCTCTTTAATCTCTGGAGAATTGTAGTGGTAACACTTGTCACATTCCCTACTGAAGTATTTTGAGGATTAGGTCAAATTCTTAAAATACTAGCAATTTAATGAAAGGCATTTGCTTAAAGAGGAGAAAAACCAATGCAGGAGTTGTGTTTCCTGCTTTCAAAAAGAATCCAGGAATTGTTTGAAATCCAGTTGGATTTCTACACATCTTGACTGTGACCTTCCAGAAAAGCATTCATAAGTCTGGAATTTCCCAGGATGCTTTGCCTGGAATTAGTGTTGAATTACTAGAAAATCAATATGACATGTAGTATCCATTTATGTAGATAGTGATTCAGCGCGCACACACACACACACACACACACACACACACACATCCCTCTCATTGTGGAACTCCAATTCAGGAGAAAAGGGAGTATCCTAACCAGAGATGGAAAGAATTCATTTCACAAGCTGTTCTGTGTAATCATCCCCAGTTGGAAATATTATATGATAAAACACAATTTCTATAGTTTTTTTTAAATTTTATTTATTTATTTGACAGAGATAGAGACAGCCAGTGAGAGAGGGAACACAAGCAGGGGGAGTGGGAGAGGAAGAAGCAGGCTCATAGCAGAACAGCCTGATGTGGGGCTCGATCCCATAACGCTGGGATCACGCCCTGAGCCGAAGGCAGATGCTTAACCGCTGTGCCACCCAGGCACCCCCAATTTCTATAGTTTTTATACTCATTCTGAAAATAGATTGTGTATTTTTTCAGGTTTTAAAAATTTTATTTCATTTTTAAAGATTTTATTTATTTATTTGAGAGAGAGCATGCAAGAGGAGATTGAGAGAACAAGTGGGGGGAGAGGCAGAGGGAGAAGCAGACCTCCCACTGAGCAGGGAACCCAACATGGGACTCGATCCCAGGACTTTGGGATCATGACCTGAGCCAAAGGCAGCCACTTAACCAACTGAGCCACGCAGGAGCCCTAAAAATTGTATTTTGGATTTATTTTCATTATTCGTCATGCTATTCCCTCAAGTCCTGCCTAGTATACCGTTAATATGAACTGCACCTAATTTAAATCATCTCCATTTTTTCCCTCCATCTTCCTTTCTCCTACTCCGTGTGTGTGTGTGTGTGTGTGTGTGTGTGTGTGATTTCAGCGATTTTCCTCTCACAGGAGTCTGAGCGCCTTTCTGAGAGTGTGGGTGAAGTCTCCACAACTCTGGTCAGGAACCACTCCATACTGTGTGTGAGGATTTTCTTCCCTGGGTCTGTATGTCTCCACACTGTCACAAGTCCTTTTTGTGCCTGGCCGAAAGCCCGAGATATCTAGACCATCTTGTAAAATAAATCATTTCCATCTCTGGCAGTACCCTCTCTGAAAATCCATGTGCTAAGAAGAGATCACAGGTTAAAAACTCAAAGAGCTGGGGGAAGGGGAGAGAAAGAGAAGAGAGCCTGGGAAGAATGGATAGAAAACATTTGGTTTTTCATCTGGACTGAGTTAATCACTGTACCTTCAACCAGAGCCTCAAGAGACCCAAAGAGAATTCCTGGACTCTCTCAGGAAACAGATTACTCCATCTGAGTGAAATCTTCCTTGGAAAATAAATTACAGAGAGACAGAGAGAGAGAGACAGAGAGAAGAATGCTTGAGGCTCCCATATGTCTCTTTCAAATGATTTATCCTCTCTCTGGAATACTTGAACATCTTCATGCCTTGGGTTTATTTCGTTTAAAAGAAAATTCAAGTGACTCTCTGGAATTCAGCGACCTAGATTTGGCCCAGTTTTGGATTCCTTCAGAAATTAAATAGGTAGTAATTATCAGGCACCGTAATAGAATTTTCCTATTTCTTCAAGGGAAAATGAAGAAGTGACTCAGTATCTCCTAATTTAAATTACCTCCAGTGTTAAACAAGGCTTATGAAGTCCATTGATGTTTGTCATAAAGGTTCAGAGTGCCCAGAAGTAAGCTGGCACATTCCGGTGTGTCTGTTTAGGACAAGTTACAATATTTATGGCCTCCCCTTTAACTCTCTAAGCCCCAGTTTCTTCATCTGTAAAATAGGAAGATTTGTGTTATTTATGTTAGATAATCGCTAACATTTTTTTGAGGGCTTTTTGCACCAGGCGCTAAGTGCTTAAGTGCGCACCAGAGCCCTATGAAGTAGGTACTAGGGATAGAAGAGAAAATTTAAATAAAGTGCTTAGCAAATGAGTGTTCAACAAGAGCTACTATCATTATAATAATAGATCTTATTGTTATATAGTGTCTTAGAGATATAACGTATCTCAAAACCCCTATAAAGTTGGTATCATCCTTCCTATTTTTTGCTCCTGAGGAAGCTAAAGGAGATTAGATCACTTGTACATGTTTACTTAGCTGCTGAGAGAGACAGCAGGAGGATTCCAATTCAGGGGCCTGATTTTAAACGTGTTCTCTTTTTCCTATACTGCAAAATAATTTTTTTTCCCAATTCATGCTATAGAAACATTGTCTTCTGCTCCCGGCTACACGATTTCCTACTATTGTTTATGGCTCTGCCTCACAGGTCTGAACTTGCTCCCAACAGCTTTCTTGAGAAGAGGGATCAGCCTTCCAGGGCACCTGTGCCTGAGGCCACGGGTGAGGGTATCTGCATAGATAGGTTTAGGCGTTGCACCCAGCTCCAACTCCTTGGGGGGGGGGAGCTCCTGCTACCCCCACGCCACCACCACCACCATCACGTTGCCCTGACTGACCCTTGCTCATCTTCCACGGCTTAGTTTGAGCATCATGTTCTTAGGGAAGCCCGCCCTGAACACTGACCCTCTTTTCATCTAGTCATTCATTTAGCAAATATTTATGAGGGACAACTCGATGTCAGGCACTCTTCTGGAAGCTGGAGTACAGTATTGAAACTCCCTGTCCCTGTGATGCTTCCATTCTTGTTTAAGTAAGGTTCCCCACAGCATCCTGAAATTTGCGTTTATAACCTTGGGTGCTTGTGGTTGTTTATTTAGATGAATTTAAATCAAGGGACACCTGGGTGGCTCAGTCGGTTAAGTGTCTGCCTTCCCCTCAGGTCAGGATCCCAGGGTTCTGGGATTGAGTCCCACATCGGGCTCCCTGCTCAATGGGGAGTCCACTTCTCCCTCTGTCTGCCACTCCCCTTGCTTGTGTTCTCTCTGACAAATAAATAAATACATAAATAAGATCTTTTTAAAAAAGAATTTAAATCAGTACCATTCTTCTCCATTAATTTCTAAATACAAAAAAGATACCACATGAGACTTTCTCCATTAGTTATGGAGCTTTGCACGTAGTAGGCACTCAATATGTGCTGAATGACTGACTCGCAGTGGGCACATTAATTCATCTTTTTTCCAGGAAGCACTAGCAATGGGCATTCTCAGTACAGATTCCCAGGAGCTCCCCGGGTGCTGTGAGCTCAGGCATCCAGCCTGGGAATAAGACACAAAAGGTCCAGAGTCTAAAAGGGAGGGGCTCCATATTGTGACCTACTCCTTGAAAATGATGCCTCCCCTGGGGATGTGGAGACAGAAGAGTTTTCAGACAATGCTAATGCACGTATAGATTAGTACAACCATTCTGGCAAGCAATCATGCAGAGTTTAGTCAAATTAAGCATACACATATCCAGTGTTCGAACAATATAGTTCCTGGGTATATATCCCAGGGATACTCTCACACAGGTCTATGAGAAGACACGTGCAATAATGTTAAGTGCAATATTATTTGTGGGTGTCTGCCCATTGCTGGAAAGCAAATGGGTAACGTGTTGTGGAGATACAGGAGTGGCACCTTATGCAGCAGCCAGGGACAACGAATTAGCTATATATATAGCAATATGGAAACTAGCTATACATATAGCAATATGGAAACTAGCAACATACAGCCACACTCATGTTTAGTGGAAAAGCCGGAAAACAGAATGAGATGTTTAACGTAACCATTTAGTAAGTTAAAAATCCCTGAACGCAAGGAAAACATTGCATGTTTTGCAAAAATGCTTGCAATTAAAATATCCACACTAAATACATGAAAATGATTGCCTATGATGAAAGGACCATGGGGAGCATGTGTAATAATTTCATTATTAAACAAATTAATTTATAAGTCAAATAAAGGAGAGGGCTTGCATGGGCTATTGATGTCACTAATAGAAGACTCAAAAGCGAACAAGCAAAAAATGTTTTTCAGAGCATCTGCCCTATATGTGGCACCACTTGCCAAAGATGTCTGTCTGTTGTGTCCATTCCTGATGCTACTCGCAGGTCGTATGACTCACAGAGATACTTAGATGTGTTTTGTCTCCTCTTCTGTGATGGCCACCCTTGCTCAGTTTTCACCGTGGAAGCTGAGGACTCTGAGCTCCCAGTGAATGCTTCTGTCCAGCTTGCAGAGGAATTTGGCACAAAAAGAAGCATCATGGCGGCCGGCTCAGCTGGTTCTGCTCCAGGAAGTCACTGTGTGAATGATCCATCTCTGTCTTGCTCAAGATGCTAAATCCCAGTCTCCCCGTCATATAGAAATGTCGACGTGACCCCGGCTTTTACGTTAGTGCCGCTATGGTTCTTGGGCTGTATCTGGAGTTTCCCGGACACGGACAGGTGTCTAACGTTCCTTCGTCTACCCCTAGCACTGTAGTTCCCCATCATGGACAGTGTTGTCTTGTCACAGCCCCCGAATCACTATTTCCAGAACTTTGGTTCTGCAGGCTGCAGAGAAACCGCAGCAGGACAGTGTGCGGCTGGGCCCTCTCCGTATGCACCAGGCAGCCAGGCTTCTCAGAGGGCCGCACTCTCCGGTGTAAAAGCTGTTGGTGAAATAGTCTGAGGGGCACCTAGACCATATTTTGGAAGCTCTACGCCCAGAGACTGAGAGAACAGCCTGGAAAAGCCAGACTGAGGGAAATGCGGGCTGGATAGAATGCAGTACGCCATTGTACTGAAGCAGTCTAGCTCGGAACAGAGACAGAGCCCATACAAAGGTATCAGGAGGGCCCCGTGGCTCCAGGCATACATTCCCAAAGGGCCTCAAATTTTGATTTTGGATATTTTGGTTTCTGATATTATCTCCAAAGGTGTATACAGCCAGCTAGAGTTGGAAGAGGAGGAACTTCGTGATACTACTTTAAATCTGTGGCCAATTACGGGACCGCACTCTACCACTGAACTGTGCTCTCTGCCATAGGACGGTCTGCGTACAGTGCAAGCAGACCTTCCCCATGGATCCGATTTGTTCTAGAGAATCATAGAGAATGCTTTTCTTGATGATAAAAGTAATTTGGGGTGCCTGGGTGGCACAGCGGTTAAGCGTCTGCCTTCAGCTCAGGGCGTGATCCCAGCGTTATGGGATCGAGCCCCACGTCAGGCTCCTCCGCTATGAGCCTGCTTCTTCCTCTCCCACTCCCCCTGCTTGTGTTCCCTCTCTCGCTGGCTGTCTCTATCTCTGTCGAATAAATAAATAAAATCTTTTAAAAAAAAGCAGTAATTTGTTAAATGTAAATAGTTCTAATAGACTACAAATTTTGGCACCCTCTTTAGTTATTTCACCTTTAAAAAACATACACATGTATGCTAAGAGCTTCAAAAGAAAATGGAAATAACCTGAATACCTCAACTTCTGAGAAGCCTATGGTAGAGAACCCATCACAGCAGATGTCATGAAGAAAAAAGTGGTATTAAAAAAAAAAAGAAAGAAAGAAAAAGAAAAAAAGGGTATCAGAATTAACTAGAGGGTTAAAACTAAAGGAAGAGGATAACCAGCTCTTACTAGCTAGTTCTTGGAGAATTTTTGTTTATGTAAATTTTTTTCTAATTAAGAAAATAATGCATACTTATTCCTGAAAATTCAGAAAGTACAGAGAAATACAAAGATTAAAATTAAGCTGACACTACTCAAAAATAATTTCTGTAAAAATTGTCCCGTTCAGATTTGTTCTGTGTGCATGCTTACACACACACACACACACACACACACTCGTACACACGTCCCCCTCCCTAGTAGAATCAAAGGTCACATAGCTTTTTTCCACTTACAAGTCTATAAACATCTCTTTTTCCATGTCTACAAATACAGAGCCATATCATTCTAATTCATGGCTTCATATTTCTCATTGTGTAGATATGCCATAATCATTTAACAAAATTCCTATTGATAAATGCTCAGGTCACTTCAAGTTTATCAGTACTGTAAACTCTCTGGTAATTACCAACCTGTTTGTTTATATTAACACATTTATCCATTTCCTTAAGGCAAATTTCCAGGGGCAGGACTTCTAAGACAAAGACTTTTATTTTAATTTTTTTAATTTGTTTTTTAAATTCAATTAATTAACATATAATATATTATTTGTTTCAGGGGTACAGGCCTGTGATTCATCAGTCATATAATACCCAGTGTTCATTTCAACACACACCCTTCCCCAATGTCCATCTTCCAGTTACCCATCCCTCCATTCCCCTCCCTTCCAGCAAAGACTTTTTTTAAAAAAGGCTTTTCTACACGTTGCCAATTTTTTCTCCGGGAACGTTCCTTCCTCCAGCAAAGTTGCACCAATTTACACTTCCATCCGAAGCTCCCCAAACTCCCACCAGCACTAGATACCATCAGTATCAGTCTTTTTGATTATTCCCACTCTGACATCTGGTTCTTCTTTGGAAGCCTGGGCTCCATCACCTGTAGTTTGACCCTTTCCAAGGTTAAGCAGGCAGGGCACTGTATTATTTAAAGAGCTAAAGATTTGTTCCCAAGGGGACAAATCAACTTTCTCCATAAGCCAGTGAATGTTCATCCTGGTCTTCAAGGTTGAAATAAATTTTCCTTTAAACGTGTGCTTGGATTTCTGAGTTTTACTGGCAAGGATAGATTGGACTTATTTCAAAGCTGAGTAAAATTAATGGCCAAGTGAAGGCTCATCTGTGGTCAGGGCTGACCTAAACTGGAAAATCATTGTCAGGACACCACTCAGTTACACCCAGGTCACCATCCCTCTGATTTATCTTAAAACTCAAGGTACACAAAGTTATTTATGTTCTTGAAAATCTGTCTTTTGTTCTTTCATCCTATTTGTTTAAGGCATTTTATCATTTTTTTCTTAATGAAACATCTCACTTAGGGCTAGAAATATTCATATGTTTCATCAAGTTTTTTTTTTTTTTGCTAAAGTAGTAGTAAGGTAATTACAGAAATTATGACATTTATTTCCTAGAAATAATTTAACCTTATAATTTGTGCTTTTTTTCATTTCTGAATATTCTGGACATTACTTCCATAAATACACACACACACGCAAAACCAAAGTAAATTTTTTTCCTCCAGGAGTCACTGTCTTCTCAAGAATTAATTTTCTGTGCCTTATTTTAAAAATGGTTAAAATAGAGCTCCTAGATTTGTCCTGTCAGCTCCTGAGATGGAGAAGACATTTGTCAGCTTAGACTTGCCCCGTGTCCCTCAAGGGTGGAGCCAGCCCAGGGCTCCACTGACCCTCATGTGACCCAGGTGCCTCTTTTTAGGCTGACTTTTGGCAATAAGTTGCAAGTGCTACTCAACCTGTTTGCACATTTTATGGAGTTCCTTTAAGAAGATAAAGTTGTAAATGTGACCTTGCCCATCCTAGGGTGAGTCTGCTGGATGGCTTGTAGGGCCCACAAATGGGGGGAAGAAAAGGGAAAGATGGGCTGGCCACAAGCAATGGCTGAAGGAGGATAAATACTTGTGTTGGTGGTGAACGATCAGGATTATTTCCTGCACACAAGACCCACAATTTCAAATGAGGGTAGCAGAGGCTAAGAGAATAGACTTTCGAATTAGGCAAAAATGAATCCAAATCCTTGCCAGCTCTGCCATGTTACCACTGTGTGACCTTGACCATGTTAATTTTCTTTTCTAAGCATTAATAATATTATTTACTTTTGGATCGTTTTAAGGATTAAATGAGCAAATGTATACAAATCTCTTAAGATAGCACTCAGTGCAAAAACTTCTCAGTAATGAGAATTGTTATTGCTATTCATTGAGACGTGGGGTCATGTTTCCCAACTTAGGCGCTACTCAATATGTTATACTTCGAGGCAGTGTTGGGCAAACTGTAAGCCCGTGGGCCAAACCCAGCCCACTGTCTAATTTTGTACAGCCTGTGAGCTCAGCACGGTTTTTATATTTGTAAATGGTTGGAAAAAGATAAAAAGAAGAATAATATTTTATGACATATAAAAATGATATGAAATTCAAATTTCAGTGTCCATAAATACAATTCTGTCAGAATACAGCCACAGCAAATGGTTACATACTATCTATGGTTACTGTTGTGCTCCAAAGACAGACTTGCGTAGTAGCCATAGTGACCAGAAGGCCTGCAAAGCTGACAATACTGACTCTCCGGCCCTTTACAGAACGTTTGCCAACCCCTCCTTAGGGAGTAGTTGACCATAGAGCATGTGAGGACTTTGGTCCCGGCGTGGGGCCCAGGAGGGTGTGGCGCTCTGTCCCCTTGCACACGTTTTGGCTCATTCTTGCTAATGGAGCCATTTGATCAGAGCTCTTCCCTGCAACCCAGAAGGACCATCCTTGACGATGGTGTGCTAGTCAATACTTAACAACAGGTTTTCCAGAAGGAAAAGGAGCCCTGATATGTACCACTGGCTGATTTGAATGGTTTCAATAATCATGCCAAGGCTGACTTCAAGCTACCAATGTGTCATCAGCTGGCTAGCCAAAAAAAATAAATAAATAAAATAAAAAAATTAAGATTTATTTATTTACTTATTTATTTTTAGAGAAAGAGAGCACACAATGGGGTGGGGCAGAGGGAGAGGGAGAGAAAGTCTTAAGCAGACTGCATGCTGAGCACAGAGCCTGATGTGGGGCTTGATCTCACGACCCTGAGATCATGACCTGAGTTGAAAACAAGAGCCCCTGGCTTAACAGACTGTGCCACCCAGGCGCCGCTGGCTTGCAAAATTTTTAAGACTCTGTTGGTTCTCGTGAGCCATGCCAGCCAGCAATAGCATAACGTTGCCCTTCCACCTCCACGGCAGCTGCCGCCTAGAGTTCCAGAGGGCCATGTCTTTACTGCACATGGGGACCTGGACTGGTTACTGAGTAACCAAGGAGGGGGCTTGACTTAGGTTTCTGTGAGGGGCTTATCCCAGAATATATGTGATTCAGAAATACTGATCATCTCTGAGAGATTTGGTACAGAGAAAGCTGACACACATGTGAAGCGAGAACGTGCTGTGAGCAAAGTTGGCGAGTAATATGGTAAGAGATCTGGTACGTTTGGTTTGATTGGAAGATCCCAGGGACGATACAAACCCTACAGATTCATCTATCTTACCTCCCTCTCCCTGATTCTGGCCTTTTTCTGAGCATGGCTGAAGGAGTGAGCCACAAGGATATCTCAGGAGAGAGCTCCAGCTGAGGGAGAATAGCAAGTGCAAAGGTCCTGGGGTGATTGCCTCTTATTTACTTCCTCCTCTGTTATTTCTGTGGGCCCTGACCCTTCAACTCAGCTTTTACTTTCGGAAAGTATTGGGTGGATTGTTTACACATTGATTAGACATGAGCTTCTAGAGGCTAGAACTCTCTTATTTGTCTTTGTATCCCTAGTGCCTCACACAATGCTAGTTGTATAGGGTGCGCAATAAACAGGGCATATCATACAACACCTGATTAATCTAACTCCCTCTCTATGCCTAGTCTCTGTATTCTTTCCAGCAATTTGTTTAGGGTTTCTGAGAGAGACTCTTATCTCCACAAAACAAACACTTCCACAGTCCCACGAAACCCGTTCTTCACATAGCTCGGGCACAGATGTGGGAGTTAAGACAGAAGCACGGCAAGGTTTATTAAACAAATGTTTGCCCACAAGTGCACAGAGCTGTAGAAGAGGCTTGAGGCTCTCTGGCAGTTTTCCACTTTCAGATCAAGTCAGAAGATGGAGGGTGGAAAAAGACAGACTGCGGTTTCCCCCATTTGACCAGTGGGTGAAAATTCAAGAAAAGCAACCCTGGCCAATGAAACCCGTCTGAAGAGTTTTCATTTAGTCCTCTTTCTTCAAGTGCCAATCCGTCTCACATTCATCTTTCTCTCTCTCTCTCTCTTTTTTTTAAAGATTTTTTTTATTTATTTGAGACAGAGCGAGAGTGAGAGAGACACAGAGCACAAGCAGGGGGAGCAGCAGGCAGAGAGAGAAGGGAGCCCAGCTGAGCAGGGAGCCCGACATGGGGCTCAATTCCAGGACCCTGGCATCATGACGTGAGCTGAAGGCAGACACTTAACCTACTGAGCTACCCAGGTGCCCCCTCATGTTTCTCTCTTGCTCCTGCCCCTCACTTCTTCCCTCTGCCCATCGATTCATCACTTTCTTGTGGTCAGTGACTTGATACAGAGGCAGGCAGCCTGGAGGGTGCGTGATGTGGCGTCAGGCCCAGGCTGTTTCCCCTACGTGATCAGGGCTGTGCAGGGCCAGCTATAGTAAGAACTTATTTGGGGCAGGAAATACATTGACTCATAAAGAGTTATTTTTGTATTCCTTGTTTTTCTGATTATAACCATATTCCAAAACATACTTGGATTGGAGCTTTAAAAAGCTTGATGCATAAAAGCCCACAGAGTGTTCTGAGCGCAGGATAATTTTAGTTCAGACCACCAGTCAGGCTAATAAGCAAGGGCACTTTCCACTTTAGGTTCCCATTCCTCCTCAGTTTGAATGGAAAGCAAACTTCTGATTTGCCTGTGATTTGTGTGCTCACTTATTTTGCTCAGAATACTCTGGAAGTCTTTGCTGGGTGAGGGAGGTGAGCCCTTGGTTAACACAGGCAGGCCACACCAAATCAAAGATTTATTTTGTTGGAGCCAGTTTCCAGTGCTGGCTTCCTCAGGGACTCTTGAATACGGATCCATACGGGGCCAGGAAATGTGTTTCTTCATCTTCACTTTTCCTGTGTGTGTGTGTGTGTGTATTTTTGGTGTCGGTACTACAGAGGAAGAGATAAAGAATGACTACAGATCCATCCAAGCATTACCTAAAATTCACCACAGTTCAATGTAAATACTATATTTCATCAATTCAATGGCATACGTTTTTTCACATTTTAATATTTTGATTATCAGAATGAGCCTCACAATCTACAATATACCATAGTTTAAGCGGTAGTTATTAGTAATTTTCTTAGTAATACACTGGATTAACGGTGTGTGTGACAATCAATGGTGTCTTAGCCTCAATGGCATACGGACTCTGACTTGGATACTTTGCGCCCGTAGCTGTGAACGCAGAGCACAGCTGTCGAAGTCTTCGAAGGTCATAAACTCAAGGTGGTGTGCCACGAAAGCCCATTTGTATTATCTTCGGCATTACTGCTTGAATGTTCTGCTGTGTCTCTCTACATTATCTAGCTCACAGTTACTGAGTTCTTACTACTGTCAGGCAATATTCTGAGCACATCAGATATCCACACCCCCAATTCCGGGAAGAAAATGGTGGGGCACCTTGGTGGCTCAGGTGCTTAAGTGTCTGACTCTTGATTTCGGCTCAGGTCATGATCTCAGGGTGGTCGGATCAAGCCCAGCAACAGGCTCTGGGCTAGGTGTGGAGCCTGCTTGGGATTCTCTCTCTTGCTCTCTCTCTGCCCCTCCCTCTCTACCTTCACCTGCTCTAAAAATAAATAAATAAATAATATATATATACATAAATTAATTAAGTAAACAGAGAAAATGACATAGAAAGACTTGTTAACCAGGTATAAAGCTGATAATTAGTAACTAAAAGGGTAAAAAGAAGACTCTAAGGTTCTTGCAAGGAGTCAGCAGCTATAGGAAGCAGGTACCACCGCTAGGACTGGGGAAACAAAGGGCAGAGGCTGGAATCGTCAAACTTCAGACCCGAATCTCGGGCCTTTGCTGCTGCTGAGGCATCTGAGGGGGGACCAGGGGTGCTGAAGAAACTGCAAACTGGGTTTCGTTGCTGCGGTAGGAGAGAACCGCTCGTGGCTCGCGTGAAGAAGCTTTGAGGAAAATCATGCCGTCGGGAACAAGCCGACGTGTGGTCGCAGCCCCAGCATCACGGAGCAGAATACAGAGGGCTGGTCTGAAGAGAAAAATAGCTAAATATCCGGAACCTGGTCTTACTTTTACATATGAAGAACTTGAGACAGAAAAATACTGAAAGTAGGGAGTATGTTACTCCAAATCACATAAATCTGGAGATAGAAAGCTAGGATCTGAACCCAGAGCCACCTGATTCCAAACTCTGCATGCTCAATGAGTACACAGACGTCTTTCCTGGCTCTTGTCTTCTCTGTGTTTTTTTTATCTCCCTTCTTCATTTACTTGGACAACAGTTATTTCTCGAGCGTCTACTCTCTGTCAGGCACTGTGCTTGGCTCTGGGGAAAATAGGGGCCAACAAATCAGACACAGGACTTGTCCTCAAGGGAGCTGACAGTCTAGCTCGATTTCCGCAGGTAGTATTTTGTTGTTCCTGTGGTGCTCGTTCTCTCTCTTTCTCTTAGTGTCAGAGCGTCTCGTCTGCAAGTGTATATTCCTTTCTTTTTCATAATTTAGTATCTGCCCTTCTCTGTCTTGCTGTCTCCATCTCTTCATATTTTTAAAATCTATCCATGTCCCTTTTTCTTCTAACGTTATCATGCTTTTTCCTTCCTCATGTTTTTCTTCCTATTAATGGCCGCAATATAGACCTGAGTGTAGGTTCTGTTTGCGTTTCCTCTTTTGACAATATTCACAAGCTTTGTTACTAAAATTTTTTAAGGGAATGAGTGAAATAGTGTACAGTTCTTTATCTTGAAACACAGACAAATAAATCTAATTGAGCAGGCTTTTGCTTTTTGGCCTTTTATTTTCTTATGTGGCTAGCTTCTCCAAGGGAATCAGTCATTAAGAGACTAATGCAACAGATCAAAGGAAATAAAACATTTATAATAGTTTTTACAAGCAGACTTCCAACTCACCAGTCATGCCAGCAAATTCCTTTCTGTTTAAAGAGTGACCCTGTGTATAGTGATTAAGCCGGGGGAACCAGACTACCTGGAATCTGGACCACAGGTCTTCCATTTCCTAGCTTCATAACATCAGGCAAGTTAGTCTCTGTGTCTTGATTTTCCTACCTGCAAAATGGGGAGGATAATATTAGCACCTACCTCAATGGGTATTGGGGAGGATTAAGTGAATTAGTATATAAAGACATTCAGAAGAAGGGTGTAATAGATGTAATTAGCTAGCATTATTATTTATAACACAAATTATACCATGGAAATAATTGCCCCTACTCCTACAATCCTTTTATTCTGTTTCTCTATGTTCTAGAGTACTGTTCTCCTGCACGTTTGAGTTATGAGCTCTTCTTTCTGTGGTTCTGCTTCCGTGAGTATGAGGAAACACATGATGCCAAACAACTACCGAGTTGGTGAGTTCATTTTGGTTGCATATGACAGAAAACCAACTCAACTCAGCTTAACCGACAAGGGTTACATAACTGGGAAGTCTGGGACTAGAACTAGTAGCGACGAGTGGTTTCAGGGCCTCCAATGAGATCATCAGGAGGCTTGCCCCATGTTAGTCTCTCATTGTGGTTTCCATTGGCTTCATTCCCTCCTACTGCAGTCAAGCTTTTGCCAAGTGGTGAAAATGATGTCCTCCAGCAACCCATGCTTTTCATCTTTCCAGTTGTCCTGTGATGTCACACTAAAAGCACTCCTTTATGACAATCTAGAAGCATCTCAGATGGAGGCCTGTCCTGGTGAATCTGAGCTCTCCTGGATAACTCTACCCCTAGGGATTGGGGCAGCCTTGCTCTCTTCTGTTTATTTGGAATGTTAATCCCGGTGTCCTGGCCCAGATAGCATATGTCTCCTTCATCATTTTTTTTTCAGGTGGGCTTGGGTGTCATCATATACAGAGGACTCTTGGTGGTTGATCATTCTGACCCAGTATTCCCATGCTTTGCCAGTGTATTAGGTCCTCACCATGACCTGCCTGCACGACACTGGTACTGTGTCTGCCCAAGGATGGATTGCACTTTAAAGATGGCCTTGCATGGCAGCATTGGACAGGAACAAAGTGTAGGGAGGTAATCAATTTTTAGGCATTGGGGCATTTTTTGCCAATTCAAATTTTAGTGTTCTCAAACATTATATTCCATTTCGGCCCACTTCTTCCCTCTCCTCATATCTCATATCTGTCATTTTGCCTTTTTTTTTTTTTTTAAATAAACTCTTTTCTAGTTAAGCAGATGCTAGATGGCTGGGGAACATATTTTCCAAAGATCTATTCTAATCTCTGAACCTCTTTAGTTATTGAATTCAGCAATATAAAGAATTTTATGAAATGCCCAAATTTTCTAAAATTGTATAGAGCCTTGCCATGTGCTTAGGTGGTTTCTATTGTTTATTTTAAGAAGTAGTTCTTAAAGGGTTAAGGGTTAGAATATAAGTATCTAGTCAAACAGCTCTTAGTTCTCAAAAATATCCGAAGAAGTTAATGACCAGGCCACCACTGTGTTTCTAATCCTAGAGGGCTGCTTGGAGTTGGGGGCACATGACGATTTCCTGTTCTCTGGTGTCCTCGTGTCTTTGCTGACACAGCCTGATGCCAAGGCCTGAGCTACAGTCCCGCAGTTCCCTCACCACAGTGCACAGAGCTCTAGCAAAGCAAAGAGGCCGGATTCGTCAGAGTGGGGTTGAGCCCTGAGAAACTGGGTGGAACCCAAGGAGCCTGTCAACCCTCCAGGTTCTGGAGCTCTGAGAGCGGAGGGAGCAGGGCTCAGGGACAGCAGCATCTGGTCTCTTAAAGGCTGGAAGCCTTGGCCACCAGAGGCTGGGAGTTCCGCAAGGGCCTCTGGCTCCAGGAAGAGGAACTGGGTGGCCAGGACAGCTGCGTGGAGCTCTGTAAAGGCCTTGCCAAGGGCTTCCTGGTGTGCCGCGCTGGACGTGCAGGCCGAGGCTCCCAGGAGGCCCTCTGCGAAGCTGGCTGACCTGAGCCGATGTCTGATGCTTCGGCGTCCACCACTGCATGAGCCCTGGAGTTTATTTCCCGAGGAGGTGCAGACCGACAGAGGCGGCTTGTAACCAGGGTGTTACCCTTCCGGAAGCCTGGAGGCTGGGGGCTGGCCGTGCAGGAGGAGGATGGACGGAGGGCCAGGAGGCCCGGTCTTGAGCCACCTGGGCCGGCCACGCAGGCTGGGGCCGTGTTTACGAAGTGGGCGTGAGTGGGAGGAGGGAAGGAGAGCGCCCGGCTCTCTTGTCACTTCTGAGGTCGCAACGGTGCCTGAGGAAAGTCATGGTTCATTTCTGACAAAACTTGGTCGAGGGCCACAAAAGTAATTCATTTTGGGAATCTTTTTGGAAGGGAGAAATACAAAATGTTCTAATTCATCTGCTTTAAAATTAAAAGCAGGGACCATATGAGTGTCCAGGAAAAACAACAATAAAAAACACATATAGCAGTTCCCCACCTATTAAACTTTGGACAGGGATGACATGTCAAAATAAAAAAACAATTTAAACGTTCTGTAACATTTTTGTTTTAACGTTTACAAACAGCGATTTCTCTGCCTGAGTATCTGGAGTGCTCTGGAGTACCTGAGTCGTCTTGGTGAACTGGCATCGCCCTTATCGACATCGTTTACAGGAAATATTTTCAGACTCGGATTTTTGCTAATTTTCTTTCCCTCATCTCTGTTGGTCTTTCACTTACTGCTGCCATGAACGTTCTCTTCTAGAAGCAGACTACATTCCCTTTTTTTTTTTGTTTCTGGTTTTTGTTGTTACTATAGGTGGGAGACTAGATGAGCTTATTAGAGTTCCATCTAAAATAAAAGGTTAAGCAAACCATAAGAGAGTCTTGATAAGGAACAAACTGAGGGTTGCTGGAGGGAGGGGAGGGGAAGGGCTAGGTGGGTGATGGGTATTAAAGAGGGCACGTGTTATGATGAGCACCGGGTGTTATATGTAAGTGACAAATCACTAAATGCTACTCCTGAAACCAATATCACACTATATGTTAATTAACTGGAATTTAAATAAAATTTTGGAAAATAAATAAATTAAATTAAATAAAGGGTTAGGCAGGATGGCCCCTGTAGTCCTCAGACACTGACTTTTAGATACAGGCACAGAGACACACATACATACACATGGATATGCTTTTTCTTTAAAAATGAAATTTAGATTAATCCATTACATATTTATGCACCTCTTTCTGTATGCCAGACACTAGGTTAGACACTGGAGGTCAAAAGGAAGTATCTTTGACTCAGTATCTTTCCTTAAGACAGACACCCATGGCTGCCCCTGACAAAATAATCAAATGGTATACACGAGTGCCAAAGAAGTACCAGCAGACTATCAAGGAAGGGCCTTCACCAGATCTGAGCCTCTGGGGAGGGCCTCATGGAGGAGTATTCCTCAGACTGAGTCTCAAAAGGTTATAGGGCCTAGAAGCCCTCCTTATTTTCCCTCCCCTGCTAGGGCAATTTAATTTAAAATTTTATAATGGGGTTTTCTCCCTTTTGCCCCTAAATTAGTTGAAGGCCGTAGGTCTTAGATTAAAAGCAAGCTAATGTATTTTTAATATAACGATAGTTTGAGTTTAGGTGCAAATGCCATGTTTAAAAACTAAGAGTGTAATTGGCATTTAATGAGGCAGAAGGAAGTCATGGCCCTTACAGAGAATGGTTAATGAGTAAGGGGCAGGGTTCTCATATTGAAGAAATCCACCAAATCCTTAAAAATGACATTGTCAAATGTCAGTTCCTTTTCCTCCAGCCTGGTTGTTGCAATTCTTTCCTTGATTCAGTGATCCACTCAATATGCATACAATTACATTCAATTAAAAACAAAACAAAACAAACTGAAATCAATCCAGTCATATCATGCCCTCATTTTTAAATTGCCAAAAGATAACAATCAAATATTCATAGAAGAATTACAAATAATCCACAGGTATATTAGAAGCAATCAGTATTACTGATAATGAAAAATGTTTTTCCTAAGAACAAGGGTATTTTCCTTAATCATAAAGGGTATGATAAATTCAGGAAATTCAATGTTGATTTAATACTATTATCTACAATACATTCTGTGTTTAGTTTTGCCAGTAGTGCCAGTAACATTTTTAGAGCATCCTTCCTGCTCTAACCCAGTATCACGCATGACATTTAGTTGTCATGTGTCTTTAGCCTCCTTTTATCTGGAACATGTCCTCAGCTTTTGTCTTTTGTGACATTGATATTTTTTAAGAGTATATCTCAATTGTTTTGAACGATGTCCTTCAGTTTGGTTTGTTTTCTTTCGATTCGATTCAAGTACTCGGTTTTCGTTTTTGTTTAAGATTTTATTCACTTATTTGACAGAGAGAGCACAAGCAGTTCCCACAGGCAGAGCAGGGAGAGGGAGAAGCGGACTTCCTGATGAGCAGAGGGCCCGACGCAGGGCTTGATCCCAGGACTCCGGGATCAAGGCAAACGCTTAACTGACTGAGCCACTCAGGCGCCCTTCAAGTTCTCATTTTTTACAGGAATGGGTTTTTTTGTATTTTTTGAAGGTGAAAATCCGTGTCATTTATCTTCGTCCAACACCATGGATTCTGCAGCCCCATGAGACTCGGTTTGAAATCCCGCCTCTGTGGTTTTTGTCATCTTGGGCAGGTTACATACCTCAGCCCAGCATCTATGTTCTCATTGGTAAAAAGGATATAAATGATACCTATGGCTGAAGGCTATATAAAGATTAAGAGATTTAACGAATTTGAAGAACCTGATCCAATGCTTCACCCCTAAAAAGTGCTTAGTCATTTTTGTTTCAAATATCAAATGACCACACAATAGACCATTATTGCAAAAATCGAGCGGCTTTGAAGAATTGTTTTGGGCAATGGTAGCGTTTTGAGGTAGTGCACTCACTTTACATGGGAGGCTAGTCACCATCAGCTAATCCCTTCCTGAGAATCTTTTGTATATCTTAGCAGACAGATCCCCGGGGCTCTTCCCAATACACAATCTCAAGCTGATATGCACAAGGCCCTAGTGAAGATATTGATAGATTCCAGATAGGCAGAGAGTGGCTAAATGAGGTGACCTTGTCATTCAAAAGGAATGAAGGTATTGGGAATATTCTGGTGCAGTACTGAATGTGTGCAACTTTGCTTTTAATTGATAATGCATGAGGCCTTGATGGAAATCTTTTTAAATAATAAGAACAAAAATAGACATAGTAAGAAAAGGTATATAAATAGTCGTAAAAAACAGAAAAACTAACTGTAAAAAAATATCATTCATCACCCATTTTAATTTAAGATGCCTATGTCCTATGTGCCAGAAATTCCACTGCTAGGAGACATATAAGAAATCAGAATTAAGCCAAATGTTTATCAATGTATGAATGGACAAGCAAATTGAAGTTTATCCAATAAATAAATACCATCACGTCATTAAAAAGTTGACTAAAGAAACTTTTTGCAAAAAATATCCAAAGTATAAATGCACTCATGTAAACTTTAAAAACGTAACCAGTGCCATGCATATTTATTGGACCACATAAATCGAGCAAGAGAAAAAAAATATAAACAGAGGGAAACACAGCAACTTGAGAAGAATAGTGATCGCTGGCAAAAGGTCAGGGGAATAGAATTAGGGAGAAGTATAGGGGCTTACAACTCCACATGTAGTCTTTATTTCCTTATTTTTTTAAAAAAAGAAATGAAGTAAATAGGCCAACATGTTTAACAATCACTGAATCTATGTGGTCTGAATAAAGAGAGTTTCTATACTGGCTCTTTACTGTTCCAAATGCTTCATAATAAAATAGAAAACTTGAGGGGAACAAAAAAAGTCTTTCTCTTCAAATGTAAGACTGTCCTCCTCCAGTACCAGGGTCCTGGAACCTGTCCATATATTTCACTCAGCTGAGCTGCTGCTGCAACGTGGGAAGCACTGCTATTTATATGTGTCTGGCTTCTTGGTAGGTTTATTTATGCCTGGACTATCTCTTCTCACTCACCCACTGTAACCCTCCAAAAGCTGGAAGCAGAATGGTTTTGCACACAAAGAACTGGCTCTTTCAGAGCAGGTCCCCTTTTTGCCTCCAGAACTAACACCATCTTGCTCATAGTTGGAGATCAATAAAGATTTGCTGGATGAGTGAGTTCAAGCCAACTTGCATTGAGCTCTGCTATGTCAGGCTCATGCTGAGCGCTGCCCTCATGTAGTTTACAGACAAGAATGGAGATGGGGCAGGGACCTCAATGCACGGGACAAGAGGATGACCTAGAACAGCCAGGGCACAGCCCAAGTTATTAATTTTGACCAAGATGGCAGGAGAAGGGTAGACTATGATTAAATTTCCCCACATATTGGTGTCTTTCTCTGGGGTGAGAGATGGCTTGCCCTGGAGGCTGGGTTAAAATATGAATCTCTTACCCAGAGGGAGTAACTCATCAAGCCATCACCCTCCATCATCACGTGGACAGGCTGACTTTATCAGACTGGTCCCAAGACTTAGGTAGACCAAGAAAAGTCAGACTAGTAGTGCCAAAGATTGGCTTCTGAGACAAGGGTAAAGTCTGGATATTCAAACTGGGAAGCTGGGACGAATGGTTAGGGGGCAGGCTTTGGGAGGTCCTGACCACTGAAAGGCACCATGAGGACATCAAGTAGGAAAAATGATGGAAAGGAATAAAGTAGACAATAACAAGAAGGTGGGACAATGCCACAGGTGTAGGGCACAGTGCAGGGAAGACAAGTGTTGGCTGGTTTGCCCATCAGAGCTTATACAACCAGATCCTGTACAAAGGCCTCAATATTTTATAGGGTAAATTCTTTGTAAATGCCCACACACTGCCTAGAAGAGTTGTTGGTAGCACCCGTCATTCTTTCTGGAGCAGGTTAGGAGGACCCTACGCGGGGCTCCCACAAAACCTCTTTGTATTGCTATCCTTCTACTTTCAACACTATATAGTATTTATCTCTTTATGTGTCTGTTTCTCCGGCCCCCTGAGAGCAGAAAGGCCCTCGCTTATGCAGTTTCATCTATGTTGTGTGGAGTAGATGGTACAACGCTTATAAGATTAGTTCAGTGGAATCAAGCTGATAATAGCCTACACTATTTGCTACACTCGGGCTCACTGGTTTTCTTTTTTCTGTTTTGTTTTGCTGTGCTAGGTACATAAGCAATACTTGAAAGCATTTTCCTTGTAGAAATTCGAGAAAAAGTATACAGAGTAAAAGGCACAAGTCTACATGAATTTCCCCGACTTCGTTCCGTACTCCCACTCTCTTCCCCAAAGGCTGTCACTGTTATCATCTGGGTTTGTAGTTCCTCAGAAGTTCTCGATGCATTTCTCTATGCATTTGCAAAGATATACATACATGAAGAAATGTGCCATATTGTTTGTGATACTGCATTTTGTTTTTATTGCATAACAATGTTTGAGGCATTTCGTGTCAGGGTGTATAACCTATTGAATTCTTTTTAACTGCTACAGAGCAATCCAAAGAGACTAGGTAAGAGATGAGGATTAGTTTAAATAAGAAAGAACATATCACAAGATATTAGCCAGTTCACAGAATTTATGGGAGGGCAGGAGAACTAGAGCCTGAAGCCATGTAACCAGGAATGGCCAGCCTCACTATATATACGAGTGTTCGCAGGGTGTAGTGAAGACCCCATTGCCACCACTTTCCAGTCCCTGTGGTTACTCAGGGCTGGACTTCCAGAGCTCCACCAATGCCACACAGAAGGACCCAGATGCCTCTACCCCACACTTGCTAGAAAATTGTTCCCCCACCCCGCAAAGAACGTCCTCCTCTGTCACTAACATGGTCACATTTCTATCCTCAAGGGGACCGGGGAATAGAGTGATCTTTAAGAGATCAAATTTTGGGTTGCCAAAAAGAGCCATGAAACTATAGTGGTATATGTTAGCAATAAAGAGTTAACCATTGCATAGAAAAATAGATCTCATGCACAATAGCAACAAAAACTGGGAAATATGTAGGAACAAGCCACGTAATTTAATTAGAATCCTGTCTTCCGGTATCCAGGTCCCATATGGAAGCAGAGGGGGTAAGGTCACTGACCACAGTTTGTCCTCCTTTGTTATCATGCCAGGGAAGGTGGAACATAAGTTCATGTGAGCACCTCTCACAGGCACGAAAACTCGTTGAGAGAATCATAATTAAAATGACAGAAGTGCTCTGGAATTAATTGAATGCTCACTTTTATGGAAGATATACTACAACACAGAGCTTATTTTACTGTCTAACTACTCATGCTGATTATCCCTCTACAAACCTCCACCCCATTTACACACACACACACACACACACACACACACACACACGTACACACGGGGGTGGGAGGGGGAGACAGACTGGCATACGGCTCTTACAGTATGACACCATGAATAAAAGCTCAATTTTAGGAAGCACTTTAATAACTTCCAATTATCATAATACATTTCCAGTGATCATATTTCTTGAACCCTAACTCAAATGCATGCTTTCAGAAACAAAAATTTGAGGACTTTTCTCTTGGTTTCATTGGTCTTCCTCTTGCATAGCCCTGAGTTCAGTAATTTAGTGACAATTACTTGTATTGAGAGTATTTTGCTGTGATATACATACTTTTGAGTGATGTTGAACACCTGTTCCAAGTTGGGTGTGGAACTTGGACAACTCCTTTGTCATATTAAAAATTACACATACCAAGCACAAAGAGAGAATTGAGTGAGGTAATATATAAGAAAACATCTGCGGGGAGAGGGAACTAAGCTGTCCATGTGCAAACGATCTCTTTAGGCTGAGCTCCCAGAGGTCTGGAGAACAGTTTTGTTAACTATTGTATCAGGTGCTCGTGCCATTGCCTCGCCCAGAGCCTGGTGCAGAAGCGAAGCTGAGCGGTAGTGCCCCCAGCAGACGGCAGCCAGTTCTCAAACGCTCACTTTCTTTTGTGGCACTGGGCTAGGTGTATGCACTCTATCACTTTAAACCTCAAAAATTCTTTTGTGTTGATATTCTAACCTGCATTTTATAAGTTTAAAAATAATGTATTTATTAAATTAAAATTCTAAACACACAGAGAACCTCTCGCTACAAACTCCTCCAAAGAGAGTCTCTTTCTACTGGTGCCTAGGATCACCCACCTGGAAATTGCTTTGGTGGACCTGGAGCTTTGTTTGTTCCCTTTGCAGATGCAAATGCTTTGGAAAGGGAAGGGTAGGGCCTCCTTAGCAGATCTGCTGGGTGCCAGGTTTGATAAGAAGGGCAGAGACAGAAGAGACTGAAGAGGCCCTTGCAGTGGGGGAGAGAAATTGCCTCTAAGGAATTCTGGGGGATTGATGGATAAAGAAATGGATTCATTTCTCAGAGTTCCTTAATCAAATAACCAAGCCCACAGGGAGAAACAAAATGGGAAAGCAAGCCAGATGTTGAGACGCCCTGTGGCATAGAGACAGGAAGCCACCCATACATGGACAGAGACACACAGACAACTACAGTACAAGCCTAGAAACACACTGCACACATACAATTGCCCGGCATGCAAACGATTCTATCTCTGAGGCGCAGGCCCCGCAGAGCAACCCATCAGTCTACCCATCAGTCTACAGATCAGAGGCCGCATTCCCTCAACCTGTTCTGGACTTAGGCCTTCATTTCCTGCTTGCAGACAAATATTTTCCTCTCCTCCCATTCCTACTATCTTCCCACCATCTGTCCCATAGCCAGCCTGAAAACAGGATGGAGGTAGTAGGTCAAGTCCTACACAGGAGTTTTATTTACTTATGCACTAGGCCCTCTGCAGGCCCACTGATCTGCCTAATGAGGGAAGCACAGTTAAAACAAGTTCTCACATGAGTAACAGATGAGCAGGCTCACCTTGCTCAACACATTACTCAAGAGTCCAACTGGATGGGAGGTGCTTCTCTTGGACCCAAGCTTCCCATGCAAAAGGCCTCCATTTCCTGTTAAGGTTACACATTCAATCTGAAGTCACCGCTGTCAGATCTGAACGGGAAGGGAATGCTCATCACACACTTTAAACTGGGATGACTACATCATGGGCATTAATTTTTAAAAAAAATAAAATCTAGAACTTTCTTGTGAAGAACACAATCACACTGTTCCTTTTTATGATGTTAAAAGCTTTAATTTGTTAAATGTAAACCATTAAAATATACCATAGTATTAAAAATCTCGTTTGGGCATTTTTCATTTTTTTATACAGAGAGCCTCTGAGAAGCCCAACACCATACTTGGCTAACTTTACTGTCTACTTTAAAATTAGGAAAGCGGAAAGGCTGTCCATTTGTTTGTTTACTATTGCTATCATTTAATTTTTTACATCTCTTCTTTTTTCAAGTTCTACAATTATTTCATTATTTTTCTTTTCCCACCTACGGCTGTCCCAGGCCATTTTCATCCCACCTAGTCCAGGCGTTTTCTTCGTTGTTAGCCAGAATATATGTATTTAACTGACTTTCTAATACTTCTCCAAGTCTTTTTGAGGCATGGGTCTTTAGGGTCTTTAGGCTCTGACCCTACAGTCTAGCGTTCCTCTCCTCTCCCTCCTTCTTGCAGCCCTACCGGCCTTCCTCCTTTAGAGCCTAGAGCCTATGTGTTGATGAGAATGTTACTGAACTCTGATTTTACTGCTTGCTGTGCCGGTTGAATAATTTCACAATGCTCAAAAGCAGAAGTTCTGTCCAATATTTCGAAGCCATTACATCACTCTTCCAGGAGGAGTAAGCTGAATAAGCTAATTAGCAGCAGCTGTTGCTGAACTGAGTGTGGGCACAAACATCCCCTCTGGAAGGGCAGTTCAGGGGCCCCCAAGAGGAGGAAGGACTGGGAAGGGGAGTTGGAACCCCAGGCTGCCTATGAAGTGAGGGTGGAGGGGGAGAAAGCCTAAATGTCTCAGAAAGATTTGCAGGACGACTGAAGAGCTAAATACCGATGTGTCTAATTAGCTGCTGAAGACAAGCTAGACTAGATGGGATAGATGAAAATGGCCTGGGGCAGCCCTTGGTGGGAGAAGGTAAGACAATATTTGAAGGTCTTGAAAGAAGAGATGTTACAAGTTAAATAAGAGCAGTACACAAACAAGTGGTATTTCTTGCTATCCTAATTATAAAGTGGACAATGGAGTTAGCCAAAGTATATGGGGCTTCTCAGAGAAGCTCTTTGTACAAAAAGAGTGAAAAAATGCCAAAACAGGATTGCAAAAGGTGTAGTGTATTATAATTGTCGACATTTAACAAATGCAAACATAAACAGGATGACTACCTGTACAAAAGAAGATTAAAGAGGAAACAGAGTCTCACAACACAATACCCCAAACGTCCAGGATATAATTGAAATCACCTGTCATACAAAGAACCAGGAAAATCTCAACTTTAATGAGAAAAGACAAATTGACAATTGCCAAAAAGAAGATGAGACAGACCCTGGAGTTATCGGACAGGATTTTAAAACAACCATCATAAAAATATCTTAACAAGCACTTGTGAACATATTTGAAACAAATTAAAAAAAAAGAAAATCTCAGAAAAGAAATATAACAAAGAATTAAATGGAACTTTAGACCTAAGAAACAATAGCTGGGTGGGGGGAGTGTGTGTAAATAAAACTAATATAGCAAGGCTATTTTTTCACTGGGGATGTGGAGAATTCATGAATATACAAAATACTAAGAGATAACAAGGAAATCAGATGTAGCAAAGCATTCAAAGAATTACAAGGAAATGCTTTGGCTAGTACAAAGCTTGGATAAAATAGGTTAGTTCCTAGGAAAATACAAGTTACCCAAGTTTTCTCTTGAAAAGAGATAGAAACTGGGGCACTTGGGTGACTCAGTCGGTTAAGTCGGACTCTTGATTTCAGCTCAGTTTGTGATCTCAGGGTCTTGAGATTGAATCCTGTGTGGGGCTCTGTGCTCAGTGGGGGAGTCTGCTTAAGATTCTCTCACTCCCTCTCCATCTGCTCCTACCCCCCACCCCAGGCTCACACACTCTCTTTCTATCAAAAAAAANTAAAAAAAAAAAAAAAAAAAAAGGAGATAGAAACTGACCAATAAAAATTGGTCTTAGAAAAAAAAATTGGCAATTGTTTCAGATCCAAAAAAAATCTCAGATATCAGGAAAGAAGGGACAATTAGCTTCAGAATGTTCTATAGGTGAATTGTTTTTAACTCTCAAGAAACAGATGCCACTTTAAGATCTACATCATTTTAACTATTCCAGAATATAAGGAATGCTATAAATAATTCCAAATTTTTGGGGTGCCTGGCTGGCTCAGTCAGTAGAACATGCGACTCTTGATCTCGGGGTGTGAATTCAAGCTGCACGTCGGGAATAGAGCTTACTTGAAAAAAATTAATAAATACTTCCAAACGTTTTACTGTGGTAAAAAAAAAAATAACATAAAATTCATCATATTTAGGGCCACCTGGGTGGCACAGCGGTTAAGCGTCTGCCTTCGGCTCAGGGCGTGATCCCAGCGTTATGGGATCGAACCCCACATCAGGCTCCTCTGCTATGAGCCTGCTTCCTCCTGTCCCACTCCCCGTTTGTGTTCCCTCTCTTGCTGGCTGTCTCTATCTCCGTCGAATAAATAAACAAAATCTTAAAAAAAAATCATCATATTTAAGTACACACACGCTGTTGTGCAATCATCACCACCAGCCATCTCCAGAACTTGTTCATCTTCCCAAACTGAAGCTGTACCCATTAAACAGTAACTTCTTATTACCACACCCCGCCCTCCCAACCCCTCCCAGCCCCCATATACACACCCCTTGCCCCTGGTAATCACTATTCTACTTTCTGTCTCTATGAATTTGACTATTCTGGATACTTCATATAAGTGGAATCACACAATATTTGTTTTTTGTGTGTGTGGCTTATTCACTTAGCATAATGTCTTTGAGGTTCGTCCTCATTGTAGTGTATGCCAGAACTTCATTCCTTCTTAAGGCTGAACAATATTCCACTGTATGTACTACCATGTTTTGTTTATCCATTCATCCATCAGTGGACATTTGGGTTGTTTCCACCTTTTGACTCCTGTGAGTAATCCTGCTATGAATACTGATGTGCAAATATGCATCTGAGTCCCTACTTTTGATTCTTTTAAGTATATACCCTCCAAATTAGTTTTTAATATATTTTAAAGTGACCTTCATGCAAAATATCTGAAGAATTCCTATGGAAGCTGGAGCAACACAGGGTGGCCACAATCAAACTTATATACCATTATTGTTCTGGAAGTCTCAGCCAAGGCATATGGACCAAAAAAGAAAAGAAGTACAAATAATGAAAAAGAAGAAGTTGGCAGAATTGTTCATATGTGTGATGTTAATTGTATAACTGAAAAACCTCAAATGTATTCAATTGAAATTATTACAGAAAAAAAATAGTAGATTTTCCATATAGGTAAATGATAATAGAATATGTAATGAAAAAAAGTAAGCTGTGGACAGTACTGGGGAGAAAACTTGAAGCATACTTAAGAAGGGGATGATTTACAGGATAACAGGTAGAATTCTTGACTGATGATGGTACTAACACCCACTTTAGGACTTCTGCCAATCTTAAGTAGGCGGTGAGCTGCGCTCCCACAGCACTGCTCAGCTGCCCTCTACCAGTGCAGAAACTATGGTACCAAAGTTATTTACAAGTCCATCTCCTCCAATGGTCTGGGAACTCCATGGATAGGGATGGAATCATATTAGTATTTGAATTGCCTGAATCCAAGAGTTTCAAACTGATTGATGGGCCAGATTTGCTTACCAAATGTGTTTTATTTGGCCTGCACACTTTTTTAAAATTAAAATTTCTTTGGGTAAGGTATGCATTCTGCATTTCACCATGGGCTTGACCACTCTCTGTTCAGCCTTTTATAGCCTGATTCAGCCTTTTATATTATCAGCCTTAACTATATAGGAATTTTATTTCTCCACCACTGCATGAATCTAGTGCATTCTTTCCTATACAGTATACATGTTCAAAAAATGTTTTATGCATTAATTAATCACTGTTTCAAATAGAATGGTTCACAGACTAATTCTGCTACTCAAATATGTAAATTAGACTTGGAGTTCTGGAAGGAATTATTTCCAAATCAGATTTTTTTTTAAAGATTTTATTTATTGGGGCGCCTGGGTGGCACAGCGGTTAAGTGTCTGCCTTCGGCTCAGGGCGTGATCCTGGCTTTATGGGATCGAGCCCCACATCAGGCTCCTCTGCTATGAGCCTGCTTCTTCCTCTCCCACTCCCCCTGCTTGTGTTCCCTCTCTCACTGGCTGTCTCTATCTCTGTCGAATAAATAAATAAAATCTTTAAAAAAAAATATTAAAAAAAAAAAGATTTTATTTATTTATTCGACACAGACAGAGACAGCCAGCGAGAGAGGGAACACAAGCAGGGGGAGTGGGAGAGGAAGAGGAAAGAAGCAGGCTCATAGCAGAGGAGCCTGATGTGGGGCTCGATCCCATAAAGCCAGGATCACGCCCTGAGCCGAAGGCAGAAGCCTAACCGCTGTGCCACCCAGGCGCCCCAGATTTTTTTTTTTGCATTACCAAAAATTATATAATTTTTATTTTTATGTGGTCTTTTCCAAGTTACATTTGTGGGGACCAAATACCAAACTAAATGGACTACAACACAATCTTAGTCCTATTCCCTCTGGGCTTTAGTAACTCTTTTTTTGAATTCCATTTATCATGATACTTAATATAAATAACTTTAACACGATTGAAGTCTCATCCAAATCTTCATGCGTATATATATCTGTTCATATAGTTGCCCTTTGGTCAAAATCTGATATAAGAAGTTAATTGTGAGATTGCTAAACTCAAGAGGATGTAGCAACTTGTCTTTTTTGGAAACCTTTCCAGGCTCCTCTGGCCAGAGAAAATCACCCGCTCTACTGAGTTCCCAAAGCAATCTGCATATATCTTTACACAGCTTATATTATACTACTATCATTATATTCTATGCCAGTCTTCTCCTTAATGACCTTTTTCTTTTTTTACCTCCTAGTATGTAACATAGTGCTTGACACCAAATAAACAAACGATATCTGTTCAATGAATGGAGGAAGGAATTAAGTGGGTGAAGGAAAAAAATCTTTTAGACATGAGAAAAAAAGGTGCTGGTGTTTTTTCCATTTTATGATCTGGTCATGTAGCGTATCTGTAAGGGCTGGGATTACCTAGATATTTGTTATAGGAGAAAGTTTGTCACACTGAAAAGGTGATGGAGTCAATAAACCCTCTTGACAAACATGAGATTTTAAAAAGCTGGTGGATCTGAGTCCTGTTTGGATTAATAGCAGTGAGTCTGCTATTATTTTAGAAATATGTTACTGCCACACAAGTGCATTGAGGCGAATGTCTTCATTAAACTGAACCCTATGGGAATTTATCACACTGAAAACAGCTTCAGATGTTCCCTATGTTACTAATGAAAATGGTCACTGTTAGCTTTGACAGTACCCACTCAATAAGGCTATAAGAACATGCTAGCAAA
This sequence comes from Ailuropoda melanoleuca, assembly GCF_002007445.2. NCBI lineage: Eukaryota > Metazoa > Chordata > Mammalia > Carnivora > Ursidae > Ailuropoda > Ailuropoda melanoleuca. Next base: position 44,852,322 of record NC_048232.1, read on the forward strand.
TATGAAGTTCACTCTCCTCAGCCGTTGCTGGGAGTAATGTATGCTAGTTTTACAGATGATGTGGGTATTGGGTTTCAAATGCAGTGAGACAGGGAAAACCAAGCCATATCAAAATTGCTCTTGAATCCCTTAAACCACCCATGATTTGGGGTAAATAATCCTCTACTCATTATGTGTGTGTGTGTGTGTGTGTATACATATATACACATATAGTAACAAACATGCTGGGATTTTGGGGGATAATAACATTTCTTTTCCTTTACTGACTTCAGAGCCAATTAAAATACAAACATAAGATGAAGATCAAACATTACCTTATTATTGAACTGATATCTGAAAACACAGGTGTATGGTTACAATGGATTCCCTAATATAGTCTCCTAAATTAGACACACCTAGTCAGAAGCAGGATGGACAACTTACCCCCCACAGAGATAAGCCCCTAAATATGAGGCTGAGAAAAGATTAATGCAGCATGCCTCTTGTGGCCAGACTGGCTGCAAATAAGGAGATACCAGAACGTGAGAAGCTGAGCATGCTCTGTTCCTACTCATAAAATTCAGTCACATCATTTTCCTCCTAAGGGAAGGGATAAGTAAGAAGTGAGAAGAGAGGCCAGGAGTATTTCTCCAGGGGATGTTCTCCAAATGGGAAAATTAGGCCAGGAGAGAGTTGTTTAACCCCTTAATAGCGCAGTATATAACTGCCCAGATGGATTCTTTTTAAAAATTGAATAACCAGGGCACCTGCGTGGCTCAGTCGGTTAAGCATCCGCCTTCGGCTCAGGTCATGATTGCAGGGTCCTGGGATCGAGTTCTATGTCGGGCTCCCTGCTCAGTGGGGAGCCTGCTTCTCCCTCTCTCTCTGTAGTTCGTCCTGCTTGTGCTCTCTCTTTCTCTCCCTCTCTCTGTCAAATAAATAAATAAATAATAAAATAAATAAAAATTAAATAACCAAAGCATTTGATGTGTAGACCACTTCAGGAAATTTATTAATATCTTAACTTGCTGATTCTACCCATTCATAGTCATCATTGTTATTACCTACAGACAATTTAATAAGCTCCCCAACTTGTCCTTAATTAATGCTGCCCTCTAGCATTCAATTAATACTTTAAAAATGTCTCACTCAGACATATAATACAATATAGTACTAAAGGAACTGGAGTTTCCATATTGAAAAGGCCAACTGAATGCACAGTGCAAGGAGTAAAAAAGGCCACACAGCAATGGGCATCCTTATGAAGAGAGAAAGTTAGAAGACAGCAGAAAAATAACTTAAAATTTCTGATTGAAAATTATTTCTAAGCTAGAATTCTATATGTAATGTGATGTCAAGGAACAACAAGGCATTTTCAGACAGCAAAGATGCAGTATGTACCTTCCATGAATCATTTTTCAAGAGGCTAATCAGAGCATGTGCTCCAACAAAAAGAGGAAATAAACTAAAAAATTGGAAAACATGGCATCCAGAACACAGGAATCCCAAATGGAAGAGAACGCATGATGTTAGCTGCGCAGCAGACTTAGAGGGCAGGTAGTGCAGACTGGAGCAGAGAGGGAGAACTGGGGTGTGAGAGGGGAATGGAAGATATATTTTCCGGCATGTTTGAGCATTTGAAAAATTATATGTTCAAGTATGCAATTAAGGTCCAAAAAAAATAGGCAAAATAATTTGTAAAACATTTATTAACTTTCAGAAAAATCAAAAGTTGTACCCAAACTAACATCCTACTTGACTCAAATGCAAATAATATTTACATTGTCCTAATAAGAGAAATGCTAACTCTTGGTTAAATTAAAAATTATAGTGTGAAGATAAGAGAAAGACATGTGGGGAGAAATAGGAAGAGAGTTTAATCTTCATCTCCCATGGTAGGAAGTGAGTAGATAGTGTCTAATACCCACAAATCCAAAATGGCAGTAAGCATCCCATTTAGAAATGTCAAGGTAAATACCAAGTTAAGCAGCTGGAAGAGTTCACTGGGATTACTTTGAAAATAAAACAGCTGGAAAAAAATACAGTGAAGGACAACGCTGTGCAGGCCCAACAGAATACTTAACAGAATCATTTAAACTGAGGTTTACCATTGGAGACTCTGCCTTCTTGGGACCTTGACACCAGCGCTTCCACGAAGACCTTCAGATGCTGTTCCAGGTGAGGGAATAGGGAATGAGGAACACTAAGCAGACAGGGCTCCAGACTCTTTCCCTGCATCAACCAGAGCAATAACCTTTCCATCTCGTTTACCTCTTGGGCTACCGTGTAAGATTATATTTGAAGAGTCTTAACGCTACCTTAACAAACAAATGTCTGAAAATTATTGGCCCAGAAACGTGGCACCGGAGGACACTTCCAAAGCAAATACACAAACCAATAAATCACCCAGCTTTTATTGCTGCTTTCCAGAGTGTAGCCTTCGATTGGCTGGGGATACCAGTGAGGAGAAAACACTGTCAGCTTCAGACAATGCTCCCGGCAGGTAGAGGCAATAATAGGCCCAGGATGTGAGGCTCTGGTGAGATAATATACTGGCCCTGAGAGTGATCACCCACCAGGTTTGGAACTCTGGCTCCAGCAACATGGGAAAGTCAGAGCCTTAGGTCCTGGAATACACGTTTATAAAATGCAAAATCTACACACAAAAGGAGATTAAGCCTCTACTGCATACAGGTAAAAAACTCATAAATGTAAGGGAAGCTACAGGAAGAAAGAATGATCTTTGAAATCCTAAATCCAAGGGCACTGGGAAATATTTATATCCGTGGTATAAATAAAAGTATTTAATGAAATCAAAAGTATAAAAGGCCAATGTATCCATGGAAGTTAAACCAAGACTGAATTAAAAGAGCATTATTTCAAACTTAAGTTAGAAGACTGGAAATTTCCTGAGATAGTCTCAAGTTCATGTAATTTACTCTTTTTAGCAAAGGTGCTTTATTAGAAGCACAATAGCATGACTAATTTTTATGCTTTCATAGGATTTTTATGTAAATAAATTCATAAATTTGGAGAAAAATCCTTTTGTTAGGCTAAGACTTGGAAGTTGGGGAAAATGTGGTTCTTTGAATTATTTCTTTTAGGGGCCACAGCAGCCAGAACTCAAATAAACAGGAAGCAGTTTTAATATCCTCTGTATACAATAAAGACAATCCTTTTAGCATTAATGCTTTCATGAATGGTTAAGGCTAGCATTGGCAATTTGAGTTGGAGGGTAAGGACAAATGGCAGGTAAAATTACCAAGGAAGAAAAGTCTGTGCAAAAGAAGCATTTATATGAAGGTGGTCAAAATGTATAAACTTCCAGTTGTAAGATAAATAAGCTCTGGGGACGTAACATCCAGCATAATAACCTTAGTTAACAAGACTGTATTGTATATTTGAAAGCTGCTAAAAGAGTAAATCTTAAAAGTTCTTATCATAAGAAAAAAATCACAACTATGTGCGGTGATGGATGTTAACAAAACTTATTGTGATAATCATTTTGCAATATATACATACAGCAACTCTTTACGTTGTACACCTAAAACTTATACAATGTTCTATGCCAATTATATCTCAATAAAACTGGAAAAAAATTAAAACTAAAACGCACAATCATCACACATTAAATATATGTTGTTACTATACATTTTTTGAAAGGATTTTCAAAATATTTATAATTTTGAATTTTGCTGAGAATAAATTATTCAGTTTATTCTTGTGCAAACCAAAAAAGAGGATTTATAGGATTCATGTGACAAAGAATAAACTCTATAGCCAGGGGCAATGGTAAATTGTGCAGGGGCAATTTATAATTATTACTATTATTATAGTCTATAATGAAGAGAAATAATAGAAAAGAAAAATACATCAAGAACCTACTGTTGGGGCGCCTGGGTGGCACAGCGGTTAAGCGTCTGCCTTGGGCTCAGGGCGTGATCCCGGCGTTGTGGGATCGAGCCACGTCGGGCTCCTTCGCTATGAGCCTGCTTCTTCCTCTCCCACTCCCCCTGCTTGTGTTTCCCTCTCTCGCTGACTGTCTCTGTCTCTGTCGAATAAATAAATAAAAATCTTTAAAAAAAAAAAAAAAAGAACCTACTGTGTGTCAAGTATTCCATTAAGATCTTTTTATGGATTACTCATCTTCACACCTTTATGAAATAGATGCTATTGAACACCAAGTTACTGATGAAAAAGGAATCTTAGACTAAGAATATTTAACTCAGAGATAAAGTAACATATCAAACAAGTAGCAGTCAGAATTCAAACCCAGCCAGTCCGACTCCAAAGCCTGCCTCCTAATTATTGCACTATTAATTTAATTGACAAATGTATATTGAGTATCTATCACATGTCAGGCCAGTGGGTACTAGGGATATAATAGTACATAAAAGAGACAAAAATCCCTGCCCTCATGGAGCCTACAATATGGAAATAAAAATTAAAAAGATTGATGTTGGAAAGAAAGGCAAAATTATTATTGTAAGTGGGTGATGTAAAGAAAACCTACAAAAATCAAATTCATAATTGTAAGAAGCAAGAACTCTTGGTCATTGAATAGTTTCAAATTAATATGCAAGCCAGGGGTGCCTGGGTGGCTCAGTTGGTTAAGCACCTGACTCTTGATCTCAGCTCAGGTCTTGATCTCAGGGTTGTGAGATCACAACTGCACTGGGCTCCACGCAGGTTGTGGAGCCTACTAAAAAAAAAAATTATATATATATATATATACACACACATTTATAAGCCAATTTATTTCCTACATTCAAGCAGCAATACACTGGAAAAATAGAACACTAATTTCTGTTTATAATAACAAAAATGGTAAACTGTTCATGTAAATTATTCATGTAGAATTTTCCAAGGACTTACATAAAGAAAATTTTAAACAAATGAAGTTCATCAAAGAAGATAAATAAATGGAAATTTTCCTCTAAATTTTCTGTGAATTTTTTTCCAAATTCAGATTGAAAAGTAACCTAGTCCCAATGAAAATACTAACAGTAAACTTTTTGTCACATGTCAAAATTGTATAAAACCTCATGTGAAAATGCACAAATTGGCAGAGGCATTCTGAAAAACAAGAGACATGATAGTATGAGCTTTACCAGATAGTAAATATATCATAAAACTACTGTAATGAACCATTTTGGAACTGGTAAATGAATAATAGAAGATTATTTAAAAAATAATTAAAAATTAAGAAATAGGTCTACAAAAGAAAATTGAATGTTTGATAAAAGTAACAATTCAAATGAGTAGAAAAAAAGATGGATTAATCAAAAGTCTTGGGGGAGCTGGATAGCTGTTAGAGTTGTGTACTCATATATAAAAAACTACCCTAAAACTAGTGGCTAAAACATCACCATTTTATTATACCTTGTGATTCTGGGGGTTAGGAATTTGAACAGGATTTGGCTGGGTGACTATTTTTTTTTTTTAAAGATTTTATTTATTTATTTGTCAGAGAGAGAGGGAGAGAGACAGAGCACAAGCAGGGGGAGCAGCAGGCAGAGGGAGAAGAAGGCTCCCCACTGAGCAAGGAGCCCGATGTGGGGCTTGATGCAGGACTCAATCCCATAACCCTGGGATCATGACCTGACCTGAAGGCAGGTACTTAACTGACTGAGCCACCCAGGTGTCCTGGCTGGGCAACGATTTCACTGCACACAGCAATGACTATGTCACTTAGTGGTACTCAGCTAGCCGCTGAGCCAGTCTACAGTGTCTGGCACCCTGGCAGAGTTAACTAAAAGACTGGGCTCCTCTTGGCTGCTCTCTCTCAGGTAGACTCAGGGCCTCTCCAAACAATTCTTTAGCAGGATGGTCAATCCTCCAAACAATTGTCTTCAGATATTGGACCATAGGCAGCCCAAAACTGTAATCCCTGGGGGAAGCAAAACAAATTAAGTGAGCCCTACAGTTGCCTGGCTTTCTGCTTGGGCCCCTTTTCTGGGCTGTGGCAAAGGGTGAGCATGCCCAGGTAGAGCACAGTTTTCTTAGTGAATTGAAAAGACAAAAATTGGAATTGGTGGAGGCTAAAGAAGAATTTGTAGAACAGAGTACTGGGAGAAAAATCAACCTAGAGAACTAGGCTCCACAAACCTGTACAGGAGAACCTGTGAGCTCTTAGCTGAACTCCTAAGTTATGTGTAAGCAGACTGAAATTCCACAAGGATGGACAAACACTGGTAGGGCTATCAGATTTAGTAAATAAAAACAGAATGCCCAGTTAAATTTGAATTTCAGAAAATCAACAAATAAGTTTGTAGATGTTCCAAGTATATTTTATCTGGCAACCCTAACTCCTGGAGAAGAAACCGAACCATTACCAGAGCTTGCACTTGGCTGGGAAATGTTCAAGTTCTAATTAACCTAGGTGGAGAGGCAGAGGGGACATCTAGAGAGTTAAGTCAAGACGCCAGAACATTCACTCCTTAAGGACAACTACCTTGGAGTATAGGTCAACCTAGATGCTTTCTAACAAAGCTTAGAGAAGCTATATGAGATCACCACGGTAATAAATGCAGATTATAAAAAAAGAAGAGGCCCGCAGACTGAGCTATGGATCTTCCAGTGTTAAAAAGTCTAGGCAAAAAGATGGAATCAGTGAAGGACAATAAGAAGTTACTAGTGAGGTGTGAAGAAAACCAAGAGTAGGTAGTATCCCAGAAGTTAGGTGAAGGTGCATGAGGGAGAAGAATGAGAATAACTCTGCCAAACGCTCCAGAGACTGACTGAATTTGAGTATGTAAAAGTCATTGGTGAAGTTCATAAGAGCAGGTCCAGTGAAGTCGTGGGGTCAAAAGCCTGACTGTTTTGGGTTATTCATGACAGAAAGGGTAGAAAGGAATTGGAGAAAGCAGGTATAGAAGCCTCTTTTGAGAAATTTTGCTGTTAAAGTAACGGAGAAATGGGACAGTAGCTTTAGGAGATGGGACCAAGAGAGTTTTTCTTTTTTAATGGGAGAAATATAATGCTATAGGAGAAGGAAAGAAATTCGCAGGAGTGATGTCTTTGCATACTTGTGAAGGGGACTGGAGGTGCTGGCCCGAAGTGCATGGAGAGTTCCTCTCTAGTAAGAGGCAGGAAGGCAGTGTGTCCATGTGCAGGTCCTACTACAGGGTAAATGGGCAGCAGGGTGCTGAAGAAATTCTCTTGTGAGTGCTTCAGTTTTCCTAAGGGAGTAGGAAAGAAGGTAATCATGTGAGGGCAAGAATGGAGGAGGAAGTTTGTTAGGGTCTGAAGAGAGACGAGAAAGTGGAAAGAGTTGTGTAGGAAAGTTCGATAGTGAATGGAGCTGGCAAGTCCAGTGAGATCGCCAGGCGCATTTGATGTTTGTAATTACGAATTTGAAATGGAGATAATAGCAGGGTAGAGCGCTTCCTTTCAACCACAAACTATGAGGAGTAGGTAGAGAGTTAGATTCAATCAAGGTTGTGTTTTCCCAAGTTTATGTGAAAGAGAAGCAAAGGAATTGAGGGTACGCGCACGGAATGATGATAGTGGTTGTCACAGACTTAAGAGGGGAAGGGATGGAGGCTCAAGGGCGGTGAAGGACAGGGAAAATGTACCAGGATCCACAGCCTAGAAATCCCGATGAGGTCAAAGGATTGTTTAAGTTGAACTTTAGAGGCAGCGAATTGGAATGATGAGAAGTGGGGATATTAAATTCAGATAATAAATAAGTGGCAATTATTGGTAATAATAAGATTCATGATGTGATTGTGGGCGTGAGCGGCTGAGGTAGGTTAAAGAACAATATCAGTGGAGGAAAAAACTCTGAGGAACTGAGCAGTCAGGCTACTAGAAGAATCATATTTGCTTATAATCAAACTACCAAGAATTTAGACAGATGTGTTGGAGAGAACAACTCTGAGCTGTGAAATAAAGACTTTTGATTTGATCAGTTTCTTTTGACTGATAGGATGACAATATAAGTACTATAGGCCAAGATACTTGATGTGCTGGCAAAGACCCAGCCAAACACATTCTGATAAGATGTTCTCAATTCCAGCTGGTTCTCAGAGGGCTTCAGGTTTATGCTGCAGTGAGAAGTAAAGGTTCATTTATCCGAGACTAGCCCCTGGAAGTCCTCCCGGAATGAGGGAGGCTTCCTGCAGGGCGGGACTATTTGGCAAGCATCCTGAGAGAGAACTGAGGAGCAGGCTGGGAGGCCAAGGTTCCTACATCGGAAACTGCAAGACTTGTGCCTGAGCTCCTGTTCACACCAGGGAGGGTCTGGTATGGCTGTAAACATGAATGCTGAGAAGGCGTGTCAGGCGAAGTCCAAGGCTGGGACTCTAGGCCCTCCTCATAGCACAGCTGATGTTGATCTTCCTTGCACACTGCTTATTAGCCCAGAGTTTAGACTGCAGGCTTGCGAGATCACTTTGCACTGTCTAAGAAAGCAACAGGCAAAGGAGGGACTGCACACCTGCTCCTCTTCCTGCTTCTGTAAGTTTCTCTGAATAAATGCTATTCAGAGGTCTAGTGTGTGTGGTATGAGGTCATTCTTCCTGTGCGTGCTCTATCAGCAACCATTATCAAACTCTCCTCTTTTCTTGTTCCTACTTTTGTATTTCAAAAACAAAAAGAAAGAAAAAGAGATATATGTTTTTCCCTAACCATACATCCAATATCATGTATTATAATGAAATGTTTTGTAAGGGTTGGAAGAACCGGATTGGGAAGTCCAGTAGAAAAAGGAAACACAAAGCACTTAAGGCATTGTCAGTACCACCCATGGATTGCTAGGGCAGGGAGGGCAAGTATAAATTTCCCCCTGCCTCCATCATACTCCAAAGTCATGACAGATGTCAAGGCACGTTGTTCTGTTGATTCATTACCAGAATTTTTGCACAATACTCTGACAGCCACTAGGTTAGTTGTAGTTAGCACCAAACAACCTCTCATGTGCCTTCTGTGATAAGGAATGCGCTGATCATCATACTCAAAGAGGATAGATCCTGGGCATCAAACACTATCTGGGGGCCAGGGCAACATATCTGAAATTTTTATTTAGAACAACAACAACGGGAGCACCTGGCTGGCCGAGTTGGTAGAGCATAGGACTCTTGATCTTGGGGTTTAAGTTCAAGCCCCACATTGGGTAGAGAGATTACTTAAAAGGAAAATCTTTAAACAACAACAACAACAACAAAAACAAATGTTTTGAAGAACTACTGGCTTCCCCAGTAAATCCATAGATCAATAGGGTCTAACACCCTTTTGCTTCTCTTTCATTGCCACCAGTCACAAATTAGAGGTCTTGGGTCAACTACTGTTGATATTTAAAGCTGAATATAATTCATTCCCTAGTTTTGTAATGCTTATTTCCACTCTGAAACTGAGCTATTATGAGATTACCAACAAAAAAGGAAATGCTGTAGTGTAGCACAATATTATGGGTTTTAAAGTCAAACAGATGTGAACTTGTATCAAATTACTGTCTCTTTGACCTTAAATAAGTTTCACAATATTCTCAAACCTTAGTTTCCCTTCTACAAAAGGACAAAATAATACTAACAACCTTGAGGGTGATTTTGATCTATCATGAAAGTTTAATATTATTTGTAAAGTAACTAGTATGGATGCTAGAACAGCGATAGTTCCCAATTAATGATCACTATTATTATAAATATGTGAGTTATACTCAACTCACTCTAGGTCATGTGCAATTTTCCTATGCCAAGGGTAGACTTCCCCACTCACTATCGTTATCCGAGAGAGAGAGAGATAGAGAGAGAGAGAGAGAGAAAATTCAGGCAGCTGCTTCCATGTGGATTTCTGATCATGTGAGTCACTGTTAAAAACCTTGGCTGCCTGACCAAAACTTTAATGGCTTTGCAAGCTGTTCCAGAAATGGGTCACAGGGTTCTTTTTTCTCCCTTTTTTAGTGAGAAAATGGATGGGGCTTTAATCTGTGGATGCTGCAATGTGTTGGCCTTGCTATTTCTTATAAACTTATGACCCTCTCGAAGGAAGCAGCTAGGTTGATTGTAATCACCACTATGCCCCTGTGTACAAGGAGGTGCCATTAAACGGTAAGGATTGTGTCCCTAGCGAATGATCTTAGTTCCAAAATAAAGGACAGGGGTTATCACTGTGTTTTACTCGAAGCCAAAAATCTAAAGCCACAGAGAAAACATCACCACTGCTGGAGAGTTTCTCTTGAACCAGAAAAAAGGTAGAAATATCCTAGCTTCTCCCTTTTGCCTACCTTCTAGTCTCCTACCAGTTCGTACTGTTGGCCCTATTCAGTGGAGTCTCCTGACAAGAGAGCCTGACATAGGCTGCACGGGTCAGGCCCCTGTGCTCCATACCAGGGATAGGGGTAGGGGCAGCAATTAATCTGACAACCAGCAGGAAAACAACCCACAGTTGGTTTTTTCAGTTCCTTAGAAAGGCCAAGCTCTTTCCTATGTCAAGATATCTATATATTCCGCAACCTCTGCCTATACCCTTTTCCCCACGACTACTTACCTGGCTGCCTCTTTCTCATTCTTTAGGTCCCAGCTTAAATACCATTTTCTCAAGGAGGTTTTCCCTGATGATCAATCTAGAGTAGGTCTCCCCCATTACTCTTTCTTTAAAATCCTCTCTTCTTACCAACCTTTATAATTATATACATATCTGTGTAATTATCTGTTTAATATCTACCCACTCAGGGGCAAGACATACCTGCTTTGCTTCCTGCTGCATTGCTAGAGTCTAGCACTATGGCTAGCATATAGTCAGCATGCAGTAAAAAAAAAAGAATTGTTACCTATTATTTTGAACAATAATCAAATACTCAGATGGCAGTATCAACCTTTTCTGAAGTTTATGGCAATTTCTTTCCGATGTTACTATTTTATTCCTTCCTAATATTTAGTTAACACAAATTGTATGTTTCAGTTCCATGAATATTTTTTAAACATTGCCTAGAATACCAAATTTCTACATTGTGAGGCTTCGAAGGCCATTAAGGAAAGTTGATACATCCCTTGAACTGTCAAAACAAAAACTACATTGGCAAACTTAGAATAAACAAATTCTTTTCATCAAATGATCTGTGACTGAAAAGAGAAAAATGCATACAGGAGAGCAATTTATCATCTGCAAAATCTGTTCATGTTTCACACATTCCTGGTTTGGATCTTTGGATTTTTGCTCTTTAAAACTATTGAATGATACATTTTCCTTGACACTTACTAGGAGATCTCTATTATTTTTCTTCTACAATGTATTTTTTTCCTCAATAAAATTCGGCTCCCTTTTCTTTCTTAGCATTTTATTCTGCCAGCTTCATGGGAGGTAGGGGAATGCCCCATCTTTTGTAGATCAAATAAACCTGGATTCTGCATAAGGAAGGGCTGCTTTGTCTTCAGAGACTTTGTCTCTAAGCTTCCCAGGCTTGGAAACTCCTGGCTTCCTGAACCCATCTGCGGAACTCTCCCCCTGTTATCTGATGCAGAAAAAAATGCCTGCCAGCTCAGGAAGTGAGGAGTTAGGAAGCTCAACAGGCTGGTGGGGGGAAGGGGAGCACTAAGGTGACTATCTTGGGGCAAGCAGCATGTATAGGGCTAAAGAGTCCACTTCCAGGTTCTATTTCGCTGTCACTCTAAGATTTAGTCATCAAACATTTATTGAACGCCTACCACGCATGAGGCACTATGCTAAGGCTAGAGATCCAATTACGAATGAGCCGTGGTTCCTATTCTCAAGGAGTTCACTGCAAAGACAGGCAAGTAGAGAGACGGGCAAGCAACAAAAATGCACCATTCACTGTCAAGTGATGTGACAAAAGTAAACACAAAACACTGTGGGAAAGAGTCCTTAACCCAATGGTGGACAAGTGTGAAGTGGGGCTGCTACAGCAAAGGCATCCTGGAGAAAGTGATGCTTGAGCTGAAAAAGGGGTAGGAGTTGCCCCCAAAAAGAGTAGAAGAATATTCTAGAAAAAGAGAAACAGTTTGCCCTGCAATCCATAGCAATATGTTATGGCGGAGTTATAAGTAATTTAAGGCCAGGTCCAGGAGAGAGAAGGGAGTGGGAGATGAAGTGAAGAGGTAAGCACAGGACAGGGTGTTGACATCCTTTTCATCAGGTGTGAACCTGTTCTTTATGATCAGGTCCTTCTGGATTAACTCTGGCTAAGGGGAATGGATGACGGACAGTGGAAAGAAGACAGACAACTTGGGTTTGAAAGTTGGTCCTGTCACTAGTTTGTGACCTTGGCCAAATTTACTTAGCCTCTTTAACACTCATCAGTCTGTTTCACCAATGGAATGCAGATAAGAAGTTTTGCTCTAAAGGATTATCGTTATAGTTAAAAATAATATGATATGCATAGTAACCAGTACATTTCATGCTATCATGTTAAACCTCAACTATTATAGAACAAACTGCTGGAATCAAGAATATCCATGAAAACCTTGAGTCACATAGTTAAGTGAACACGAAGTAGACTCTGGGTTTGTCTCTAGTTGCCAGAGAGCCTAAGTTAGCCTGCCTGGACTTGTTTGGATACTTTTGTTTAGTCTCTTTGGCTCTTTTCTTTTCATGGTAATGTATGTATTTCACAATTTGGTGTTATTTCACTACCTAATAAATGAGTTGTTTGGAAGTGAATTATTATGTCCTCAGACTTGTTTCATTTTCTTCACGCCACAGAATTTTTGAGGTAAAAGAGGCTGTACGACTCATCTGTGGATGTGGGGGAACAGAAAACCACGTTGGAACAGAAAGGGGCTCACAGCAAACATACTAAATATCCGTCAGCAGGGGAGTGGCTAAAGAAACTTGTATGTCTCTGCAGTGAAATACGGTGCAGCCGCTAGAAGGAATGAGAGCTCTTTATGTTTTCGCACAGCCAGAGCTGCAAGACCCATTGTTAAATGAAAAAACAAGCTGCAAAAAGATACATAGAAAATGATACCATCATTTTTTGTATAAAGATACACACACATATAAACAATATGATATGCTTTCTATGGTTGTATGCATAGTGTATAAATGCATAGAAAAACTCTGGAAGGATACACACTAACATGCTAAGAGTGGTTATATATGGTGACATGAGAAGTTTTGTCCGGTGGAGCAGGGAGGGGCTGGGGAGGGATGCTGGTCTAAGGAGACACGAGTCTTTTCATTTAAATTTTTAAAAAAGTAATGCTCTTATTATTTCTATAATTCAAATGTTTTCAAAACAGAAATGAAGAAAGAGCAAGAGCTTTGAGGCTGGATGAAACTGACTCAAATCCTGGCTCAGCAGTTTGTTAATTCTATGATTACGGGGAAGACTTGGCCTTTTTGTCTCAGTTTCTTCATCAACAAAATGTCTTACAGCTTTTTGTAAAGGCTGAAAGTAAAACTCCTGGCACATTACCAGTACTCCCATGTGTTAGTTTTCTTTCCCCTATCCTTAATCTCACAGATTTTTCCCCCCTCCCCTCCTCCCCTCCCCTTCCCTTCCCTTCTTCCTTTCCAGATTAGTCAACCAAATACAAAGTACTGAAGTCACTTCCTCAAGATCACACAGTTGGTTAATGTTAGTTAATAAAGGCAAGGACTATAACTCAAGTCTCCTATATCATAATAAATCAGCATTAACTCTACTGGGGAGTTCGATAACTATGTGTGATGTAGTTGTTTCTGCTAGTGGTTCCAATTTTCAGATCCTATGTGCAGATTTGAAATGCAAAGCATCATATTCCAAGCTTGGGCAGCTGTTGGACCAACCAAACCAAGACAGTCCAGACAAGGAGTACCAGATAAACCTGCAAGATTATTTCTGCCATGTCTCTTTTTTTTTATTGTGCTAACTATCAAGGAGATTTAGCAGTAAATATCAAGGACATAGGTACAAGGAGAGCATTGGTATCAGGCAAAGAATCAGTTAACAGGAAAGGGAAAAGGGAGCAAAAATGGACATCTGACATTCTTTTTGGCTACCTAGAATTTGGGTAATTCTTCTCATTTGTAAGGCAGAGATTACTACCCACTATATTAGTTAAAAATGACAGATGTTTTCCTAGCTGCCCTTGCAATTAGGGTTCAGTCAGGTGGCTTGGGCTCTAGAAATCAGAAGACCTTCCTTATCGGGGTCCACTTTCCTTAGAACAGTAGGGATTAGTTCTAGTCTATGGAGAGTTACCAACTTTTATCACTAAAAGCCCTGAATTTTAATTTCAAAAGAAATTAATTTTAACTGTCATAGACTCCAGGTGGGCTTGTGTCTGTTAGTACCTTGCTAAGCAGAGTGCAAAACAAAGGGGATTTTGTTTCCTGAAGCCTTTGCATAGGACCAAGACATTTTATCAGACTCTATCTAGATGAGGGAGCTATGCAATGGCACTCTATGCAGTTCAATGGTCTGAACCCAGATGGTCCAACCAAGATGAAATCACACTACAGTTGGTTGCACTTCCCACTCCAGGAAAAAGGGTAGATTCCTCGGGAAACTCCAGGAATTGATTGGACCCCCTCCCCCGCCCCCAGTGTATTTTCTGGGGGAGAATCAATGACTAAGTGGGTATTTTCATATTCTTCTCCTCCACTTTTGGCCCTTTTTATGCTTTGAAACGGCTAGTGTGCAACGTGCCTCAAGACTGCTTTGTAGAGTAAGGCATGAGGATTTACTTCAATGTCTACATGGGACTCCAAGTTAGCTTTCCACATCCTAGTCATTAATAAGCATCTCAACCACCTGTAACACTCTAGAACTGAGTTGCTTCTTTCTATCCTGCAGGGAAAAAAAGACACATAGGTCTCAGATACCTCTGAGGCAACACTTCAGATCCTCTCAGCCACGTCCCACTCTTGTTTCAGCACCAGCAGTTCTATATGGCTTCCTGCTGACAGTGTCTCACCTCAGACTGCACCATGTGCCTCTCATCTCCCACCCCCAGAGGGGTTAATGCCAAGATACAGAATGCCACAGGATTCTGTTTAGGACTCTCATATGTGAATCACTGAAATACAGAGAGTGAATGCCGCATGAGGCAAACATTTGACAAAAGGAGACAGACAGCTAGTAGATAAATTCTCCTTCCTTTCTCCCTCCAGATGGACTTTTTGAGATGCAATTTATATACCTTCCTGGAGGACGACCCTGTGGGTTTGAACAATCTAGTCTCACTTGGCAACTACCAACTTGATCATCTCGTCTCATAGTGGGTCCTCCTTTTCTGTTTCACTTCCCTCGTCCCTCACACTTGGAAATGTATTCCCTCATCAAGTAGACATACCATAAGATCCTTGCCTCAGGCTCTGCTTTCTGGGTAACCCAGACTAAGACAACACCACAGAATTCATAGACAAAATTATGTCAATTTCATGCTTTTCCTCACTTGGGAACCTTTTCTGGCTCTTTACTCAGTTCTACCCTCAATGTGTGACTTTGCAAGTTACTTAATCTCTTTGAGCTTCATATTATTTAAGATAATATGGCAATAATAATAAATAATGCCTATCTCATGAAGAGTTAGAGGAATTAAAAGAAAAAAATGATTGTAATCATTTAGTAAACAGTGCTTGGCATGTAGTCAAAGTGCAGTAACTGTCAGTTGTTAATATTATTATTTTTAAAAATTAGTTGTTTTTTTTTTTAAAGATTTTATTTATTCATTCGACAGAGATAGAGACAGCCAGCGAGAGAGGGAACACAAGCAGAGGGAGTGGGAGAGGAAGAAGCAGGCTCCCAGCAGAGGAGCCTGATGCGGGGCTCAATCCCAGAAAGCTGGGATCACGCCCTGAGCCGAGGCAGACGCTTAACCGCTGTGCCACCCAGGTGCCCCTAAAAATTAATTTTATTTGCAACATGATGGATGTCTAGAGGAGATGGAAAAAGGAAAAGGAGTTCACTTATAGACACTTTGGGGAGGTTGGAAAGATATGTTCACATGCCTAAGAGCACATGTCATAACACTATAAAATAAATCCTCCAGGTTCCATTCCATTATCCCCCCAAAACTGATTCAGAAATAGAACTGCAACCCCTTCCAGAGCTAGACTTTTGCAGCCATGGTGAAAATGATCATTTTGAGCATTTGAGCATTTTGAAGGGTTTAGTAAGTTTAAACTGAATTCAAACCACAGTGGTCTGAGGTTTTGTTTGACATTTTCATCTGTGGCTTCCTTCTCAAGGGGCCAGCACAGCCAAGGGATGGCCCAGGCTTCTCTCATCTGAAGCTCTGTCCATCAATTCTGAGCTGTGCCTGGGACTCCTGACAGGAGATGGCCTGCCTCTCACATCTTGCAATTCTTTGATCCCAGAGTCTCAATTGTGTTGTTTTTGGCTTTTACTTGCTGATGAAGAGATTTATGTGGATTTAATTTTCTTTAGTCTCTGGCTGCCAAAGATTTTGGTGTTTGTAATTTTCATAGGGAGCTATGATCAACTACAACCATTTTTTTTTTCCCTCTGGGTGTAGGCTTTCACAGTAGCGGGAAGTCAGAAATGATTTGTAGGTTACTAAATCTTGGGGTTTGTTTAACATATACTTTTTATGGTCAGCAAGAGTGAATAAGGTCCTAATATTTCAGAACTTCATATAGGAAGTAAGCCAGTATGAAAAATTACACTGTTCACCAACGAAAGCTAGCGATTGCATAATGTATCTTCTCAAAAAACATTATCCTGACCCCTCCTCCCACATCGTTTTTTTTCCTGCAAGTCTGGAATTCTTGTTAAATGAAGTTTTGGTGTTTGTTTTTCTTTGGTGATGTAGCAGATACAAAATGTACCTCACACCACACACAAATGTACAAAGCAGATGCAGCTTCCTTGAGTACCTCTTAACTGATGTTCTCTCCCGGATGATCCCTTAGCCAGCTAGATAATGGAAAATTAAAAACCCAGTTTTAGTCTGAATATGGAATCTTAGTCTGATCCAATCATTTAAAATCTCTTTAGGTTTTTCAATCTCTGGTCTCTTAACTCCGGTAAATGCTAAATGCTTCAGGGCTCCTTTTGCTCAACTTCAAGATGGCATCTGGATGTGAAGAGTAATATAGGTGTGATTTAGGTGGCAAGATGGGGGTCCTCAAATCTATGCTGGTCCCAGAATCCTCCTGGTCTCCGATGTCCAGTGGCTGGAGGGGATGCTTTCTCAAATGTCGTTCACCAAGGGACTCCTGGCCCTATTTGTCTGCAAATCTATTCAGCAGCTTTTCCATCCTCTACCCTCTCAGTACTCAAGAGTCTGCTTCTTTGGGGCTAACAGGTACTTCAGAGTACCTCAGGTAGGGAGAATTAGGAATTTTGCCTCACACTGGCTGTGGTAGACATAAGGATCTCTGCCCAAATCCACTTTCAAGGAAAGATTTGCTGCCTTGGTAGCTGAGAGAGTGATCAACAGATGGTCTCTGGCTTACAGCTCCTTCAGGATCTGCTTCAGCTATAGAAAGACATCTTGCCTGAGGCCATTTCCTTCCCAGAGTGACCCTCATCTTATGACTGATTGACGTGGGAGTATAAAGGCCTGGCCCATTCAGCAGATTGCAATCCAACACTGACCAGCAATTCTCACTCCAGAGTTTCCCTTTGGGTCGGCTGAGCCTCTGTTGGGTCTTATCACAATCTCACCAGTTTCTCTCTCTGCCCAATCCTGCTGCCTCCTTCCCTTTTTCACAGGTATTAATCCCTAATAAACGTCTTGCACCCCAAATTCTGTCTCAGTATCTACTTCCAGAGAAGCCAACTTACACCACAGATCTAGTCACCTGTCTTCTGCCACTACCTTCATGCCATCCCTTACAATGTGGAAATTAACTTCGTGTAGGATATTTCCAAAGGCTCTCAGTCTCCCTATGTACAAAGGATGCACAGCACTAAGCCCAGTGCTCCTGGACTCCCATTCCTTTCTAGGTACTTCTAAAGAACAGTCCCTAACCTCTGCTTGAAGCCTGGTGTTTACGGAGGACACAGCAAGGCCTTTGGCCTCTATCTCTCTTTCTTATTAGTCACAAAATTACTCAAGTGAGAAAGAAGGAGTAGTCTTTTGGCTTCCCTTCATCTCTTTTTTCTGTCCTGGATATACAGTAAAATTCTCTGATCTGGTTCACCAATTCTGTCTCTTAACATGATAAAGGTAAGTGTTAAATTTAGGAAATCTTTTTATTTCTTTTTTTTTTTTTTTTTAAAGATTTTATTTATTTATTTGACAGAGATAGAGACAGCCAGCGAGAGAGGGAACACAAGCAGGGGGAGTGGGAGAGGAAGAAGCAGGCTCACAGCAGAGGAGCCTGACGTGGGGCTCGATCCCACAACGCCGGGATCACGCCCTGAGCCGAAGGCAGACGCTTAACCGCTGTGCCACCCAGGCGCCCCAGGAAATCTTTTTATTTCTTAAAAAAAAAGTCTGACTTTCAAATCTACTTTTCTGTTGCATATTCAAGTGGCCTATTTTGAAGGCCAGAAACTACATACTCTTTCTTTCTCTCTGCATTTCCATATGACAATTGAATTTAATTTCTCCACTCTTCTTTTCCTCAGAGGTTCATGGCTCTGCCCTCAAAACAACTTTTAATTCTAATTTTAGTAGCGACTATAACCAGTCCTTGGTGTAAATACAGACTATACTCTGGTTTTTAAGCATCCCACATGGACCCTTATATGAGGCCAGATGTGTAAAGAAACTGTACTTCATTATTTCCTGTATCTTATCTGTTCTACCCATGAGACAGTACCCAGCGAGTAGCAGAAGAAAATACACTATATTTTAGTACAATCCAATAATGTCATCTTACCTATCATTTGATGTCTACAATCTCTATGTGGATGGCTCAGGAAAATATACAGTCTTTCAGAGTTCTGCTCTTTCCCTTGTTCCTTTCCTAGCTGGCACTAAGAGAAAAGGGGAGGTATGGTCTGCTGGCTTACTTTAAGCTGTGGGGTCACTATCACACTGTGTAAGGAGACATACCAGCATCCACTACTGAAATCTGTGTTTTCCATTCCCAGTTTCTGGGGTGGAAGTATCTCCTTGTCACTCTAACCCTAGGCTTCTGCTGATCTCTGGGCACTTTAGTGCTTCTGCTTGCTTTTTTGCATGTGTTCACCACCTCGGAGGTCTGGGGAACCAAAAGTGCTGCTATGGCTCATTGACCTGGCCTTCTCTTACC
This sequence comes from Ailuropoda melanoleuca, assembly GCF_002007445.2. NCBI lineage: Eukaryota > Metazoa > Chordata > Mammalia > Carnivora > Ursidae > Ailuropoda > Ailuropoda melanoleuca. Next base: position 44,871,414 of record NC_048232.1, read on the forward strand.
ATTGCCTCCATACCTTTGCTACTATACCACGTGGATGTAGCAATTAACCACACGTTGGACTGCTCCAAGAGGTTGGCAGCCTTCCCATATTATGCCTAGAGAGGCCATTAGCCTTGATGTTTCTGGAGGCTTTCTACCTTACTGGATGTTTCTGAAAGTGCTTCTTTCTACCTGCTTTCCTGAGGTGCTTTCTGGTGCTCCCAATCCTAAGGAGAAACAGCTGTTACAAGGACCCTGCTACTGACTGCCTTAATCTCCTTTCGCTGTGCTTCTTCCTCTAATCCCTACTTCCTCTATGCCATGTCCTTATTCTAATCTAGACAGAAAGCCAGTGGAGAGAGACTTCAAAGAAGTGTCTTCCTTCCCCAAAGAAAGAAATTTATATTTTAGACATTCAGGTTCAATTCTCTGTATGTTAATAAAGCTAAAAGAAATTTAAAAATCATTTCTTTCTTAGCAAAACTTGGCTTTTGAGTCTTGTTTCAATCTCACAGAAATAGATAAATAACGATCTCCTTTTCCTGAAGCATTTGAACTCTCTTTTTTATAGGATGAGAAGTTGCCAGTTAACAAGATTTATAAGACATGGAAACGTATCTGAATAATATTTAAATGCATATTATGCCTGTTGTATAAAAATAATAAATACTTACTACTATGCAGCAGTGATTGTGCTTTGCATGTATTATCTCACTTAATTTTCACAATAACCCTATGGGAAAGTATTATTATCCCAACTTTGAAAATGATAAATGAGGCCCAAGAGGGCTAAACAACTTGCCTAAGTTCACGTAATTAATAAGGGTTGAACTGGGACTTGACTTCAGGTCTGACTCCAAACCCCTTCCTCCACCCACTATAATTCTCCATTAGACAAAGCCATGTTTGACTACAAAACATAATTTTGATCACAGACAACTCTCATTTGGTGGTTTAATTTCTATTCACCAAGAAGTTTGAGAACCAGGCTTTGAAGATGAGCTGTGTTTCTCTGCTTCTTCATCTGTCAAGTAGACGTAAAGCCACCGTTAACCCACAAGATTGTGTAAGGTTTAAATGAGTTCGCATATGACAAGATTTTGGCACAGTGCTTGGCACATAGGAGGCGTCAGTAACTGTTAGCTTTGCTGTTATGAAAGTCTCAGGATTGCACTGTCTTTATCATCAGGCAGAAGATTTCAAAATTAAATGTAAAAAAAATATGAGTTTTTCATTTTTGACATTCATAAATATTTAAATTGGGCTCTATTGTTTCTTTTCTCCCTTTATCTCCTAGAAATGAACCTCTATTGGACTGTAGGAAGGAAAATCCTGCTGTGAATGTTTAGGGAGAACAGAATCACCCTGTCAGAAATAGCATCTATTGCTTTGTTTGTTGTTTTGCTTTATGCTGGAAGAAAGCAGTTGCTTTAATGAAACATTTCCATGAGTTATTGTTGTTGTTGTTATTCTTATAATTACATTAACAATATTTTGCCTTTGCAGAGAGGCAAGGAGGGAGTAGAGGAAAATGTGGGGGCTTTGCAGTCAAACATATTCAAATCTGAATCCAGTTTCTAACTGATCCTTGGAAAGTGATATAATATTTTGAGTTTCAGCTTTTGTCATTTGTGCCTACCTCCCTGATACGATTGATACCAGATAAAATGATATAATATGCTTCCGATGCCTAATACTAACTGGCACATTACAAGAGTTCAGTGAAAGTTATTTCACTTTCTTACCTCTGCCTTTTAATTGTCCTTTCCCACTGCCTTTACTTTAGAAAGTTGGCCATAGTGTATGGGGGGGGCGGTTAGGATTAGAATTCTTGGAGATCTGCTTATTATATAGTAAATGGTATGGGTTAAGTTATAGGCCCCACCTGTTCATTTGTTGATGTCCTATACACCGGAATGTGACCTTATTTGGAAAAAAAGTCGTTGCGAATGTAATTAGTTAAGATGAATTCATACTGGAGTAGGGTGGCCCCTAATTTAATGTGATGAGTGCCCTTATATAAAGGGAAAATCTGAACACAGACATGCACACAGGGAGAGCACTACGTGAAGATTAATGCAGAGATTGGGATAACGCTTCTACAAGCCAAGGAATGCCAAAGATTTTCAGCAAACCAACAGAAGCTGGGTGAGAAGCATAGAACAGTTTCTCTCTAACAGCTGCCAGAAAGAATCAACCCTGACAACACTTTGATTTTGTACTTTTAGCCTCCAGAACTGAGACAATACATTTCTGTTGTTAAAGCCACCCAGTTTGTCATGCTTGGTTACGGCAGCCCTAGCAACCTAATAAGAAAACAATGAGGACTAGAGCCTTCTCTGAGATGTTTAGCTTAGAGATTCTAAATGTTGTGCTTATTAAACTTTCACTTATCTGAAAAATTAAATTCTTTAATCAAAATCAAGAGAAGTCAACAGTTTATCCAGAGAAGTTACTAAAAATGAAGAATGACAGATAAATCCCCCAAGGGATTTCATAGAATACTACTGTAAAAAATATAAGAGTTCACATTTTTTTTTAATTTTATTTTATTATATTATGTTAATCACCATACAGTACATCCCCAGATTCCGATGTAAAGTTTGATGCTTCATTAGTTGCGTATAACACCCAGTGCACAATGCAATACGTGCCCTCCTTACTACCCATCACCAGTCTATCCCCTTCCCCCACCCCCTCCCCTCTGAAGTCTTCAGTTTGTTTCTCATAGTCCATAGTCTCTCATGTTTCATTCCCCCTTCTGATTACCCCCCTTTCTTTATCCCTTTCTTCCCCTACCGATCCTCCTAGTTCTTATGTTCCATAGATGAGAGAAATCATATGAAGAGTTCACATTTTTAAATGGCTTCTGATGCAACTTTTACCAATTCCCCATTAAAATGATCAGAAATGATACGGGAAGAAATGTGACAATTACAATAATACTAAAATCGAAGACTCTCAGTCAAACTTTGCCAAAATCTAGTATACATATAAACCACAAGTAGATGTAATTGGATTGCGAATTATTACTAATTCGCAAGTATATTACTCTCTTGACACTGAGGAAACTGTTGGCCTGAAGGAAAGTGAGAAGACTCTTCATTTCTTTCCATGCCCATCTCCAGGCTATGCTGTTCAGGGTCTTTACCCATAAGAAAAGTGCCCAGCCATAGGGTATGATTTTTGGTATGTCCAGGCTATTATTCACCATTCTCCTGTCCCAATTAGTGTCTAACTTTCCACATCCATTCAGAAAGTGAATTTCTTGAATGTAAGAGTACAAAAAATAGGTGATAGGAATGGCTCATGAACTCAGGAAACACTCTATTTACATTTACCAGTTTATTACAAAGGATACAATTCAGGAACAGTCAAATGAAAGAGATGCTTAGGGCAAGGTGGGGGGGATGTGGAGCTTCCAAACTCTCCAGGACACCACCTCCCAGCACCTGAGTGTTAACCAGCCCAAAATTCATCAAACCTCCTTGTTCAAGAGTTGCTATAGAGCTTAATCTCCAGCTCTGCTTTCCTCTCCTGCCCTGAAGTCAGGAATGAGGCTGAAATTTCAATCCTCTAATCAGTTGCTCTTTCTGGTCACTGGCCTCATCTCGAGACTTTTAAGGGACCAGTCCCCCCCACGCCCCCCCAACCTAAGTCACCTCATTAGCATAAACTCAGGTCTGATGTAAAGAGGCTTGTTATGGATAACAAAAGATATTCCTATCACTCAGGAAATTCCGAGTGTTTTTAAGAGCTCTGTGCCAGGAACTGGGACAAAGACCAAATATATTTATTATTATACCACACCCCTCCATAGAGATTTTAACGTTTTGCATTCCCACCAATATTGTATGAGAGTACTCTTTTCTTTTCAGCCTTGCTAAACTTTTAAATTTTTGCCAATCTGATGTTTGGGTATACTATTTCAGTTTCCTTTCAATCTGTATTTTTCTTAATATAAGTAAAATTGGACATCTCTTTATTTAAGGGCTATATACATATACACACATATACGTATAAATTGTTTATATCTCATATCCATTTTTTTCTATAGGAATTTTGGTCTTTTTCTCTTCAATCTTTACAAGTTTTTGATATATTCAGGAAGTTAGTACTTTATCTGTTATATACATTGCAAATATATACTCTCAATTTGTTGTTTGTCTTTTGACTTTGCTGTTGGTGGTTTTTGGGTTTTTTTTTGTGGGGGAGGGGCCATGAAAATGGTTTTTAATTTTCATGTAATCAAATTTACCAATTATTTAAACTGCATCTGAATTCTAAGTCATACTTAGATACTTTTCCCTCCACCTAGACCATAAAAAAAAATCCTTCATGTTTTCTTCTAACATTGCATAGGTCAATTTTTTAACATTTAGATCTCTGATTCATTTAAAGTTTATTTTTGTGTGTGGTATGATGAATTGATCAGATTTTATCTTTAAAAGAATTTTCAAAGATGTGGAGAAATATACCTAGTAATGATTAAAAAAAAAAAAAGGAAGATACAAAACTATGTTCAATATGGTCTCCACATACATACATAGAAAACACATTAGAACAAAATGCACCAAAATGTTACAAATGGTTACATCTGGTTGACAACATTATGGGATATTTAAAATGTTTTCTTCTAAAATATGCTTCTATATTTTCTATAATAAACACGTCATACTTTAAAACTAGAAAGAAAAGGAGTATGTGGTCTTTAATTTAAATAAATAAATAACATTTGGCCCTGCTAGTTTTTTGGTAGTCTGAAACAGAGATGTAGAAAATACATATTTAGTTGAAGCAGAGGAGAATAGGATCAATATATACTTCCCCCTTTCCTCTTTGCACATCTCTCTGCCTTTCTTCGCATTTTTTTCTCTCCCATTTTCTCACTCTCCATGTCTTACATAGCAGTAAAATACAAGCAGAGAACGAGCAAGCCTTCCGTAGCATATTATTTTATTTCTGCAAAAGCTACTTGGGGTTAATTCTTTCATAAAACACCTCGTAGGTTATGACAAGAACTCAGAGAGACCACAATGCTAATGGATAATGTGAAGCCTCTGGCATACAAATTGCCCCTTCCCCCTCAGCTAACAGTCCTGAAACCAGCAACGGGGTAACCTACTACAAAGCTTTCTGTGCTATCCTAGAGGGTGTAAAATTCCAGGTCCCTTCATTTTAGCAGTTGAATGGTCAGAGGAGAATTATTGCTTCCTTTATTTTATGGCACTAGTGATGTGCATCTTGTCCCCAGGATTTGTAGCTGAAAAATCAATGCCAGATGGCTCAGTAGGAGACAGGGCTAATGGTTCTGTGTTGTTCTCAATCTCCCCAAGAGGAAAGTTCTGCGGTGGGGGTTCTCAGGAATGTCACATCCAGTGGTTAATAATGACAATTGTGGAGTGTTCATAGTGTGCCGAGGTCTGTTTTACATGCGTAGTCCCATGAAATCATCATGGCCATGCCATGAAAGGAAGCCATGCCTATTATGGCATATATATGTACTTCTCACAGGTGCAAATAAATAACTTGCCCTAAATCAGACAGCCTGGAGGTGGCAGAACCAGAGTTTGAACGCATGCCTGTTAGGCTCCAAAGTTAATACTTCAAAGGGTATTCTAAAGCCACTGGGGGAAGTGTTAGTACCAAGGAACAATAGCTTAATATATCTGTTTATTAGTGAAACTTGTGACACATCCAGATGGCATGAGGCCTCCTTGGAAGGCATCTTCTAGCAGACTTTCTTAATGCAGGTTCCACAAGAAAATTAAACTCTACCAAAAAATGAGTTGAGTATTATCTTTTCTTCCAAGGATAATGGCACATAACAAATAGTAACATTCTAGTTGCAAAGAAGAGAAGTTAATTCATTACACAAAATGGTGACCTAGGACATTAGGTCTTATTTCTCTCCCCCCCACCCCATCTCTTTCTCTCTTTCCCTCTGTGTGCGTGTGTGTGTGTGTGTGTGTGTGTGTGTGTGTGTGTGTGTGTGTCTTTTCCTTTCTTAAGAAAGGTTACAAGGGACAGGGTTCCCTAGCTAACTCGGTCTGAGGGGCACACGACTCTTGATCTTGGGGTCATGGTTTCAAGCCACACATTGGGTGTAGAGATTATTTAAATAAATAAAAACTTTTAAAAAAGAAAGGTTGCAAGGGTAACAGGCCTATAGTTTAATTATCAGCTGAATTCTCTCCAGTTCCATTAACAATGTCTGAAGGAGGTCTTTTACTCAGGACTTTGTATTGATTATAAAAGGATAAATGCTATATTGCATATTGTTCCACCAGTATCAGTCTAAGCAATCATTCATAACACAACACTACAAATAATACTTTGGGTGCTTCTGGTATTTGCTCTAATCCTTGTTAAGGGGTAGGTGAATCCTGAGCTGGGAGGACCAAAAGGAGAATCTCTGTCCTTCCTGTCTAGATCTTCTTCTTCTTCTTCTTCTTTTTTTTTTATCTTACTCTTCTTTGCTTGGTGACCCTCTTTGGAGTTTCCCACTCCCTACTGGATTGGGATTTACACACTACTATTTATGTTAGTGCAATCGCTTAGAGCTCAAACTCTAATTACAAAATTTTTATCAATACTATTTTATACCTCTAACCAGTGTTGCTTCTAATTTGAAATGATGACATGATAGCACTTGGAGTAGTTTGTTTCACTGGTGTATATTCTTTAAATAACAACCAGAACTTCTTTCTCTCTTTCTCTTTCTCACTGTCCTTCAACCTTGCCTTTTTTTTTTTTCCAAAGGAGATTAACATTCAGGTTCTGTACTAGCTGAAAAATATCTTTCGTCTTGAAACTGATGTTTCCATAACCTATTGAATCTCATGGTTCTTGGCAAATGACAATTTGGTGGCTTCCTAATGGCTTTCATTTAAGCAAAACCAGCATTGTTAGCTATCAATAATTGTTTGATATTCCAGAAAATATCCTCATGTTAGATGTTTGATGCCAAAGAACATCTTTTTCCAAACAAAAATGAAATGTTTCAATAATGTTTGCCTTTTTGTGGGAAAGAAAAAAAACATAACATTCTTGAAATGTTTCGAGGAAATCTGTAGATGTCTTGCAGACTACAGCTTGGACTGGGTGATCTAAATACCAGCAACATTGGTGACAACATGAGAAATGTCACAAGGCGTCCTAAGTTCTCTTGTTTTTCACTCTTGGATAGCTGATATAGCAGAATGCTGCCAGAATTCCTGAACTCTTTCTTTGATTTACCCTCTCTTAAACCTCCAGTCATGGGGGGATGGTGATTAATAAAAGTAAGGGTGTAGAGTCAAGGGACTCAAGCCCAGCTCCTCTATTCCTAGCTAATAATACTACCATGGGGTCCTGGGAAGATAGAGGAGCCAGGGACCACTTAGCACAGTACCTGAACAAAGACATACTAATAATAGTTCTAGTTAACATCATAATTGACATTTACTGAGTGCTTGGTAAGTGCCAGGTATTATATCAGTAACTTCTATGGATTGTTTCATTTACTACTTACAACCACCTTATGAAGTAAGTACTATTATAATGATTTCATTTTATAGGTGAGAAAACTATGGTGAAGAGAGGTTAAATAATTTGTGTAAGGTCACATAGCCCATGTGATGGAGTCTAGATTTGAACTCAGGCAATTTGATTACACTATACTACATTGTTCTGATAAAGAAATGCTAAATATTAGCAAAACGTGATGCTACTTCTGTGATCCTTTCAAGCAGCCTAAAGCACTGGACATTCAAACAAAAATTTCTAACTTAAAGAATTACACTCAGAAGCCTTTTAATGGTGCTAAATGTTGGGGCTAGGCAGCTACAGGAGTATCATCCATAATCACTTGCCACTATCCTTGGGAAGGTAAAGTTGGACAAAAAAAGTTTCCACCAAGAGCAGCAATGAGTTCATTATCTATGAGATTGGAATTGTGAACTACTTAAATCCCCATTTAAGGACTCTAATCTCCTTCCTCCCAAATGTCTTTCTTCTTAAGATGGCATCTGGTTGCAAAGGACTTTTAACATCCTAATGGTATTGAGTACACAGGCCTATGTTCTTTTTTTTAAGATTTATTTATTTATTTATTCGACAGAGATAGAGAGAGCCAGCGAGAGGGAACACAAGCAGGGGGAGTGGGAGAGGAAGAAGCAGGCTCATAGCGGAGGAGCCTGATGTGGGGCTCGATCCCATTACGCCAGGATCACGTCCTAAGCCTAAGGCAGATGCCCAACCGCTGTGCCACCCAGGCGCCCACACAGGCCTATGTTCTATATGTGGCCCTCTATGTTTTAAAATGTACCAGGATTTGTTCTAATCAGGTATGGTAAGACGCACAAACAGAAACGATTGTCATCAAGGAAGAAGTTTATATTCACAGATCCCTAGAAATGGCCAAATGAGGAAGCACTAGGATCAGTCAAGAATCAGAGGGAGCAAGAGGTAAGCATGGGTGAGAGCTTTTATTGTGGTTTTTCAAGAGGAGCTCATGAAAATTTGGTAGTGCTAGCCCAATCTCTGTCTCTCTGCCTAACTATACCATGCTGCCATTTTGACTCTACTTAGCAAATGACTGTTATTTGCATGAAGGCATTCTGCAAGGTAGCCTCTTTAGTGATTCCACAAGGGCACAAGCTACCCTCTTTTTGCCATTGCTCTCAAACCCTTTGCTGACCACCTGCATAAGCTTGGGGTTCCATAGAAGTTGCAATTAAAACTTAAAGAATCATCAGAACAAACAAGAACAGAGAAGAAGGAATGTGCCAGGCAGGATAAACAAAGTAGACAAGCCTAGGATTGGCTAGTTTGAATAATTTTGGTGGGTTCTGAGACATAGGAACTGCCCCTACTTGTCTGATACCTGGCCCTGGGATGATTAAGGCAGCGTTATGGTGGCTTGGCCCAGTAAGGAGGTGGTTGAGAATATGGGCTCTGGATTGGTTGATTTGCGTTTAAAGATTGTGCTGTCAGGTCAGTGTTTGCTATCTCTAGGAGTTATCTGATTCTGAGAGGGATAATCTCTACCTATTAAAGCCCTAAGATATCATAGCATCATAAAATATTATTAATACACTCTAGTTGAAGTGTCTCATCCCATTTGTCTCAGACATTGTCCTTGGTCTTACTAATTCTACTCCTAGAGTGTCTATAACTCATAGCGCCTTGGCCTGATCCAAGCAAGGAAGTTGCTTCGGGGTAAGTCAGTTCTCTCTCTGACTAGGCCTCTCTGTTAGCTGCATAGTTAGGTCCTCTCCCTTCCTACAGGCCTTTCCTCAGATTTACATTTTTGTGGAGACTTTCTTGGATGCTCAATTTAAAGTCCAACCTTTCACACGGATTTCACATCCCTTTTCTCTTTTTATTCTTTTCTTTGATAGCAATCACTATCTAACATGTTATATATTTTACTTATCAATCTTGTTTGTTGACTGTTTTCTTAAACGTAATCTATGAGGGCAAGGATTTCTTAAAATTTATTTTGTTCACTACTGTACTTCTATTGCCTAAGTGCCTGGCACATAGGAAGTACTCAATGAATATTTGTTTAAATGAATGATGTAATTAATTAAAAAGTCCCCAAATTGCCATGTGGAGTTGAATGCATAGTTAGATAGATAGATAGATAATGGCCAAATAGATTAACACTGGGAAAGCAAGAATAATTTAACATTAGAAAAATCTTCGAATTAAATCATCACATTTACTGCATTAAGAGATTGACAAAGAAATGTTATGTGCTCCTCTCAATAAAGCAGAAAAAAAAAAACCCTAAAAAAATGTGCATAGAAGGCAATTTCTCCTACCTAATCAAGTAAATCTATCGAAAACTAGCAACAAACAGTCTAAATGGTGAAATTTTAGAAGCACTTCAAGTAAGATAACAAATAAGACAAGGTTGCTTATAATCATTCTACTTTTCAACATTGAACTGAAGTTCCTAACCAAAGGAAAAACACAAGATAAAAGAGGTATAAGAATCAGAAAGGAAAAGACCAAATTTTTATTTGTAGAATATATGATTATCTTCCCGGAAAATTCAAAAGAAACTTCAGATAACTTGTAAAATTAAGATTATTCAGAAAATTTATCAAATCTAAGATTGATAGACAATAAAAAATACCATACTAACAATAAAGATTAGAAAATATAATAAAAATGTTTTAATTGGGGAAGGCACTTATGGAGAATATTACATAACTCTGTTAAAGAATATAAAAAAATATAATACAAGAAAAAAAATGTAGTTGGGATACATACACTAGATAATGCTGACCTTTGGAAAGGGAAGATAATGGGCCTGGCAGAGAAAATGTAGAGATTTTAATGCTTTACTTAAAAAAGAAAAAATAACTGAAGGGAATAAAATTTAATATTTTTTCATTTTGGTGGCAAATATTTATCATAGATATTTATTACATTTTCTATGTTTTGGGCCCCCCCAAATATAAATAAATGAAGAGAGGGATCTCACTAATCTGAAAAAAGAATTTTTTAAAAAGATTTTATTTATTTGACAGAGAGAGAGAGCACAAGCAGGCAGAGCGGGAGGCAGAGGGAGAAGCAGACTCCCTGCTGAGCAGGGAGCTGGAAGCAGGTCCAGTCCCAGGACCCTGGGATCATGACCTGAGCTGAAGGCAGACGCTTAACTGACTGAGCCACCCAGGTGTCCTTGAAAAAAGGATTTTATAAAACAAAAAAATTAACAAAGATGTCTTTCATTGGTTACCGAATCAATTAGCATCTAGTGTGCTTGGCCATTTATAAAAATTTTTAGAGATATTATGATATCTTAAATACCCTATCTTGGGCCTTTTAGAAATGATCCACTTCCTGGACTTCAAAAGCATTTGAGACCAGATAGTATAAACTACTGCAATGATTCCTGGGCTTTATTCTAATAGATCTGAAAAGTCTGTTCTCAAGTGGGCTTTTTGCAGAATCTACACCCTCATTTCGAAGCTACAAGAAGAGTATGAATATTTAGTGGCCAAGCAGAACTTGGCATGCTTGGACACGTAGGCAGATCTTCCAAAGCTTGCATTTTCTGCCTTCTGCTGACCTGTTTGGCAAGAGCGCTACACCCAAATATTAAAGAAAGCCTTTAACTGGAAGAGATTCAAAATGCTATGGCATAGTGAGGCAGTCTCATGTGTTTTCAGAATCTTATGTTCTTTCTCCATTCTGAATTATGGGAAATTCTAGTGTGTAGAGAGGTTTTATTTTATCTAATTGTTCCAGGGTTTACACACTGTTCAGAATATAATTTATAAGTTAATTTATATGTTAATGACAACCACCCAAAGGGCACATTTGAGAGACAAATTATTAAATCATTCTGTCTGCATATTCTCTTCTTTTGGACAATTACTTTTTCCAAATAATACCAGCCAATCAGACAACTATAATTACTTTGTGCTCTGCCAATAGAAGTCTGGTAGAGAGCTAGCAGTTAAAGAAATTCTTATCTGTAGCTACAAAAAAGACGGGTCCTTGGAATGTCTTGTAGACATATGTCATTTAAATAATGAAAAAATTACTGGGCTTCTTCATCAGGGCAGTATAAACATTTTGACCTAAAATGCAAACATTTTGGTTTATTTTTAATTCACTGATCTACTTTGTAAAAACTCTCAGCGTGAAACTGCTTCTGTGCATGTAGAAGTCAGCAAACTCAGATGTGACCACAAAGAAAAAACACTCCAAGCAAGCATCAAATTAGGGAGGGGAATAAACTCAGAGTGTTTCTGCCTAATCCTTTACCTAAGGGTTTAGCCCTGAAACAGAGCCACTGTTTGGCAAAACTATAAGACAGACAAACTGATCTGAATTTGGTGCCCTTCTCTCTTCTCTTCCCTTGTAGTCTCGATTCTCACAGCAGCCAGCATGCCCTTCAGAGTGTGCCATATAGACCTAGGCAACATATCCAGGGCCTCAAAATGATCTTCCTACCACTACATCAAAACCCTATTTCTGCAGGGCTACGCTCTGAGGAGATAGCTTCAGAATAAAGCAATTCCTTACTAAATTGCTAGTGATGAGAGATGACTCTATATGGGCCTGCCTACAGAGGGCTACTCTATAATAGCTGTCTAGAGGTCCTCTGCCCGCTCTGCCACCTCTCCTGGTATCAGGTCACTTTAGGGACCCGCAAGGCTTCAGGGTTATGAAGCAAATTCAGGACCAGACCAGAGCTAAGAGCCAGCTTTATCAAAGCTTCCGTGATGGTTACCCTAAGTAATAGACCTAGGTATGGGAGCCCCAAATATTGAGAATTGGGTACATGTTGCTGTCAGAGTTACAAAGGGCCAGCCAAGCCATGTATGTCTAAAGCCACCAATTTCTTTGGTGTCTCTCATTGTAAATGATAAAAAGTGGAAAGTGTGAGTATAGCATTATCCACTTTCAGATCCGAAAGTTGTCTTCCCAGAACAAAACAAAAAGTACCCAAGAACAAGCCATGCTGACTTTGTCTTCGTGAGTATTTTAGAGGACATGGCAGTAAAAGGATCACAGATAAATTATAATGTTGAAAAATACTTTCTGTGGCTCAGAGCCCTGAGAGCACTCTGAATGTCATAATAATTCTATAAAGTCTGTCAGACATTCAGAGGAGATTATCCTGGGATTTGAGGGAGGGAGATACAGCACAGTAGTAACAGCCGCAAGAAGTCACTCTCCTGCAAATAACATTAGACAAACAATTCCAAAATTTGTAAGCATATAACAGTCAGAAAGAGTACTGAAAATATTTTTTAAAGTGGACATTGGAAGATGAGATGGTTCTTCTTAAAATTTAAAACATGGGGAGGAGACATCTCCTTAGAATTCAGAATAGAGCCTGGGTAAAGTCTATTTGTGTTTTAGGTTTTTGTTGGTGATGGTGGTGGTGGTTGTGTGTGTGTGTGGGGGGGTGTTTTTTTTTCCCTTCAATTAAAGACTTTAAAGCCTATCTTTGAGAACTAAATCCAAAGTAAATCCAGCAGGAGGATTATTTGGTAAATATACAGATGCTTGGAACAAGGATTTTTTTTTCTTTTTTTTTGTCCTTAGAAGTAATTATGTACAGGAAAGAGGACTGACCCGCAAAAGAACATGGTTTTGACCTTAGTATTAAAACTATCTGTGGAATATCGCAGTTTCTTTCTGTAGTGTGTGTGTGGGGGGGTGGGGAGGTGGGGGGGAGGTAGGATAAAACTTAATGTACTATGAAGTGAATGGCAATTTTAAAGAGTTTTAAGGACTTTTCCCCCCTCCATTAGAAAGTCATGGTCACCCAATTCCCACTGTAAACTTTCATTCTGAGATATGAGTAAATAAACATCTAACAGAAATTACCATTAGGTAACAATAGTCTATGTTAGGGAACAATAGTCTATGTTTTCTATTGCTCCTTTTGAGAAAAGATGGTATAAGACATTTGGAGGAGAGCTTTAAGTTATCTCAGGGAAATTTTCAAATGGGTAAAATATTGATCTATGTGTCTGCCCCCATGAATTTCTAATCTTATAGCATTCTTACTTTATGGAGAAAACTAAGACCGACTAGCTTAACCAAAAAAAAAAAAAAAGAAGGAATTTACTGCCTCACATAACTGACATATACAGTTGGCTTTAGACATAACCAGATCAAGAAGCTTAAAAATTCTCATTGGGACTTAATCTCTTCATCTATCTGTTTTTCCAGCTCATGGCTCTGCTTTTTCTCTTTGTTGGTTTTGCTGTCAGGCAGATTCTCCCCTTGTGATACCAAGATGGCTAAATTGACATCTCTATTTGCACAACAATCCTAAAGGAAAAAACAATTCTAGTTTTCAATAGAATGTCCCTATAAAAACCCAGTATTGAGTCTCATTAAATTGCTATGAAACTATTAAATTCACTACTATATCCATTATGAAGTTATCATATTATATAGTACATACAGAGTAGCTTTTTCATTTAACTAAAAAGTTGAGTGTGAGTCCTTGTTCTGTGGTGGCACACAGCTAGTTAATTGTCCATTGATTCGTGGGATTCAGGCATTGTATTTAATAAGGCAACAACATTCACAGACTTGGAAGGACAAATTTGAATAAGAATGTGCTGACTTTACTTTGAGGCCTTAAGTAGCTTCCTACAAGAAGGTTCTAGTTCAACTTTCAGCTGAACCACGAACAGAGAAACACACACATCTTTGTTCAAAAGGCTTTTTCTGTCTAATATCTAAGATAAATGAGAGTCGAGTGATCTGGAGACGTACAGAGATACAGTATGTTCCAGACTAATGTTCTAGACTAATTTTAGCGCCAGAAGAAGTATGGAGGAATAGACAAACTAGGAAATAATTCTGTAGAAAACCTGATTCTCCAGGACCTTCCTAAATATCTAATGTTTATTTACTTTTTGATGGAGTAAAAAAAATATGATTGAGAAGTTGGAAAATATTGTATATAGGACTATGGCTCCCCAGGGATGTCCATATTCTAGTCCCCAGAACCTGTCTATGGCAATACTTTGCAGGTGTGATTAAATTAAGGATCCTGAAATGAGGAGATTATCCTTGATTATACAGGTAGGCCCAACATAGTCACAAGGGTCCTTATAAGAGGGTCGAGTAAGAGAAGGAGATATGACAGCAGAAATAGAGGCTGGAGTAATGCAGGGTCATGAGCCAAGGAATGTGGACAGTCTCTAGAAATTGGAAAGGGAAGAAAACAAATTCTTCCCTACAGCTTCTAGTAGGAATGTAGCCTCACCAACCCGCTTCAGACTTCTGTCTTACTGAAATGTAAGATAATAAATGTGTGCTATGATAAGGCACCACATTTGTGGTAATATAATTTGTGGTTATAGCAGCAATGGGAAATTAACACAAGACAGAAGCAAATAATGCAAATGGAAAAAGAAAGATAAATAGAAACCTCAGGATAGGGGCACCTGGCTGGCTCAGTCAGAAGAGCATGCAACTCTTTATCTCTGGGTTGTGAATTTGGGTCCCATATTGGGTGTAGAGATTACTTAAAGAAATAAAACTTAGAAAAAAAAAGACATTAAAAAAAGAAACACCAGGATAAACAAAATAAAATAAAAACACATGGAAGACATGGTCTGACTATGAAACAAACTAAAGTGCAGCTATTGGTTAATAAAGATCAAAGAGAGTTAATAAGAGTGAAACAAAGAGTATACATTTTCCTTCAGAAAAGCCAGAGGTTATTACTTTGAATTTGTAATGAAGGGAAATATAATTTGGTACAATAAATTGGCCTGGCACTAAATAAAATTCACTACCATAATAGTATAAAGATTATGTATTGCTTTTCCACCTTTAGAGTTAACTTAGGGTAGAATACTGAAGACTTAGTTGTCGTTTGTAAGACAAAATGCAAATTTCAACATCTTTGACAGTGAAAATTTACAGTTTTATTGACAGAGTATAGGTTACAGAAAGAGAATGAAAAATTTAAAAAAAAAGATGTGTTCATACCATCATCTTAAGATAATGGGGACTTAAAAGAGATTGTTGAAAGTCAATGGAACAAAAAATAGAAATTTATGAATGTATATTATAGCTATAAAGATGTACAGTAGAAGACCTAAAAATAACATAAATATAAAACATATGAAGGATGAGAGAAGATGGGAATAATGTAAGTGAGATAAACTTTCATTTTTCTTTTCAAGCTATGACTAGTTTTTAACTTATCAATCTCAGGCAGTATTTATTTATCAACAAATACCTTCTGGCTAAGCTAATATCCAGAAGAATTCAGGTCGGAAAGAGTTAAAAGGGGTTAACTGTGATAATAGGATGAAAAGTGAAATCAGAAGGAGCAGAACTTCACTGGTGAATTCTATCATGCATTTAAGGGAAAAAATGGTAATCTCACACAAACATAGAAAGTAAACAACAAAGGAATACTTTGCTACTCTTTTTATGAGGCCACATTATCCCGATACCAAAATCAGATAGACATTGTAAGAATAAAGAAGTATGGGGGCGCCTGGGTGGCGCAGTCATTGGACGTCTGCCTTCAGCTCAGGGCATGATCCTGGCGTTATGGGATCGAGCCCCACATCAGGCTCCTCCGCTATGAGCCTGCTTCTTCCTCTCCCACTCCCCCTGCTTGTGTTCCCTCTCTAGCTGGCTCTCTCTATCTCTGTCAAAAAAATAAATAAAATCTCTAAAAAAAAAAAAGAATAAAGAAGTATGAAAATTTGAAATTAAATATGAAATTAAATCTAGCAACATATAAAAAAGTAAATGCATCATGACAATGAGATTTGTTCAACGAATGCAAGGTTGGTTTAATATTCAAAAGTCAATCAATGTAGTTTACCAAATTAAAGTAAAAAAAGCATATGATCACCATAATAAATGCTGAATAAGCATCTGACAAAATTTAAGAACTGTTGTGATTGAAAAATCATTGGTGATATCTATGGAAAACTTTAATATCATATTTATTAATGAAAAACTGAACACTTTTTCCCTGTAATTAAGAACAAAGTAAGGATGTTCACTTTCACTACCTAATTCAATATAGCCAGTGCAAAACAGGGCAAGAAAAAAGAAATAAACAGCATACAGATTGGAAACAAAAAAATATTTTGACTTCAAACATGATTGTTTATGTAGAAAATAAAAAATAATCTACAAAAAAAACTATTAAAATAAATGTGAGTTTAGCATGGCCATTGGATACTAGGTCAATATACAAAAAAATCATCATATATACATGTAACAATCAATTGGAAAATAAAATTAAAAATTAACACTTTGGTGTGTCTGGGTGGCTCAGTTGGTTAAGTATCTGCCTTCAGCTCTGGTCATGATCTCAGGGCCCTGGGATCAAGTCCCACATCAGGTTCTCTGCTCAGTAGGGAGTCTGCTTCTCCCTCTCTCTCTCCCTTTATGCTCTCCCTCTCTCTCTCTCTCAAATAAATAAATAAAATCTTCAAAAAAAAACATTTCAAATAGCATGAAAACATGAAATATTTAATAATAAATTTAACAAAATATGTATAAGTCTTATACACTGAAAAGTATAAAACACTAGCAAGAAAAATTAAAGAGAAATCTAAATAGAGAGATAAAATGGACAAGAAAAATTAATACTATTAAGATGTTACTTCTTCCTAAATCAATATACAGGTTCAATACAATTCTATTCAAAATTTCTCCAGTATTTGGAAGAAGTTAATATGTGGATTCTTAAATGTGTATAGAAATGCAAAGAGCGGGGCGCCTGGGTGGCACAGCGGTTAAGCGTCTGCCTTCGGCTCAGGGCGTGATCCCTGCGTTATGGGATCGAGCCCCACATCAGGCTCTTCCGCTATAAGCCTGCTTCTTCCTCTCCCACTCCCCCTGCTTGTGTTCCTTCTCTCGCTGGCTGTCTCTATCTCTGTCAAATAAATAAATAAAAAATCTTAAAAAAAAAAAAAAAAAGAAATGCAAAGAGCTTGGAAGAGTCAAAACAAATTTTGCAAAGACCAATGATTCAGGACTTACACTACCATTTTATAGCACTTCAATAATCAAGACACTGTGATCTGGCATAAAGATAGACATATAAATCAACGACAAAATAGAGATCCTAAGTGGACCCAAACATATAGCTATTTTTTTAAATAAAAGTGCCATTTTTGGAAAAGCCAGTTGCAAGAAAATTGGTAAATGTAGCAGCATTAGGTGAGATATTAAAGACATCATGTGACCACAGAGAGCAGTAGAGGCAGAGAGAGAAGCTGCCTGATGAGTTCTTGAGGGCTGATTGAAAAGACTACTTTTCTGTTTGGATGAGGCCCAGCTGTACTTGAAATCCCTTATGCCCTCTTAGCAGACAGAATTAGGTTATGTGTATGAAACCACAGATCTATAATTGTCTCTGTATCTATCCATCTGTGCACATATTAAGCTAATACATAAGATGCCTCCACCTCTAATCCAGTACCATAAGATTCATTCTAGCCTTCTTTTCTTGCTCATCCTGTAACTTCCTCTCCAATGCTGAGAAAGCAGGCTCTTACAGCCACCATCCATTTACTTACTTGTTCAACCCATTTGGTCATTTTTTATTTGGGTTGTTTATCTTATTATTGAATTGTGAGACTTCTTTATTATTGTGGATGTGTGTTTTACTAGGTGTATGTGCTGCAAATATTTTCTCCCAGTTCATGGCTTGCCTTTTCATTTTCTTTCAAAGCTCAAAAGTTTTTCATTTTGATGAGAGTCCAATTTATTGATTTTTTTTCTTTTATAGTTTGTGTTTTTTGTGTTCTCTCTAAGAAATTTGGGCTTAACCCAATGTCTCAAAGATTGTCTCCTATGTTTTCTTCCAGATGTTTCATAGTTTTAGCTCTTTCATTTAGGTCAGTGATCCATTTCAGGTTAATTTTTGTAAACTTCATTCTCACAAAACAACTTTATTTTTGTGTTCATATTTATTTCATTACATAATATTCAAAGTACATTATTACAGGAACATGTGCAACTATCATAAACAGCTTGGGAAAGCACAACTGAGTCTTAGTAAGTATACTACTCAACTGAGAGAAAAGACACGTAGAGTACACTAGAGAATGACCTCCCTAGTCTTGGATCTTCAGCACTGTGGGCTTCAATGGGTAAGTTTTACTGAAGGAATGGAGAGTTTGGGTTGATTGGTAATGGAGGTTGGGTAAAAAAAAAAAAAAATCTACCAAATATAAAAAAATGAGTTGGTAGATCAGTTTTATGCATGCCAAACTAGCCCCAAATTAGGTCTTTATTTTTGGATGTCACAATTTAAGAAAAAATGACAAACTAAAATAGTGCTTTATAAACTTTTTCAGAGTTCTATGATTCCATGGCAGTTACCTCAGTAATACTCAAGTGAAAGAAGTTGTTAGTTTGGGTTTTTTTTTTTTTTTCAATTTTGCACAGATTTCTATTTTCTTTTCTAGTGGCCCTGTAGCTTAAAAGGAAGGGAGTAAAAGTTGGGAATCGTGACTGAACAGGTACTCTCTTTGAGGAAATTAGTCATTTATGAGCATGCTGGATAATATATGTGGAAGACAGTGTTGCCTAAGCAATAGCTACTTTCTTTCTCTTCCCTGGAAACAACCCTAACTTTATACCAGTAACTGCCTACCCAATGTAGCAGACACTAGCATAGCTACAATGGGTTGCCAGCGGCAAAGACCCAGTGCTCAGCCCCTATCCTGCTCAATCTCAAACTTTACAGCCCTGAGGCATTTACCTGAGTTATCACTTCTTTGCTTATTTGGCCTTTATAGCAGCCAAAGAAGGTTGACAGGTAAATGAGTAAATGGTGACAAGGTATATGATATCATAGGGAGATACTGATTCACTTTAGTTATTTAAGGTTGACTCATGAATTGCCTCACTAGGTTGATACACATTTACATGTCTCAAGGGAGACACTCTCCAGTGTCCTTGGAAGACAGTTTACCATCCCTACTTATTTAGTTTTCCTAAGTCAAATTTCTCTCTCTAAAAGTAAGCTTAGGAAATTGCTTTGCTTACCTTCAAAATATTTCTAAGCTTGAATGATGATGTGCTGTTGAAGAAAAACCTTGTTCAATCTGATTTATTTAAATCAGTAGTCTCATTTTATGATTTAGATATACATAATCCTAGAATCCAATCATTTTGGTTTACTATTAATTTGGACTATGTTGAGAAAATCATTTTTGCCACTAAAAGAATGTGACAAATTTATTCCCTGAATTGTGAGCAGGTAAATTTAATTATCAGTCTCTTTAAATTTCCTTTGGAAATATCCTTTCAAACATCAAATCATAAAAGCCAAGACTGATGTTTTGACTAATCTAAAATGCAATGATCACTAAACACATAAAGAACAATTTAAAAGGCTGTTCCAGATAAATTTGAGAAGACATAAAAATGTAACAAAAAGAAAATACTTAACTCAACTTCATCCTTGGTAGGCATGGCTGGAACAAGAATCAGCAATAATGCCAAACAAGAAACATGAAAGTTGTTTACTGCCAACCATAATTCACAAAAGTCAAAACAGGCTCAGAAAGGCTGAGTGATTAACTTTTGATCATATTTCTTGTCATTGGCAGGAGTCTAAATCCAGGTTTCTTTACTTCCAATCCTGTGTTGTTAATGGTTGTTGTTTCCATTAAATTACCTATGGTAGGGCTGATCACATCTGTTATGGATGTCAATGGCCAATCTAATTAATTGGTCAGTCATCATTATTCAGATGATCAAAATGATTAGGAAGGTTGACCTTTCTGTTTCATTCACTTCTGATAGACTTTAACATTGTCATAACCACCCTGGCTTTTCAGCTTGGTTGTGTGAACATAAGTCCATCAACCTTTCCAGTTTTCCATTTTAATCCCTGGAAAAAATAATTAACAGAGCTTAATATAGTATGTAGGGTTATATAAGTTAGTCAAAGAATGTGACAATCTCACCATTGTAAAGCACTTCACAGATGATGAAGTGCTTTCATATGTATCACAACTCTACGAGATACAATTCCCACTTTGCAGGTAAGGGATATGAACTATCCAGTTGAGTTGCAATGCCAGACTAGAAATGAGTTCATCTATATTCAAATCCAATGTTCTTTTGATATTCTACCTTTTGCAAATCACTTAAGAAATTATTTACTTTCTATTATAATGAATTATAATTAATTCATCTCCAGAAAGAAAATGAGTCAAGGCCAAATGTTTTCCTCATCTATTATTATTCTAGTACTTGGAAAATAGGAATGTTTAAACATTTATAGCAGAATGTATTAATTCACAACAAATATATTCTGAACATTCACTACGTACTACAAGCTGTTAGTTATAAGCAGACAAACCTGTTGCTGGGAGTAATTTGTTAACTGTAAACACTGGTGTCAAGTATTATTTTAAGAGGAAGCTCACAAATTAGTTAGAGTTTATAAATTCCTGGATATCACTAGACAAAGGCCCAAATTAAAGACTCAAAAAATTCTTACTTAAAAGAAATCTTCCCAATCACCTGTTTCAATAACCACCCCCTCAAGATAAGGAAACTTAGAAGGGAGAGATTAACTGACTTGCCAAACATCACTTCACCAGTTAGTGTCAAAGCAAGATAATTGTTTGAGAAAAGGTTAAAGTTTCAGGATACAAAGAGAGGTCTTGAGATTTTTTTTGGAACTTTAGCATTCAGGATTCTAACAAGGGTTTGACTTATCAGCAGCAAGTAAATATAAAACAAAAAGAAGCTCCCTAGTTTCTTTTTCAATAATATGGCAATTCCCTGGTCCCCCCTATTTCCTCACATGCAATTGCGGAAAGATGACTAACGGGATTCATACATAATAGCTATCAGTATTGGAAGGTGCCCGACACAATGATCAGGTAAAATTAGAGCATTTACATTTCAACTTCTTCGTTGTAGTAGTTGTTGTTGTTATTGTTGTTTTACAGAAGTGAAAAATACTGATGGTGTTGATATAGTTCCCAGTAAAGCTCAAGTTATCACTTTCAACTGTTATACCAAGATACTTTGAGCTGGGAATATATAAAAGATGTTTTTTCCTTAGTACATTAGCTGACAAACACAAAACAGTCAAACAGCATGACTTCGCATAGAATTAATGGAATGTAGATAAATATGTGTGAATGCTTTATCATCAGTAC
The DNA here is from genome assembly GCF_002007445.2 of Ailuropoda melanoleuca. Taxonomy (NCBI): domain Eukaryota; kingdom Metazoa; phylum Chordata; class Mammalia; order Carnivora; family Ursidae; genus Ailuropoda; species Ailuropoda melanoleuca. The sequence goes on from NC_048232.1 coordinate 44,893,040, forward strand.
ACTTTCTTCATATCAAAGTTTCCTCATAATTCAAAGCAATCTCAACTATCTGTCATTAACTTCCAGGGTAGGAAATGGAGAAATCCATTAATAAGCACCACTTATGAAATGGAAATCTATAGTTTTTTAAATCAGTGAAACATTGTAGGCATGGAACCTAAGCATATGTGATTGTTGTCAAGCAACTGGGTATCTATTCACTTTACTGTGTGGCAAATAACAAAGGAATGCAAACAGATATGAAGTACTGGCCCACTCAACTGCTCTTTAAAATACCTGTCTAGAAATACCCTGCAAAGTGTATACAGGAGGACAAAAGGAGAATGAGACAAAGGAGGAAATCAGATGTCAGCTCTACTTAGCTGTAACACCAAATTGGCCTTTCCTTAGTCTGTCTACTCTGGGCATCAGGGTCCTGGCTACAAATGTTAATTGGGTCCACCAAATTTGAGTATTTCACCTAATTAAAATTTTTGAGGATTTGTTTGCAAAAGCACTAAGTTAAAAGAATGAGATTTCCTCTGTGGAGGTTTAACTAACAGGCATAAGTATACAAAGTGAATTATAAATTGAGTAATAGGAATAAATAGTCACAACAAATGACAAATTCCACTTCACTGGGCATCAATAAAACACAATAAAATTACTAATGTGGGAAGAGTCTTTATCCTCTATGTTACAGTATACTTTTCAAAAAAAAAAAAAAAGAAAGGAAAAATCATGACTATAAAATTAACACATGTAAAAGATTTTATTTAACTCATTAACTAATGAGAGAACCAGTAAGATGTTATGACAATTCAAAATGCATTTAAGAAGCTGGGGTATTTATAGGAAATTTAACAAAGCAATGTTGAGATTGCTGGTTTAGATATAAACTGATAATGACCAATGGGCCATAAATCTTTAAAGTTATATTAGAACATAAATTTGTTCTACCGGTCTCCACCATCTCAACCTGACAAAATCTTTAAGTTAACAGAGCAAACTCTCAAAGTGTGGGCCTTCAATCGACAGTAAGCATTGTGATGAAATATGTACATTCCCTACACAATCCGTGAGTGGCCTTTGCCCCTGTTTATATTGAAAAACATTTTGCCCATTGTGTATGTATGTTTGTGTATGTGTGCATGCACATGCATTATTTCAAGTTTTGAAGTTTTGGGTAATTTTTCTGGCATGTTCTTTCCTTACTTAGCTTCTTCAGGACCATAATCTAGGTGGGTCCAAACCCACTTGAGATCAGGATATAAATATTCTAATCAATCAAGAGTTTTTATTTTCTCTGCTTGTTTTATTTAATAGTCAGTCATTAAAGGCACAATTTTTAGGGTGCCTAGGTGGCTCAGTCAGTTAAGCGTCTGCCTTAGGCTTAGATCATGATCCTGAGTCCCTGTTCAGCGGGGAGTCTGCTTCTCCCTATTTTTCTCCCTCTCCCTCTGCACCTTGTCCTACTCTCATGCTCATGCTCTCTTTCTTTCTCTCACTCACTCTCAAATAAATAAATTCATCAAAAAATTTTTAAAAATTGAAGTATAATAACTTTCAAACCCAGCTACATAGATTTCATCAAATATATTTTCTGTTGCTCTAGGTTTTCTGTTTCTACCTATTTTGTATAAATAGGTAATTTATATTTTGTATAAATCCATGGAATTAAGGAAATGTTGGAGATGTGCTCATTGTATGTTAATATTCCTTGTTCAAGCTTCCTGAAAAATATCCAAGAGTGCCTTCTGTAATTGTATTTGGGGTTACTCTGGAGATCTCACTAGCTTTAGGTAGCAGGGAGAAAATCATATCTTTCAGGCTAACCTCTAACATGGAAGACTTTCTCTCATTACTCAAAACCCATCTCCTCTGTGGTTATTTCTTGCCCTTTCATTTTATATGTTCCCTTCCCACTCTATATCTTTGCCTTTCTCCAAGTACAACCTGATAAAATCTGACGTTTCTACGATTTTTTATGGTTACCTATTTTATAGCCTCTTACACGTATATCATTTAAAAATGGAAAATAAAGTGTTATTAAATGCGCCTGGAACTCAATCTGAAATCACGCCTCATTCCCAAAATGAAAGATTAGCAGAAATTTGATAAACAGACAATTGAGAGAGTCATTCTTTTACTTAAATTTGTAATTTAATTTCTGGTTATTCCTTTATGATAGTTTTACTAGAAATGGAATTATAGCTTCAAAGGCAATGAACTCTGGAGTCAGACCCAGGATTATGTCCCCCTCTCCCCATTTCCCCTCCTCTTCTGACTGGCTTTGTAACCTTGGTAACTAAGGCCTTGGTATATTCATCTGTAATGTGGGCATCATATTACAGAGTTGTTAAACAATATATTAAAAAATTTAGCCCAGGCCTGTAGCTCAATAAATGATAGTAACCAAAACCACCACCTCACCCCTACGCCACTTCCTCATGTATTCTATTTATCTATTTATTTTTAAAGATTTTGTTTATTTATTTATTTATTTATTTATGAAAGATAGTGAGCAGGAGAGAGATAGTGAGCAGAGAGATATAGTGAGCAGGAGAGAGAATCTGAAGCAGAGTCCAAGCTGAGCACAGAGCCTGATGTGGGGCTTGATCCTACGACTGCAAGATTATGACCTAAACTGAAACCATGAGTCGGATGCTTAACCCACTGAGCCACCCAGGTGCCCCCATGTATTCTATTTAAATGTCATCTCTTCATAGAGGCCTTTCTTGCCCATCATCTTTACCCCACATACTCCCTATGTTTGTTTCTTTTAAAGCATTTTCACAATTCATGGTTATTTATCTTTTCTGTCTTGTCCATGGGACAGAAAGCATCAACAAGCAGAGGTAATAGATATCTCATTCACCACTGTGTATCCAGAACCTAGCTCAGTGCCTGGTATATAGTAGACATTTAGTAAATATTTGACAGTAAATGAATCTAAGCCCCACATAGGATTTCATCACCCAACATTATAGAACAGGACTTGTCACTAAAAAATGTGGAAACTCTTCTTTTCCCCTCAGCCTTTGCCACTGTCAGGGAATTGAGAAAAGGATTTCTGTATGCATAAAAGCTACCAATTTTCTTTATGTTATGTGCCAAAGGTATATTATAAGGACATAGGATATTTCTGAATGCTGTATAATTAGTGAATATGAAAATGTACGAACTTATTCAACTCAACAACAACAACAACAACAAAACACAACAATATGACTTTAAAATAGGCAGAGGAATTAAACAGACATTTTTCAAAGATATCCAAATGGCCAACAGGTATATAAAAAGATGCTCAACATCACTAAACATCAGGGAAATGTAAATCAAAAGCACAATGAGGAATCATCTCACACCTATTAGAATGGCTATCATCAAGAAGACAAGAGGTAACAAGTGTTGGTGAGGATGTGGTGAAAAAGGAACACTTGTACACTGCTGGTAGGAATGCAAATGGTTCAACCACTATGGAAAACAATAAAGAATTCCTCAAAAAATTAAAATAGACCTACCTTTTGATACAGGAATTCCATTTCTGGGTATATATCCAAAGGAAGTGTAAACAGGATATCAAAGATACATATGCACTCCCATGTTTATTGCAACATTATTCATAATAGTCAAGATATGAAAACAACCTAAGTGGCCATCTATGGATGAACGGATAAAGATGTGTGTGCATATGTATATATGTGCACACGTATATATGCATATGTATACATATGCACACACACATACATATACATAAAATATTTTGTATATGTAAAAGAATATATTTCATATCATTTATAAATTATATATGTATATATAATCCTGACATTTCCAACAACATAGATGAAACTTGAGTATATTATACTAAGTGAGATAAATCAGACAGAAAAAGACAAAAACTGTATGATATTTAGTGGAATCTAAAAGGTAAACTTATAAAAACAGAGATTAAAATGGTGGTTACCAGGAAGGATTGGGGGATAGGACACATGTTGTTTAAGGGTACAAACTTGCAACGAGTAGTAAATAAGCCCTAGAGATCTAATGCAGAGTAAAGTGAATATGGACAGTAATATTGTATTATAATCATCAAACTTGCTAAGAGACTTAGCAAATTATTATAGCCATTAAAAAGAAATAATAATTATGTAACATGATAGAGGTGCTAATTATTGCTACAATGGCATATTATGATATATTAATGTATCAAATTAACATTTTGAACACCTTACATTTACATAATGTTATATGTCAAATATATTTCAATTTTAAAAGAAGTACAAATGTCCATATATGCCTAAATATAAATGAAATTGTTTAACTTATAAACATTCTTAAATGAAAGAGATTTATAAAAGTAGCTCACTCCTTAATCATAAACTATGCTTTTCTTCTCAAGGATGATAGACCTAGATGTATAAATTATAGGGATCTATCACTCTCATTTGTCACCCAGCATTTAGACATCTTTCTTCTCTGTATTTCATTGAACACACCCAAGGCTTTAGCAAACTCAAAAAAAAAAAAAGCATCAATATAGAAAAAATATATATGCTTATAAGAAATGCATGCTATAGTAAATGTCCTGGGTGTGGTGCTGACAGAATTTAGTTTTCCAAAACATACTTAGTCAAATGACAAAATTACTTCATAAGTCTGCTAATGTGATAACGCCTGCCCTCATTATCTATTCTTATTCAATCTTCTGGGAATTCCAGATCACTTTATCAGAATAAAACTAAATGGACATTCTGTTCTCATCATTTGTATCCTAATGAGAAAGGCTGATTTTATTTCTGCATCTTAATTGTTTCAAGTAGTCAAACTCAGGCCCAAGATTGAGTTTAAGGTCAAAGCCAATGGGAAAGACAAACACCTTTAAAACTGAAGGTAAAGTGGCTTAAATAAGGCCTTGAGTTCTGGGTTGAAGGAAAGCACTGAATTCATGATGGAAAACTTCAGAATGGACTCTTCTAACATAAGTTTATTAGAGATCAAGTCATAGGAATTCAAACAGATATAAATCTATATGGATCAATTTATCCTTTTATTTTCTACACTGTTTGATTAAACTTCATGAAGGGACTGTGTTTTACAGCGTAGTTTCATTTAGTTATTATTTGTTTTTAATGTATTTTTCCACTTAAACAATTAAAACAAAGAGCCAAATAGGGAAAAAAGAATGCACATTGTAATATGAAACCATTTCAGGCACAACTTCTGCCTTAAATGATTTCATATAAATTAAAATGACACATGGGACAGATGGTGCAGAAGAAGTTTCACATGGGAATTTTATTTTATTTATTTTTTAAGTTTTTTTTCACATGGGAATTTTAAAACTTAGTGATATGAATTGGTTGAATCTCATGTGCTTCTGTTGATAAAATACCAGAAAGATACAAAACCTTGAAAGTAAACATTAGTCACTATGTGGTCTTGGCCTAAAAAAATTTGAGCCTAGAGAATTTCATCTAGCAGATAGAAAACCAATACCTTCTAAAGTCCATTTAAAATCATTTTGTCTCCTGGTACAGCCACTCTGGAAAACAGGAAGTTCTTCAAAAAGCTAAAAATAGAACTACCCTATGACCCAGCAATTGCACTACTAGGTATTTATCTAAAGGATACAAAAATACTGATTCAAAGGGGAACATGCATCTCAATGTTTATAGTAGCACTATCAATAACAGCCAAATTATGGCAAAAGCCCAAATGTCCATTGACTGATGAAAGCCCAAATGTCCATTGACTGAGAAGATGTGCTATATAGATACAATGGAATATTACTTGGCCATCAAAAAGAATGAAATATTGCCAATAGCAACAATGGGGATGGGGCTAGAGTGTATTATGCTCAGTGAAATAAGTCAGAGAAAGACAAATACCATATGATCTCACTCATATGTGGAATTTAAGAAACAAAACAGATGAGTATAGGGGAAGGGAAGGAAAAATAAAATAAGATAAAAACAGGGAGGGAGGCAAACCATAAGACTCTACAGCTAAGAGAACAGACTGAGGGTTACTGGAGGGGCAGTGGGTAGGGGGATGGGTTAAATGGGTGATGGGCATTAAGGAGGGCACTTGTTGTGATGAGCACTGGGTGTTATATGTAAGTGATGAATCACTAAATTCTACTCCTGCAACTGATACTACACTATGTATTAACTAACTTGAATTAAAATCTTGGAAGAAAAAAATAAATAAAGCCATTTTGTTTCATCGGTTTCGACTACATTATGAAACAAAAAGGCTCTGGTGTGATAGAAAGCTGTAGGTTGAGAGAATCAGAGACCCAGGTTCTAGCCATACTTTATTATGCCAAGAAATTGTAACCTCACCTCTTTAGGCCTCAGTTTTTTATCTGTAAATTGAAGGAATTAATGAGATCATACTATAATTAGCATAGCTCTAGATGCTAGCTTTGATGTTCTAGAGGCCAATATTCCCTATGAACATCATAATGTTCAAACCATCCCACTTACCTTAATAGAGAAAGCCTTTCATGGATACTTTTCTTCTCATCAGACACTATTTGCAAAAAGGCCTCCTACTAGCTGGGCATCAAGAGCACAAAACACAGACTCTTGTCTAGGCATGCCTTTTCTTTGGTCTCGTATGCTGCAGTATCATAGTAGCTTTGAGATCGGATAGACCTGAGCTGAAATGTTGGCTTCACCAGAAACTAGCTTATGGCCATCTTGAGGAAGTCACGTAATGTCTCTGATATTTAGTTTCCTGATCAATAAAATAAGTGTTTTAGTAGTATGTTCATCATAAGGCTTTGTGAGGATTAAATGAGATGACACATAAAAAGCCTTAGGTGTGGTACCCGCCACATGTGTTCAGTTATAATTATTGACTATCTCTTCCTACTTAGACATATAATATGGATTTGTGTAGTTGAGGGGCTTTTGGCTTACACTTGGAGTGAGCAGAGGATGGTACAGTACAGTGAGTTAAAGGGAGTGAGGCTGGGGAGGAGCAAGAGTAAAATACTTTTAAACTTCAAAAAGAAAATCCGCAGGACAACTATTTTTAAAGTCTATTTGTAAAAAATTAAGAGTTGCTAAGGGAACTCTTGTTCCAAGTAGTCTATTAAGCAAATTGATGACCAAACGCATGTTCAGAACTGGAAAAATTTCCAAACTAGGCTCAGTATATCCCAAATTTGGATTATTTAATTAAAGACCATCTTCTGCAACTGAAAATATATATACAAAAATATTAATAATGGATACCTCTGGGTGGTAAGAGCATAGGTAATATTTGTTTGCTCCTTTATATATATACTTCATTTATTTTTCAAGTTATTATTTTCTAAATAAAGGTATTATTTTGTAATTAGAAGATATATCATTATAAAACACGTAATAACTGGAGAAAACCGATACGGATCTGTTCTTCAAACATCTTAGATTCTCCAGCAACTGTTTAGTATTTGCACTTTTCCCCCCTGTTAATAAAGTAATTATTTAACCCTCTTCTGGGTCTCTAGCATCAAAGTCACTGCCTCAAAGACTGTGAAATTCTAAGATGATTTCAATACATCAAGCACTCCCACTGGGACACAGTACAGAGATTCAAGTTAGGAGTGAGGGGGAAAAGCAGGCAGAGGAAACACATTTTTAAAAATGTTACACACTTACTCTCCTACAAAGATACATACGTACCTATAAACATACACATAAATACATACATACTCATGCCAACACATACATACACACACTGCCCCATCTCACTTCCTGTTGCTTTTTATACTAGGTAAGGTTTGATTATTGTTAATGATACCCAGCTGTGCCAGTTCCTTGGGCTCTTGGCCCATGTTTTCCTTTCTCTCAGATATAATTTCTCTTGCATTTAAATAGTCTTTCAAAATGAGGCCATTCTGACAGACCCTGATCTGGCATATGGTTGGCAAATACCCAGTGAGTTTAAGATGCTTAGCCAGATAATTCAGATACCACAGATGTGGCCTCTACTTAAATGACCTTAAATGGACTCCAAGGCCTAGAGGCTGAAGGCATGCTAAGAAACCAAATTAGAAGTCATAGTTAATGGGAAAGTGCATTAGCCCCCAACCTTTTCACTGAGGAATGGGCAAATGCTCAGAATTACTAAAGACTTCTAAGGAGAGTTAGCCTTATATATTTATTTCTTTTTAGAGTTAGAAGGGAAATTAGAAACCATGCAGTCTGACCACTTCCTTTTCACACATGAAAAAAAAAAAGAGAGAGAGAAAACACCAAACCAGAGATGCTAAGTATTTCACGAGAGCCATCATGTCTCCTCACACCTTGAGTCAGATGTGGGTGTTTGGTTTAAGCAACAGAAGCCTCCCTGGCTAACCTAAGCAAGAAAGAATGTGTTGGAAGACAAGGAAGTTCTCACAGAAGGGAAGCAAAAGCCTGAAGTGGCAAGATGAGAAAGGACAAAAACCAGGAAGCTGTAGTGGTCTCAGGAATAGGAACTGTTCCATTATTTTGACAGAGAGCCTTCATAGAACAAGAGGAGCCAACCATTGTTTTCCCCACATCCTTGAATATTGAAGAGTCAAAGAACCAGGAAGAGTCTGACTCTTGTGTTGTCTGCCCACTCCTCAGCAGGTACCTTGCTTTATAGTCTCATCAAGTTTTCACTTAATAGCAGAAAAATAATTCCACAAAAAGAAATTGGAATATTATTATACTATTTCTCAAGGGGTGCCTGGGTGGCTCAGTCTGTTAAGTGTCTACCTTCATCTCAGATCATGATCCCAGGGTCCTGGGATCCAGCCCCTCATCATGGGCTTCCTGCTCATCAGGGAGTCTGCTTCTCCTTCTCCCTCTGCCTCCTCCCCACTGTTCTTGCTCTCTCTCAAATAAACAAATAAAATCTTTAAAAAAAAAAAAAAAGGATGGAAAAAGGGGTATGAAAGGAGAGGTCAGGAACACCAAAGAAAAACATTGTCTTTTTCACATTTTTGCTTAGCCTGGACCCAACTATAAGGCATATACAGCTTTGCATTTTTGTTCTACAATCTTTCAGTGAAACATCCTCATCTGCAGAGTTTACTAAGTGGCTGAAGATCAGTTCCTTTCTACAGGGACCTTAGGCAGGTGAGCCAATTTTCCTCAATTTATGACCATGAAAAGGGCTTGGAAAAATTCAGTCAGAGGAAAAGAAAACCCTTATCAATGGTGTCCTTTTCCCTCAAATAGCTCTTTGAAATAGGAGAAATAAAAATTTATTAATATCTTTCAATTTACCAAGAATAAGGCTTGGTTTCCAAAATTTTTGCACAGTGCCAAAAATTTGTAGTAATACTAATGTTCAGGACAGAAATTGTGTGGATTCAGAGTTTTTTATTGTTATATAATCCTAAAGTAATTGGAAACAGGCTCTTTATTTTCTTTTTCTCTCTTTTAAAACCCATATTCAACATATAGTTTTCTGGAAGAAGAAAAGCACTAACATTGTTTGACTACCATACATAAATCCTTCTGTCACTCCTCTCCTAGAAAGAACTTTCTCAATAAAACACCTTTTCAAGAAATCATTCTCAGGCTTTGCTTCAGGGGAGAACCCAACCTAAGAATATAGGCAGACAAGGGTAATGTATTAATATTCCTAATATATATGTTTGATAGAAATAATCAGGCCCTGAGCCAAAAATTGAAATTCTGTTCAGAAATGTTTATCCTTATTTCCAATATAGTATGTACTTACTTCACAATAACTTTTCAACATAAAATGTAACTACAGAATTTGTGTGGCTTCCTAAGCAGAAAAAAAAAAAAAGAGAGAGAGAGAGAGATAAGAAAATTGGATGAATTACTACCAAAAATGCATGGACTAACTCTGAAGCGTGGTTTTTGGAGCTAAACTGAGCTGGGTTTGAATTGAGCTTTAACATTAGTAGCCATGTACTCATTAAAAAAAGAAGAAGAATACCTTTTTTTGCTGGGATTTTTGAGAATTAGATTTATTTTAGATAATACTTAGACCCAAAATATTTTGATGACTGGTGGTGTTCTGAAGCCCACTCCCAACGGCTTACAATAGGGGCTTATACCAATTTCTTCCCAGCTCCATGCTCAGTGATATCATATCACATTGATTGCTCAAAATTGGCTACGGTGGGAGTATACATCACAGAAACTGGCAAATGCCAGAAATCAAGACTCCCACTCATCCCAGAGCTGCTTGTTAAACACATACCAGCACATCACTGCCTTCATCTGTAATTTTAGCCTAGATATTCCCTTGAGCTGTAGACTCATATTGCCTACTGAAATTCTCCTGAAGGCCCCTCAAGAATTTAAAACTAGGGGTGCCTTGCTGGCTCCATCAGAAGAGCATGTGACTCTTGATCTCATGGTTGCAAGTTTGAGAGCGATGGTGGGCATACAGATTTCTTCAGTAAATAAAACTTAAACAAATTTTTTTTAGATAAAACTCAACACTCCGTAATTAAATTCATCTCCTCTTCCATCCCTCTATTCATTTCCATTGTTGGAATAACAACTCCCCAGAAATGCACACTAAATCCAAGTGTTATTCCTTTACATCTCCCTCACCTTTATCACCACAGCAATCAATCTAAAAAACAAAAACAAAAACAAAACCTTGCAGTTTTATACTTCCTAACAATTTCTCCAACTGTATCTATTCCCCAACATCAGACTCCTTTTCTTCTTTTGCCTGGAAATTACAGCAGCCTTCAAATTACCCCCCTTTCAATTCACCCTTCATATCACCTCAGATTAAGCTTTTCAAAAGTTGATCTCACTGCCATTCCTCTGCCTAACAGCCTCCCAGGTTCTATACTGTTTATAGGATAAAATCCAAGCTCCTTAACTTTGACATCAAAGTCCTTTGTCACCTTGCTTTAGTTTATATTTTCAACCTTATCACTTGCCATTCCCTATTTTGGAGTTCACATTTCAGTCACTGACTACTCACAGTATTGTTTCATGCTCTGGGGATGAATTTCCTTCAGTACATAATAATAACCACATGTATTGAGCAACTAAGGTAAACCATGGGTAAACATTCTATTTTTATTTAAAAAAAACCAAAAGCTATATTATTTATTCAAATCTGAAATGTGTATTTAATATACCTAGCGTATCTTCCATCATCCCAATAATATCACTATTACAAATTGCAATAGATTGCAAAACTGGCAACGAATTCTTCCCATCCTTATATACACAACATTTTGCAAAGTGACTTTACAGCTCTGTCCATTAAGTGGTGGAGTCTATTTCTTCAGTCCTTGAAATCAGGCTTCTTGGCCATGTCTCTTGCTCTGGCCAATGAGACATACACACAAGAAGCAAGCAGAGCCTTGAAAGTGCTTATGCATTAAGGCAGCTGTCTTGCTGCTCTTAGGACCCCCTTGACCACTATTGTGTGAAAAAGCCTAGATTGATTAGGATAATGAGAAGCTGTGGCCAAGTCAGCCTTGGTGTTCCAGCTGACATCCAACCCACCACTAGACACGTAGTAAGAGCATTCTATATCTTTCAGCCCCATTAAACTACCAACTGATCCTTGCTAAAGTCTGCCCAGGCCAGAAATCCTAGCCAATCCACAAAACCATGTGAAATAGTAGTTATTTTATGTCCCTAAATTTGGGGTGATTTGTTATGAAGTAAAAGTTGATTTCTAAAAAATACTAAATTTTCTCTATAAGAACCACCTTTGTGTTTCACCAAAGCCTAAAGCAGCAGAATATAATAATTCCTAAAAGTTATTAATGTAGGCCAACTTTCAATAATAAATAACGAATTTGTCTTATATGTAAAATAATGTATAGTTCACTGATGAAAGGAAAAAAGGAGTTACACACACATGTAAAGAGTTTTAATCAACAAACTGGCAGTGACAAACACCATAGTACTGGTCATCTAACAAATATTTAAGTGGTTATTCTGTACCAGTCACTATGGTAGATTCCTTATATACAAAGATAAATATGTTAATTAATATAAAATATACCTATAAATTAATATGTTAACTACCTCTATAATATAAAGGAGCCTATAACCAATCTAGATGAAATAGATATCTAAACAGATAGATGATTTTTAAAATAACTACAAATTCTCTCCGACTATAAGAGTAATAATAGTAATACAGAAAAATAAAGATTATCAGGTATTCTACCATCTAAAAGACAATATTAAATTAGTTTAATATTCTTTTTAAGCATATATCTTTTCATTCCTTTATGCATTTCTATATTTAAAAATAGGATTATTTATATATAGTATTTTATAACCTGCTTTTGAAAATTATAGTATTTTGTCAATATCCCCTCATAATATTAAATATTCTATAAAATCATTTTCATGGATGCATTGTATCCATTATATAGATGTATCATATTATTTATTTAATCAATATTTTATTATTAGATGCTGATTTTTTTTCCAGTTTTTCTTTCTTCTTATTGTTCTTAAAATGAACCTGTGCAACTAAATCCATGGGCACATACATGATATTCATGAGAATTAAATAATGTAATAGACATACGTTGTTGAGTAAGCACAAAAAATAGCAGTAAGTGGAGGAAAAAGTGAATAGAAGCTTGCTAAGCATAGAGGGAGAGAAGTTTGAATGCAAAGATCCTGAAGCAAGATCACAGCATATCTTCAGAGAATGGCAAGAAAAACGTAAGACTTGAGCAGAGATCTCTTAGGGAAGAATAGCGCAGAGGAAGTTGGTAATTTAATACAAGGATATTATACTAAAAATTTAGATTTTATTCTATAGTTTATGGGCAGCCTTTGAAACTTCTGTCTACAAAAGAATTCTGTGGTGGTAATACGGAAAAGTTGTTTTATTTTCTCAGGGATATATTCATAATGATATTTTCCTTTAAAATGGTTACTGTAAAGGATGTGCTGCTTCCTTAAGAGTGACTTTATTATTCCTTAGGGCTAACAAATTTTCTGTGGAAACATTTGTCTGTTAAAGGAAGCAATGGAAAAATTGGATTTGAAATCTTTACATGAAACCCTTAAAAAAAACACGTCTATTCCTTACATAGAATAGTATGTTTTCATTGTAGCCATGGTCATCTAGGATAAATTCAGTGGTAATTGTGAGAACTTTGATTTATAGCTTAGGCAATAGAGTAACAAGGACAGAAGTGAGAAGTGATAGCTAAATGGATAACCTATAAAACTTATATTTTTAGACAAAGTTTTACCTTGGCAATATTTTTGACCCATATGGGTTAAGTACAAAGTAACTATTGTACAACAGGTTGGAGTGACTGGTTACATTGTCAGTCCAGCCACATACTTTACAATCAGTCATGAAAATAACCAGTATGAACAAGGAGGCCATGCTTCAGCTCTAGACAGAGCATGCCCACTAACACAGCCATAGCATATGGGCAATTGTGCTGTTCCAGCCTATATAAGTTCATTGTCTTGATTATAACCAATAATAAACAGAAAATAATGTGATGCTGAATGAAAATACCCTAGCCTAATCCAGGGCACATTGCTGAAAATCACTTTAATGCTGTACTGAATGTTCACCATTGGAAAATTACAAGGTCTTCCAATTACAGTATTCACCATTATCAAACTGCTATTTAATAATTGTTATAACATCAAAGACCAGAAGCAAAGATCAAAGAATAAGAATTATAGATGTCAGCCTGCCCTTTCAAGCCCATCTCAATTTTCTCTAACCTTCCGTCTCTTTTGCACATCGTATTAAAGTAACTGCAGTGATAAATATCTCCAGCATCTAGATATGGATTGGGGTGTGTTTTTTTTTTTTTGTGGACTTATTTACTTTGTGAAGAAGACTGTGTTGTATGTAGGTCTTATTAATTCTCCTTTATATAAAGTTCTATAGGAAATATAAGGATAAAGAAAAGGTAGTATCCTGCCTTGAAGAGATATTGACCCCCACCCCTAGACCTTTCTGTCGATCATTCACTCTGGATTCTGCCATCACAAAGGATCCTGCCATATCTACTAGTCCAGCGTATCTGACCAGGTTGCTCGTCTCTAAAGGTCCTATATGTGTGCATATGAAATTCCTTATTCACAATCCTCACTTCTCAGCACAGATACCACTGAGCAAACTTCCTGTTGCTGACCAGAACCAGCACAAATGTTTCCTTTTCTATGACAACTTCATAGGAGAATTCTACTTTTGTAGTTCCCACACCATGTCTGTCTTAGTCAGTTTGGGCTACTTTCACAGAATACCATAGACTTTATGGCTTATAAACAATAGAAATTTATTTCTCACAGTTCTGGAGGGTGGTTTTAAGTCCAAAATCAAGGTTCTAACAGATTTGGTGTCTTGTGAGAGCCCACTTCCAGGTTCATAGATGGCAGTCTTCTCTCTCTGTTTCACCTGATAGAAGAGGTGGAGAGTTTTCTGGGGCCCCTTTTACAAGGACTCCATTCTCATGACCTAATCACCTCCCAAAGGCCCATCTCCTAACACCATTGCACTGGGGGTTAGGATTTCAACATATGACTTGGTGGGAGGATACAAACATTCAGTCCATAACATTGCCATAACAGTTTCAAAAAATAGTTGCCTTCCTTAATTGACTATGAACATTTATCTTTATAATCTTGTTTGGTGCAAGATGGGTACTTAATAAATACTCTTCTGTTTTTTTATACCTTGCCTCCTTTCAAAGAGAATTGAATATGGCTTACAGTGATACATGCAGCACAATGGACAAAAGAAAAAAAGTAATTTTAACAAATCAGGTGATGACAGATCTGAAAAAAATAATTTATGTTTAGGAATTTGGGAGTGGCACATTATCCCAATTTTAGAATCAATTAAAAAAATAGAATTCCAAAAAATACCTTCCTGGAAACTTTAACCATGTATTTTATGTGGAGTACAAGAAGTCTATTTAAACTTTGAATCACTGGAAGAAATAAAGGAAATACTTTTTGTTATAAAAGATTACTCTCTTCTTGAGCCACCAGTCTTCATTTTCGCTATTTGCATCTAAGCTTTGACATTTTAATTAAATGGCTATGCCATTGAATTGTGTCTATTGTCACCAAAAAATTATTCTCCACATTCACAAAAGGAACCATTGGTCAATACAGGGACAGCCCTGGCCAGAGTAGGGAAGTAGGCAGGGTTGCTCTGATGTTCCCTTCTCTTCCAAATCAGGGACTTTTCCAGGCCATCGATAAATAAGCACAAATAATTTTTAAAGACACTTAAAACAAGAGAAAAATAATGAAAAGCAAGTAACTGAGAAGGGAATGGAAAAAAAAGATAAAATTATATGAGAAAAACAAGTCTCAGAGAAGCCACCTCAATTAAATACAATATTAAGCATCAAGCTTCCTGGTAGCCATGGGAAAAAAGAAAAACATGGGGGGAAGGATGAACAATTAGACAAAATATAAGATCATTAAAATAAACACTTTCAAGGATGCTTGGGTGGCTCAGTCTGTTAAACATCTGCCTTCGGCTCAGGTCAGGATCCCGGGGTCCTGGGATCAAATCCCACATTGGGCTCCTTGCTCAGTGGGGAGCCTGCCTTTCCCTCTGCCTGCTGCTCCCCCTGCTTGTTCGTTCTCTCTCTCTCCCTCTCTCTCTCTCTCTCTCTCTCTCTCTCTCTCGCTATCTCTCTCTCTGTCAAATAAATAAATAAAATCTTAAAAAAAAAACACTTTCAGAACTCTTGAGAATTTACCTCGAGTCTTCATAATATCGATATTTTCTTTAGAAGTAATAAAAACTTCAGAGATGCTTTTCCTTTGGCCATTTACATCAGTCCAATTCTTCATTCATTTTCACACACCTATATTCTCTGAACTTGCATATCTTTCCACAGGCCATTTCGTTCTGAGTTTCATGCCATTCTCTCTTATCTTTGTCTAGATTACTCCAGAAGCCTTTCCCCACCCATTTCCCTCCTGGTTGTTCACTGGGGTGCTGAGGTCACTCTCAGTCTCTGTCTCTGTCTGTCTCTCTTTCTCTCTCACACACACCTGTTAAGTATCCCTCCTTATGCTATCATGGCACCTCGGGCATACTTCTGTCCTAACACTTACAGATGCTAAATAGAGAAGTAGTTTAAGAATGAACAGGAAAAAGTTAACTATTGCTTGTGGCATTTAGTCTTTATAATGCTCTTCCCAGTAGCCCTTAGATTCTTTATTTCTACAATGAAGAATGGATCAGGTCTGAGGATCCTTAAACATCTCTTCCAGTCCAATCATTAGACGATAGCTTATTGTTTTGTTTAAAGGTTTCAAGTTCATTAAAGTAGCAGCAAGGAAACTAACAGAAATAACAACATCAAGACAAAAGCAGACACAAACAGAACAACAACCATGACCCATTTCATTTATGGCCACAAGAGAAACAGACATCTGGCCTACCCAACAACAAGATTTTTCATGCTCTTAGATTAAATGAACTATTTAAAGTGCCTAATACCATGCTTATTAGTTCCCTATCTCTTCCTTATTCTCTGCATGATAGGATTGGCTAAAAGTTTAGGAATAGGGATCGCATGAAGGTATAAAGAAGCCCTATAAATGGGAAAAATACCAGAAAAAGTAAGATTAAAAATTTTTTAAATTACTATTTTACATTTGCACGGCACTTTCTATCTTCTAAAGTACTTTGATATAAATTATGTGCTTTTAACTATGAAATATGCATATCTTTTGTTAATTCCTTTAATTTCTGCATTTCCTAAAGAATATTACATTGACTTATTGTCAAAAGATTAGTATATAGATCATATTTTATAAGGAAGTTTATATTAAAGCCTTGAGAATTAATTAACATACTATGCTATGCAACTTTCCAGATGAGAGTTAGTAATGGAAAGCCAAAGGAAAGAGCAGTATGCCATTATTTTCTACTTTGCTAAAAAATATAAAAATAATTGGATTTTTGAGCTATTTGGACTATTTGGACTTAGCTTTAATTTAGTCTCTTAATTCTAGAGTAAATACAGAGTAGAGCAATTACAAAAATAATTTGATTATTTATTTTCATGGTAGCAAACTTTCTCATTTTTCTATCTTCTTCTTTCACCAAAATAGGCTTTCAGATAAAATATTTTAAAGTACCTTTTCAGCTTTGAAATCTTTTTTTTTTTACAAATATATATTTACAGCAGGCTTGAATTTTTATGTACACAAAAATAGCAGAAATAACCCCATTATCAAATCTATTCCAGTTGATAACAATGGGTGGCAAAAACAGGAAATACAAAGTCTTTCAAAATACAATTTTAAAAAACTAAAATAAGATATTGCATGTTGGTTTTAGATAACTTTTGGTAGTAAAACTAGAGGCATATTTGTTTAGATTTAAATTGTTCTCTCTTTCACTGAGATTTATTTAATGATACAAAAATGATTAAATCATTTGCCATTTATAGTCTTGAAACACATAATTTTCTATAAATTTCATTAAAGTTCATGCACATTATATTAGAGGAAACAGCAAGTTAACTGTAGTTTTAGATGCAATTTATTTATTAGCAAAAGAAACTCAATGAGAATATCTACCAGAGGTTCAGCAGAATATCAGTATGCTTACGTTCAATGTTGAACAATATAATCTGATTTAAACTATAAAAATATAGTGTAATAAGCTTGAAAAATTTTATTTCACATTCTTTGTTTAGCCTCCAAATACCCTAAGTCATAGCAATAATTTTATCCACAGATAAAATAACATTTTACAAAATGCAAACATTCATCCTCTCCTTATGTTTTGACCTCAGAACATAGGGAAGATAGAATTCTGCTCAAGGTTGAGATGGGAGCTCTGTGAGTCTTGAGAAAACACTTGAGTACCTCTGGGCTGACACTGACCACTGGGATGAGGAGTTATTCATCTCATCAATCAGAATCTTTTTTTGGGGAAGGAGCTGAATTTTACTAGTAGGTAGGGACACCATGTTAAAGGTCAGTGTTCATGCATAGTATGCTCTCCTAGTCTCTGTTCCACTTCCTGGTTTCATTTGGCCAGTGTGGTAAGAAAGCCAAGGCCTTGTCCTTTTACCCACTTGTGGAAGGAGGCTGGCCTTTCCTCTCTGTTCTTTCAATTACAGTGTGCAATACATTTTAAAATCTTGTTTGGATCTAATATTAAAATTTTATTGCTTAATTTCATTTCCTAAAATAGAATAGTTACCTATTTCTGGCTGAAAAAAAACATTTTAAAAACAATAAACATTAAAATATGCTCATATAAGCACTGGGTATCATATAAGACTGATGAATCACTGAACCCTACCTCTGAAACTAATAATATATTATATGTTACTTAATTAAATTTAAATTAAAAAATAATAAAAATAAATAAATAAAATATGCTCATACATTTTGCTTTATTATTTACACGGAGTCAGTCTCTATGTAGTAATTGAGCATTAAAAATCATAAAAATCATTATATCAGAAGACATCACATTATCTACTATTGCTTTAAAAGTCTGCTGGATTATGGAAAAAGCAGATCTATATTTTTTCCAGAACATTAATATTATCTCTTATGCCATAAAATTGCTCAATTCCAGGAAAAATGTAAAATCCCACTTCACTTACAAACAAATAATTGTTGTATTTTTGGAAAACAAAAATATGCAGTTAACTAAAAATAATGCTATTATTACTTTAACTTCTTACTTTAATCACTGCAAAAAATAGAAAAGTGATTTATTTTTTAGCTCGTTCCACTTCGCCTTTATGAATCCCTTGAAACCGGAAATCGCATATTTCTCATTTTTAATCTCTAGTGCCAATAACAGTGTTAAAAATCAATATTAAGTATTTTCTGGATAGATATGGATGAATGGGACAGATGGAATGGATGGATAGGCTAATGGAGTTGGATAAGCAAATGGATAAAACTGATAGATGAGATAAATAAACGAATGGGTGGAATAAACGAATAGCTGATTAGTTCAAAAGTTTAGGGGTTAGATAAGTCAAGGCACATGAACAGTGCAATGTAAGCGTCAGTTCATTTAACACACATTTACAACTCACCTCCAGATGCCAAATATGTGATGGATGGTCACGCTCACAGTAAAGTAAGGGACAGAGACAGACAAAAGTAATAATGTGATAATATAATACAATAAGGACAAGAACAGAGGTAAATAATAAGTCCCTAGAAGAGAAAGGGCTTTACAAAAAGCATAGTAACTGATCTGGATCTGATGAAGGTGATCTTTACCAGTACGACCTGAAACACTGCGTGAGGAAAGCGCACATGCTCTGTATTACCTCACTGGGAAGAGCTAATAGACTAGATAGACAAAAGTGGTAGAGAAAAAGGAATTCCAGGAAGATGAAAACAGGATGTGCCAAGGTACAGAGATATAAAACTTCATGGTATGGCCAAGAAACTGCAAGTAATGTAGTATGACCTGAAATTATAGCAAAATAATACATTGAGTCATTTATTTGGATGCTATCAATTCATTTACCTCTTATGGCATAATACAATATATTTCCAACTTATGCCTCACACAGCCTGACTTATTATCTTATATTCCTCAATCCTGTATTTTGAAAGGAATATCCTCTTGTGACCCATGCCATTGAAAAGAATAAAAATAAGCTGACTTCTTTATGTATGAACTACAACTCTACGGTCAAGGGCAAAAAGCTTTAATAAAAAGCTTGGAACCGTTGAGATATTTAATGCAGCGAATGACCAGAACATAATCTCAACAACTGATTGAGTTCAAGAAATACCATTTGTTTCTACTCTAAACTGAGAGCTGTTTTTCTAATAAGCAGGAAGTTGAGTGCCCAGTCTAAAAGGGAACATAAACTTAGGAACAGAAAGAGGGTGGTCAAAAAGGGACATGACACCATGCAGAAAAGCTGGAGTTAAAAATGAAACTGGCTGAGGTATTATATGGTCAGTCTATTATTTGAGAGACTGGTATACTCTGCCTGCTTGGATAAACCACACAAATCCCAGTGGGTCAGCAAATGGATAACTTTCACCACAGTTGATGCTGATGGGAAAATAGAAAAAGAATATTGATTAAATGATACACCAAATAACCATAGAATGGTGGGACTATGAGTAGCAGAGGAAGGTTTTCAGTAAACACCCATGTCAGAAACTGATTACTCATCAAACTTCATAGATCCTTATGAAACTATCATAGTAACAACAACAACAACAAAAAGGTGCCTAAAAGGAACTGCAGCAGGCATCCTTCTGTAGTTGAAGAATTATTCAGCCTGAATCTGTTCAGTAGCAAAAAGGAACAAATGTAGCCATAACAATGGAAAACCATAAAGACATGTCATAACCAGTGTCTTCATATCCTTCCAAATCTTAGTAATCCAAATTACTGCTTACTGGCGGAAGCAGTAATTAAGGCCAGAGCTACATAGTATGCTAGAACTATGTATGATTCCTTTATTAATGTGAGTGCTAGTATTCTCAATCATATCTTTATAACATCCCAAATCAAAATTGTCCCTTTGATTAGTAATGGTAGGTACCTGACACACCAGGAATCAACAGACAATTAGTAGTCAAGATTCTAGTGCTCAGGACACTAGATAGCTATACTTGGTGAGTAGCATAATATATAAAAGTTTCCTAAAATGGGAATTTAGGGCATGTGCTAAAAGAAAACTAAAGTTTGGAACAGTGAGAAAGGGCTCTGAATCCATCTGCTCAGGTTTAGCAGTGTCATATATCTGTTGGTTCAGAATAATAATTTAGGAATACTTTCTCTATCAAAAAAGTAGAATTAATCTTTCCGCTGATATACATACTTAAAATAACTTGAATTGATGTACTTGGAAAAAGGCATGAAAGATTAGTATAATGCATTCTGGCACCTTTCAAGAGATCTCTTGAAGGAGCATTCAGTCAGCAACTTCAGGTCAGAGCAAGGTAACATGAAGCTGAAAGGAAAGATCTTTGGAGCCTAGTTAGTTTCTTAATGATCTATTGCTGCATAACAAACTAAATGGCTCAAGATGACAACCATTTTATTTGCTCATAATTCTGTGGGTCAGAAATTTGAGGTGGGTTCAGTCGGGTGGTTCTTCTGCTGATCTCACAGATTCTGCTGATGGTCACTCATTGCATTATGAGGCCATTAGGGATGCATGATCAAAGCTGGCCTGACTCAAAAGTCTGGTGGTTGGTGATGCTTTGACTGGGCCACTGTCTCCATGTAGTTTCTTATTCTTGAGGAGACTGGCTGGGACTTTTTTATATGGATGGCAGTGTCCTAAGAGGACAAGAGCAGAAGCTCTTGAAGTCTACATTCACAAGCCACAATGTTACTTCAACTGCATTCTATTGGTAAAGCATGTCACGAGGCCAGCCAGATTCAAGGTTGTGAGGAAAGGATTTTATTTCTTGATGAGGGAAGTAGTAAGGTCACTTTTGTAAAGAAACACTTGTACACAGATGGGAGGAATCATTGCAGATGTCTTTATAAACAATTACTACAGCTAGAAAAATGCATTTCTCCTTTAGGAGCTGAGACAGAAGTTGAAAAGGCCACATGAGGCCTCCACACAAGAGGACACCAACTATATTTATAGTGGGACCTTAGAAGCAGACTGGACCACTGAGTATCTAAATAGTAAAAGAGTTGGGGGAAACATTAAGACAAACTCAAGCTCTTTTTATTTACCAAAATACTGGCAATCTTGAAATAGTCTAGGACTTCCATATTTGACAATCAGATCATTTCCCAAATATTTACTTTGTTTATCTGAAATGTTTTTCTGCCAGATCTTCAGACTGCTGACCTATTCACATTATTTGAGAAAAGGTTCAAATTTGCCTCCCCAGGAAACCACCCTAATTAAAGTTAACCTCCCTGATTTCATCTTCAAATTTTCTCATAGCGATATCACTGTCTGAAATTACTTTAATATTTGTGTACTTATTTATGATGTTTCCCACACTAGAATGTGAGCTCCATGAGATTTGAGGTTCTTTTCATTTGTTTAGCATAGTAATATCAGCAACTGATGAGTAGTGCTTGAAAAAGGAGCAAGACGAGGACAAGATTTTGATAATTATTTCTCCACTAAAATCCCAAGTTTGGCCCAAGACTTAATCTCTGCTATAAAGCTCAAAGTAGATAACACCAGATGGTTATCATCTCTGGTCTCAGAGTTTACTAAATTTTCCTTTATGAGTATGCCTGCTTGAAACTTCCCATTTATGTTACAGATTCTAGTCTTTGGAATGCATCTAATTAATCTCAATTTCCTTTATTCATATACATAAGAAAATACTCACCTTGCTTATTTTGTAAATTAAATGAGGTGCCATTTGTAAAGTGCATAATACAGTACCTGATATAGAATAAGTACTCAATAAATGGTAGTTACTATTATTATTATCCATAGTTCACTTGTGAATAATGGCCTGCACATATCTCCAGCCCAATCAATATTCTATTCATTTTTTTGTCTTAAGTTACCAATTCCAGTCTTCTATTTCTGAAGGATTCTCTAACTCCTCAGAAGGTACTAGAAAAAGTCTGATCATCGATTTTACAATTTTATGATGTCCAAAAAGAAATACAACACCAGAGTCAGAATAACACAAAGTATCGGCTAAGGTGTTCTTTTATGTGTGGCCACTGATGTTCTTCCCTGCCTAGCTAGCAGTATTTCCAGTTTTCTTCATCTTCTGGTATTTATTATTTTTTTAAAGATTTTATTTATTTGAGAGAGAGAGAGAGAGAGAGCATGAGCAGGGTGAGGGGCAGAAGAAAAGGGAGAAGCAGATTCCCCACTGAGCCCATTCCCCGCAATGCAGGGCTTGATCCTAGGACCCTGGAAACATGACCTGAGCCAAAGGCAGACGGTTAACTGCCTAAGCCATCCAAACACCCCACATCTTCTGGTATCTTAGCCATCTCTCTCCCGCTTCTCCACAAAGCCCAGGGCCTCCTTCACCGAGGTTTATGTTGCGCATCCAGGTAGTGATCTCCCTGCTTTCTCTATTCCTTACAATGCCATATTACAGCACTGAGTTACTGCTGCTAGTAATGACTTTTTAAAGACCATCCATGCCCTGGACATTTTATTACCTTACTGTTATTAATGTTATTGTAATGATTTCCAGTCACATTTTGTAGTCACAGCATGAAATCCTTTTCATTAAGGTACAATTGCATTAATGTAACAGCTGAACCATTCTGTATATGAAAAGCCTGCTGTGTTTATCCTAGGAGGGTGTTTTCCTTAGAAATAAGAATATTGGTTTGCTCAAATCACAGGCTCCTTCTCATCCTCCTGTTAAAATACTTGCTGTTTATTCTTCTTGATATGTTAGGTACTATCCCACTGGTGAGGACAGCATGTGATTATATTCTTGTCACCTTCCTCACCATTGATTGGTTCCTTCAAAACCCCTACAGCATTATCTTGAACTCATTGGGCCATTTCACCGCTTGCACATCTAATAAGAAAAATTTTTCTTTACATTTCTCAACTGTTCTCGAACAGTCCCTTTTCTTCTTTATTCGTCCTTCCATAAGGGAGCAATTAATGAATTGGGTTCAGTTATGGCACTTAGCTGACATAAACAGCTAGTGGTAGGTCTAATGACATAAACCCAGTCTTCTTGATTCTCCACATGGAGCTCAACCTACCACCCTCAGGAAGAGAGATGGGACCTTGTTGGCTATTTCAGAAGAAAGCTCCACCAAACTAAGAAAAATGAGGTCTAGCTGTTACCAAAGTAAACTTTTTTTTTTTCTCTTGGTGACAAATCTGACATAGGGATTTTTAGGTATACGTAATGATTGCACCACAATGATCAATAGGAGATCCCTATCAAGATACCACAGTTTAAATTAAAACACTGAAGAGATTACATGACTTTGGTGCCTTAATGAAAAACATGGTCTGCTTTGAAAACTTGGCATGTTTTATAGACTACAAGACTTATACAAAAGTGGGGCACCTGGGTGGCTCAGTCAGTTAAACACCCGACTCTTAATTTCGACTTAGGTCATCTCAGGGTTGTGAGATCCATCCCCAGGTCACACTCCAGGTGACAAGCCCCAAACCCTAAACCCTGAGGAGCCCCACAGCCAGGCCCTGCCTGAGGGTGGAGCCTGCTTAAGATTCTCTCTCTCCCTCTGCCCCACTCTACCCTCAAAAAAAAAAAAGAGTTATATAGAAGAGTTTTTAAAACTCAGGAGTATATTGGGGTGCAAGGGTGGCCCAGTTGGTTAAATGCCTGCCTGTTATCAAGCCCCACCTCTGGTTCCCTGTTCATCGGGGAGTCTCCTTCTCCCTCTGCCCCTCCCCCTACTCATGCTTTCTCTCTCTCAAATAAATAAATAAATAAATAAATAAATAAATAAAATCTTTTTTTTTTTTTAAGATTTTATTTATTTATTTGACAGAGATAGAGACAGCCAGCGAGAGAGGGAACACAAGCAGGGGGAGTGGGAGAGGAAGAAGCAGGCTCATAGCAGAGGAGCCCGATGTGGGGCTCGATCCCATAACGCCGGGATCACGCCCTGAGCCGAAGGCAGACGCTTAACCGCTGTGCCACCCAGGCGCCCCTAAATAAAATCTTTAAAAAAATAAAATAAAACTCAGTAGTTTGAGAAGCTATGTGACCTGCCTCTCACTGGAATTCTTTTTGGTACAATACAGGAGTAAAGGCTGCATCTAAGTTTCTTTTTAGTTCAGATAAAGAATTATTTTGCCTAATGGCCTTATCTATTGCAAGAAAAACAACATTTTTAATGATAAGTTCTGAAAAAGAAAAAGAAATGAAATTGGCTAGAGACTTATGTAAGGGATACAGAAAGATTTCTAAAACAAGTCCATTTGTTCAGTTGAGCATAT
Source organism: Ailuropoda melanoleuca (assembly GCF_002007445.2). Classification (NCBI taxonomy): domain Eukaryota; kingdom Metazoa; phylum Chordata; class Mammalia; order Carnivora; family Ursidae; genus Ailuropoda; species Ailuropoda melanoleuca. The sequence goes on from NC_048232.1 coordinate 44,917,872, forward strand.
TATTGGCTTTGCATAGGCCAGGATGTATCTCAATCTGACTTTGGAGACATAGAGAGCTACTTTGGAGACAGCAGGAGACATAGTGAGCTAAGTGACTCTCCATTTAAGAGTGGAAGGAACTGAGGTTTTCTTCCCTAGAACAGAGGACAGAAAAGTAAGAAGAGTAAGAAAAGTACAGGAGGCTGACATCAAGTTGAGCTGTTTTCTGTTTCTGTGACGTAAGAATCCCTTGCATATTACCACCTTCAGCAAAGTCATCTCTACATATCTCTGCCTCTGTGAATGTTTCCAGTGGCTACTGGGGTGAAAACCAAAATCCACAACTGGGTTAACATGATAGGAAACAGGCAACATGAGCAGAAAGGTGCATGATCTATAAACTAGACTAAGTAAATGGAAGTAGGAGCTCCAAACCAGAAATGATTATGAGATCACAAAATTTCAGGGAATACACATACATCTTGAGGAAAATTTTGAAGAGCTACAATCCACAGGATGATGATGGAAACTCAGTCTCATCCATGTCTTAGGTGGCCCAAGGGAACAAAGATGATATCTGAGTTAACACAAGTTCTGTTTGACAATTTCATTAAAGAAAAAATATTAAGTATGGCTTATAGTCTGGATTATTTTTATTTTTATTTTATTTATTTATTTTTTAAATATTTTATTTATTTATTTGACAGAGACAGAGACAGCCAGTGAGAGAGGGAACACAAGCAGGGGGAGTGGGAGGGGAAGAAGCAGGCTCATAGCGGAAGAGCCTGATGTGGGGCTCGATCCCATAATGCCGGGATCACGCCCTGAGCCGAAGGCAGACGCCCAACCGCTGTGCCACCCAGGCGCCCCTGGATTATTTTTAAATTGAGTTCAAAAATAATAAGATCCACGCACATAAGAAAATGTCAGTATAGCATTAACCCACCTTATTTATCTTTTTATCCTTGAAGTTAAATAGCTCTTGGAAGACATTTAAAGAAAGTATATCCAAGAAAACTTCGCAATCTTAAGCATTTAGGCATATTAATAGATAATTTTATCAGTTACATTGGAAACTTCACCATGCCCTGGCAATCCTTTTATGGCAAGTTTATATCGTGCTTGGCAAGTTTATATTTCCACTCCTTACAATTGTTTCCGAATCTTCGCTGCTCTTTTCAAGCCCTTTTCTTGGTTCCCTACTATTCATCCTCATTTTTTGCAGATGATTTCACTTCCTGATTAATAAACTTGAAGCCATCAGATATTATTTCCCTAAACTTTTGCCGATCCCTGCACATATATCTGTATCCACAAAGACCTAATTTAATCTCGGGGGAACCCTCTCACCTTCCAGACCTTGCTGCCTTTTCTCTTTCTACTACATACAAACTTCTGTTCTCTAATAGCAACATGTTCTTAGACTACAATCAATTTCTCTTATATAAAAATAAATTCCTTTAACTCATATTCCCTTAAATCCACCCATTATCTATTTTCCCTTCCCATGAGGACTTCAGTTAAGTATAGTCTTTATTTTCTCACGGCACACTTATTCTCAATCCAACAAATATTATCTTTAGCAACCACTATGTCTCAGGTATTCTGCTATGTGCAACAATTACAAAATTGTTCTCCCCTCGCTATTCCACCAACACTGTACTGGGAGATTACTATAGACATCCTAATTGCCAAATCCAAGGGGTATGTTTCTTTCTTTTTTTTTCCCTAAGATTTTTAATTTATTTATTCGACAGAGACAGAGACAGCCAGCGAGAGAGGGAACACAAGCAGGGGGAGTGGGAGGGGAAGAAGCAGGCTCCTAGTGGAGGAGCCTGATGTGGGGCTCAATCCCATAACGCCGGGATCACGCCCTGAGCCGAAGGCAGATGCTTAACCGCTGTGCCACCCAGGCGCCCCCCAAGGGGTATGTTTCTTGACCTCTCTGAAACATCTGATAATTTTGTTCATTCTTACCTTTTTGAAATTCTTGTAACCTGTGACAGCTCATTCTCCTCTTTTACTTCTTTGACAGTTTCTTTTTTATATATTCTTAGTGGAAAAAGCTACAGAGAAGGGTAAAGTGAAAATTACTATGGGGGAAAACTGTTCTGCCAAATTTTTGCCTAGCAAAAGTGGTAGGAGCCCAACCTATGTGCAGTCTGTTAGGGACACAAACTTGATTCAGCAGACACATCTATTTTGAGAGCTGGGTCTTCGATGTCTTCACTACATGATTCCCAGCACTTAGAAGAGTTTCCCGCACAGAACGGGCAGTCAATAAATATTTTTTTTATAACAGAACTATTGAGAAATAATTCAAAAAACATAAAATTCACCCTTTTAAAGTATACAATTTCTTTTTACTATAGTCACAGAGTTGTGCAACCATCACCACTATATAATTTTATAGCATTTTTATCATCACAAAACCTTCACCCATTAGCAATCCTCTTTCCTCCCTTCAGCCTCTAGAAGCCACTAATCTCTTTTGTGTCTCTATAGATTTGCCTATTCTGGACATTTATATAAATGGAATCATATAATGTGTAGCCTTTTCTTGCCTTGATTTCTTTCACTTAGCATAGTATTTTCAAGTTTCATCCATATTGTAGCCTATATCAGCACTTCATTCCTTTTATGGTTGAATAATATTCAATTATATGAATATATTACATTTTGTTTATCCATTCAGCAGGTGAGGGATATTTAGGTTGTTTCCACTTTTTGGCTATCATGAAAATGCTGCTGTGAACAATCATTTATAAGATTTTGTGTGAACATATGTTCTCCACTCTCATGGGTATATGTCAAGAGGTGGAATTTCTGGGTCATATGGTAACTCTATTTTTAACATTTTGAAGAACTGCTTAACTGTTTTTGCAAAGTGGTTGAGCCATTCTACAATCCCACCAAAGAATAAGAGTTCTAATTCCTCCATATCCTCACTAATGCTTATTATTGCTTGCCATTTTACGTTAGCCATGCTAGTAGGTGTGGTGTCTAATTTTGTTTTAATTTGCATTTCTCAAACAGCTAATGATGTTGAGCCTCTTCTCAAGTGCTGATTGACCATTTGTCTGGTCAATAAATATTTTATAAGTGAATGTAGACAATCACAGACATCCTTGAGTCAGTCTCCCAAGAATGCCATCCAGAGGTATTCAGATAGTTACTAATAGCAATGAATGATCAGCAGAGATAGAGAGTATGTTCTGGATCAAATAATTGCATACTCAACCACCTTAGTTAATGTAGCTGATGTCTATACTTGGGTTTGTTTCGTTCAATATTGACATTTGATTTTTTAATTATCAATGATGATCAGTGTCTCTCATTCTGATCCCAAATTCTTGTTTTTTTTTAAGATTTTATTTATTTGACAGAGAAAGAGAGAGAGAACAAGCAGGGGGAGCAGCAGGCCCCCTCAGAGCAGGGAGCCCAATGCGGGGCTCGATCTCAAAACCCTGGGATCACGACCTGAGCTGAAGACATTTGCTTATCGACTGAGCCACCCAGGTGCTTCTGATCCCAAATTCTTTCAAACAAATGGAAAGAGAAGGAAAAGTCAAAACATTAGTATTTCAGAAAAATAAATATGGTAGCTTCCAATTACAAATAAAACATGGTTTTGTTTACTAAATGTATATGAGCTTTTTGGATTATTTTTTAAATGATCATCTGAGATATATAATATTCTAATGTTAAAACGGATAATCAATTATCCCAAAAATTATTCCCTATACATATTGCATATTAGCATTTTGGACAGATAAGTCAGGTAGATTAGGACCATGATACCTTCTGAGTCTTGGGTCTCCAAATGATGTAAGCCAGTCATCCTCTCTGACAATGGATTTTTTTTTTTCTGTATAACATCTTGACTTTTCCTTCTTTTTCCATTTGCTTGAAAGAAATTTGAGATCAGAGGCGCCTGTCTATTTCTTCTTTTTGTCTGTTTGTATTTGCCTTATATATTTAGGTGCTTTTATGTTGGATACATAAATATTTATAACTCTTATATCTTCTTGTTGGATTCAATCCTCTATCATTATATAATGCCTTTCTTTGTCTCTTATTACAGTCTTTGTTTTAAAGTTTATCTTGTCTATATAATGTAGCTACTCAGCTTTCTCTTGGTTCCATTTGCATATCTTTTTCCATCCCTTTACTTTCAGTCTGTTTGTGTCCTTACATCTTACGTGTGTCCTTGTAGGCTGGACATAAATGGGAATTATTTTTTGTCCATTCAGCCACTCTACGTCTTTTGATTGGAGAATTTAGTCCACCTACATTTAAGTTATTATCAATAGATATGTGCTTATTGCCATTGTCAATTGTTTATGTAGCTGTTTTTGTAGTTCCTTTCTGTTCCCTTTTTCTCTTGTTCTCTTCCTTTGTAAATTGATGACCTTCCTTAGTGGTATGCTTATATTCCTTTCTCTCTATCTTTTGTGTATTTACTATAGGTTTTTGCTTTGTGGTTACCATGAGGTTACTGTAACAACTTATAACAGTCTATTCTGAGTTGATAACAATTTAAGTTTGAACCTTTTTCTAAAGCTCAACATTTCTACTCTCCACACATACACACGTATTATGTTTTTGATTTCACATCTTTTTATTTTGTGCGTCCCTTAACTAATTATTTTGATCATAGTTATTTTTATTACTTTTGTCTTGTAACCTTTAGACTAGCTTTATAAGTAATTAATCCACTACCTTTACTGTATGTTTACTTTTCCAGTGGGATTTCTTCTTTTGTATGTGTTCTTGTTACTAATTAGCACCTTTTCTTTTCAGCTTAAAGAAGTTCCTTTAATATTTCTTTTAAGACTAATAGAGTGGTGATGAACACCTTTAGCTTTTGTTTACCTGGAAAACTCTTTATTTCTTCTTCAATTCTGAATGATAACTTTTCTGGGTAGAGTTTTTTGGTTGTAAGTTTTCTTTTCTTCTTTTAGCACTTTGAATATATTGTGTCACTCCCCTGTGGTCTGCAAAGTTTGTGTGAAAAATTTGCTGATAGTCTTATGGGGGTACCCTTATACATGGAAAGTTATTTTTCTCTTGTTGCCTTTAACATTTTTTCCTTGTCCTTAACTTTAGACACTTTAATTATATAGATGGTCTTGACTTACAATGGTTTAACTTACAATGGTGTGAAAGCAATACATGTTTTTACTGAATACACAATATGCATTTACAATGTTGTGAGTCTGTACTTCGATTTTGAGTTTTGATCTTTTCCCAGGCTAGTGCTATGCAATATGATACTCTCTCATGATGCTGGGCAGTGACAGTGAACTGTAGCTCTCAGTCAGTCACACAATTGCAAGGATAAAGAACTGATACTCTTACAGCCATTCTGTACCAATGCAACCATTCTGTTTTTCATTTTCAGTACAGTATTAAATAAGTGACAAGAAATAGTCAACATTTTATTATAAAACAGGTTTTGTGTTAGATGATTTTGCCCAACTGTAGACTAATGTAAGTGTTCTGAGCTCACAAGGGAGGCTGGGTTAAACTATGATGTTTGGTAGGTTGGGTGTATTATATACATTTTTGACTTACAATTTTCAATTTACAATAGTGGGTTTATTGGGATGTAACCCTATCATAAATTGAGGAAGATCTGTAATGTGTCTTGGTGTGGGTCTCTTTGAGTTCATCTTTTTTTTTTTTTTTTTAAGGAGAGAGAGAGTGTAAATGCATGAGTGGACAGGGGTATTGGGGAGGAGGGGCAGAGGGAGAGGGAGAATCTTAGGCAGGCTCCATCTTAGACAGAGCCTGACATGGGACTCAGTCTCACGACCCTGATATCATGACTTGAGCCAAAATCAAGAGTTGGATGCTTAACTGACTGAGCCACCCAGTTGCCTCTTAGTTCATCTTATTTAGAACTCTCTGGACTTCCTGGATCTGGATATCTGCTTCCTTTCCCAAGTTAGGGAAGTTTTCAGCCATTATCTCTTTGAATGAGACTCCTGCTCCTTCTCTCTCTCTTTCTGGGAGCCCTATAATGCAACTACTAATCTGTTCAATGTTGTCCCACAAATCCCTTAAACTATCTTCATTTTTTCGTTCTTTTTATTTTTTGCTGCTCTGATTGAGTGAGTTCCACTGCCCTCTTTTCAAGTTGACTGATCCTTTCTTCTGCTTCATTTAGTCTGCTGTTGAACCCCTCTAGTGTATTTTTTTTTCATTCAGTTATTGTATTCTTCAGGTCTGTGACTTCTATTTGGTACCTTCTTATATTTTTCATCTTTCTGCTGAAGTTTTCATTGTGTTCATCCATTCTTCTCCCCACCTCAGCAAGCACCTTTATGACCATTCCTCTGAACTCTTTATCAGGTAAATTGCTATAATCCTTCCAAAGACCTCAGTGGGTAGGCACAATCTTTATGCTTGCCTTCTGTCATGCTCCAGAGTGTCAGTCTTTTTGAAGGGAGCTTTACATGCATTTGGTGCCTGTTTTTTGCAGCTGATGCCCAAGGGATGCCCCTTTGATTGCCTGGTTTTGGTTAACAGAAGGGTTTGTACCCTTGGGTTGCACAGGATTATAGCAATACCTGGACAGTTCTTGGCAGGCTACCACTTCCAAGGCATAGCACAGACAGGAGACTGAGGCACAGTCCCCAGTCTTTCTGTGAAGGATTCCACTTTGCTTGTCCTGGAGCTTTGAACTGAGGTGTAGGCTTCAGGTTTGGCATACATTTAGTGGCCTACACAGCTGCTCTCAAGGAATGTAGGCTGTGGATGCCATCTTGGCACTTTTCCTCTGCCTTCCTCTAGCTTGCCAGTATCTCCCAGAAACAAGTTTATACACTCATCTGAAGCCCCAAGTTTTGTGATTGCCACCCAAAGGATACTTCCAGATCACCTGATTCTGGTGGCCAGTGGGACTTATACTTGTGACCCCTTGGGACTGTATATATTTACATACTTTTAAAAGCTTTTGTTGGAGGGTCTGGCTTTCAGTCAGCCTAAATCTACACGCTGAGTTTCTTTCCTTGGTACACTGACAGTTCTTAGAACATCCTCAACGACTAGGAGCTATTAAACATACAATAGGATACTTGGACGAGCACAGATGTTTGAGAGGTGACTAAGAGCTGGGGCAGGGCTGGAACAAAAAATATCACCTCCTACACAAGGCCACTTCTTCAAGACTAGAAGTGGTTATTTCATCTACTGTATAGAAACCAACATTGAGAGGCAAGCTAAATGAAGAAAAAAAGGAGTATTTTCCAAATGACTATTTTGTTTCCTAGAAAGAAGATATTTATTTTATTTTCAGTATATAAATTGTATATTTTATGGTTTAGTGTTTTGTTTTCATTTTGAGTTATTCTTTGTAATCTCTACACCTAACTTGGTACCTTCCTATATCAACTCAAACTTATATGTGAACTCAAACTCACAGCTCCAAGATCAAAAGCCACGTGCTCTACTGACTAACCCAGCCACTCACTGTACTTCAGTTACTTTTTGGAGGAAAAGGACCATAATATTTTCTATGATTGTATGTTAAAAGTCATAATCCAGGGGTGCCTGGGTGGCTTAGTCGTTAAGCATCTGCCTTCGGCTCAGGGCATGATCCCAGAGTCCTGGGATCGAGCCCCACAACAGGCTCCTCCACTGGGAGCCTGCTTCTTCCTCAACCACTCCCCCTGCTTGTATTCCCTCTCTTGCTGGCTGTCTCTCTCTCTGTCAAATAAATAAATAAAATATTTTTTTAAAAAAAGTCATAATCCAGTCAGAACCACAGCATAGTAAAAAGGCCCAGCTGGAAAAATCTGCACCATTCACTCAGTTAATACCATTCCACTTAATCCCACTTTTGGAATTATGTACACTGGTAAGTAAAGGCCACTTCCAGGGTGATTAACAAGTTGTGTGTCTGATCTTTTCTTGTAATTAGATTTGGTTGTACATTTTTTTAATGATTTTTTATTATGTTAATCACCATACAGTACAACCCCGGCTTCTGATGTAAAGCTCAATGATTCATTAGTTGCGTATAACACCCAGTGCACCATGCAATATGTGCCCTCCT
>NC_048232.1:44926012-45118339 GCF_002007445.2 Ailuropoda melanoleuca
TTTATTTATTTGAGAGAGAGAGACAGACAGTCAGCAAGAAAGGGAACACAAGCAGGGGAGTGGGAGAGGTAGAAGAGGCTCCCAGCGGAGAAGCCTGATGAGGGACTCCTTTCCGGAATGCTGTGATCACACCCTAAGCCGAAGACAGGCGCTTAATGTCTGCGCCACCCAGGTGCCCTGGGTTGTGGGCTTCTTGATTTTTCAGCCTGCCTTCTGGGGGAGGGGCCTGCTGGGCCGATACTCAGGAAACCCTGTTTGGGTAGAGTCTCCGTGTCCCCTGCGAGGGGGGATAGGGATGGGCACCCTGTGAGCCGGTATTTCCAGGCTTTTGTTCTCTGGCAGCTTTCCCTGGCAGTCTGCTGTGCCTCTTCTGAGAGCCAGAGCAGCAGTGGCCAAATCTCAGCCTCTGTCTCAGAACAGAGGGATCGCGGACCGTTCTCCACTGATGTTCTGGCCACTTTAACTCTGTTTCTGTTGGTGCTGCTCAACCCTGCAGCATCCTGGGATGTGCACCCCACACCCGGCATCCCAGCCCTCACTTCCAGGGCCGGCACGTCTCTGTCCTTTGTGTTTCTAACACCGCCAGCTGCCAGCTGCCCCGCACCTGCTCCTGGAGTTCCTGGTCTCAGTCTGTTTCCAGTGAGCACACCGGGATTCCGGAGTTCTGTGAGATGCTTGGTGGCGCGTGCTCCCAGCTCACGGTCTCAGTCTGCTGTCTCAAGGGTGCGGGTCCGTGGTCCGCCCGCTCCCCCATGCAGGTGGCTACCGCTTCCCAGCGCCCGAACCGCGGCGGCTCCCTCCCCCTTCCGTTTATCTTCCGATATCTGTGCGCGGTTTCACGGCTCCTTCTTTGTACCTCAATACTCAGCACAGGAAGATGTTCATTTGTAGAGATCCAGATGTATCTTCCTGCGTCTCAGGCTGATTCTGTGGATGTTCATGCTGGTCTGGTACCTATCCAGCTCGACTCGGGACCAGCTGAAAAAGGGGTCCCCTACTCCTCCGCCATCTTAACTCCTCCCTGGTTGTACATTTTTGTCAGAAATATCACAGAACTGGTATAAATGTGGAAAGTGGTATTTAAAATCAAAACCTGGGCTAGATGTGCTCACTGCTATTAGCACTCTTTGCTTTCAAACATACACAGTGGAAAAGATTACTAGAATGAGTTCTGCTTCCAGTAGTAACAGAGCAGCATATATCAGACTAACCCTCCTTCATATTATAAATTTAAAATCTGGACAAAATATTAAAAAAATAGTTGAAGGCTGTGGGGAACAATGAAAAGGAGGCAAAACTAAAGGGATATTGACTTTTCATATTAGGGAAATGCACTTTGTGGCTTTTTGCCTGAGGGAAATTCCTAGTCTGTGGAGCATGGGGTAGCTAGAAGTCAAGTAGAAAGCTGCAGTATTAGTGGCACAAGGAATCATAAGACAAAGTGAAGAGCTGACACAGTGCTGGAATGCATAAAAATTCCATCCAAGTCTTTGGGTCCCAGAACTACACTCATGTAATGGGAAACTCTAAAGCACCCAGTAGAAAACAAGAGCAGAAAGGATGAGGGTATTTAGCACATTTCAGCCACTGTCCATCCAAGGGAGACAGAGTTCTGAGTTTGTATCTAGTCAAGTCAACTTCTGCCAAAAAAAATAACATTTTTCAGTAACAATATTCAGTGTCCCTACAATGTCTAGTACATAATAAAAAATTATTAACATGAAAAGAAATGAAAAAATATGGCCTATAGACATATTGAAAAAATAATCGATAGAGACAAAATGTTGGAATTAGTAGACAAGGATTTAAAACAGCTATTAAAATTTAGTCATGATTAATTAACTAAAGGGCAGAGTAAGTGGAGGGATGAAAATTATTTTTAGAAGAAGATCCAAATGGAAATTTCTGATCTAGAAAATATAATATCTAAGAAAAAAATTCACTGACTAGGATATATGGCAAATTAAAAATGACATAAGATGATTAAATGACATTTTAAGTGCTGAAATAAAATTTCAACCCATATTTCTATACCTAATAACAGTACTCTCCAAAGATGAAGACCAAAAAAGACAATTTTCAGGTAAAACTGACAGAAGAAAAGTGAAGTGAAGGAGTCAGTTATCTGACAATAGAAATTACCCAATCTAAACAACAGAAAGGGGGGGAAATGGAGAAAATAAATAGACCTTAAATAGAACTGTGAGAAAATATCAAGTGACCTAACATACATATAATTGGAGTCATGGAAAGGGAAGGAAAAGAGTGCATAGAGGCAGAACAATATGAAGCTATAACAGGTGAAAATTTCCCAAGAAAGTATGAAGTCCATCATGCCATCAGGTAGGATAAATGCAAAGAGAACCCCAACTAGGTACATTATAGCCAAATTGCTGAAGAACAGAATTAAAGAGAAAATCTTAAAGCAGACAAATAAAAAGACATGTAACATATAGCAGAACAATAATACAAGTGATAGATAATTTTTCATAACAAACAATGGCAGGATACAAAATCACTGTACAGAAATATGTTGCATACCTATACACTAATAATGAAGCAGCAGAAAGTGAAATTAAGAAACCAATTCCATTTACAACTGCACCAAAAACAATAAAATATCTAGGAATAAACATAACCAAAGAGTTGAAAGACATGTACTCTGAAAACTATAAAACACTGATGAAAGAAATTCAAGACAATACAAAGAAATGGGGAAAGACAGTCATGCTTATGGGTTGGAAGAACAAATATTATTAAAATGTCTATACTACCCAAAGCAATCTACCGATTTAATGCAATCCCTATCAAAATACTAACAGTATTTTTCACAGAACTAAAACCAACAATCCTAAAATTTGTATGGAACCACAAAAGGCCTTGAATAGCCAAAGCAATCTTGAAAAAGAAAAACAAAACTAGAGGTATCTCAATTCCAGATTTCAAGTTATATTACAAAGCAGTACTAATTAAAATAGTATAGTACTGGCATTAAAATAGACACATGAATTAATAGAATAGATTAGAACCCTGGGAATAAACCCATAATTATATGGTCAATTAATCTTTGACAAAAGAGGATGAATATACAACAGGAAAAAGACAGTCTTTTCAACAAAAGGTGTTGGGAAAATTGGACAATTACAGGCAAAAGAATAAAACTGGACCACTTTCTTTCACCATACACAAAAACAAACTCAAAATGGATTAAAGAACTAAATGTGAGACCTGAAACTATAAAAGTCTTTGAAGAGAACATAGACAGTAACTCCTTTGACATTGGCCATAGCAACATTTTTCTAGATATGTCTCCTGAGGCAAGCAAAATAAAAGCAAAAACAAACTATTGGGACTACATCAAAATAAAAAGTTTCTACACAGCAAAGGAAACAATCAACAAAGCTAAAAGGCAACCTACTGAATGAGAGAAGATATTTGCAAATGACATATCCAATAAAGGGTTAGTATCCAAAATACATAAAGTATCCAAAATATATAAAGAACTTCTACAACTCACCACCCCAAAAACAAATAGTCCGATTAAAAAAGTGGGCAGAAGACATGAACAGACATTTCTCCAATGAAGACATCCAAATGGCCAACAGACACATGAAAAGATATTCAACATACCTCATCATCAGGGAAATGAAAATCAAAACTACAATGATACATCATCTCACACCAGTCAGAATGGCTAAAATCAAAAACACAAGAAACAAAACGTGTAGGTGAGGATATGGAGAAAAAGGAACCCTCCTGCGCCATTAACAGGAATGCAAAGTGGTAGAGCCACTGTGGAAGACAGTATGGAGTTTCCTCAAAAAACTAAAAATAGATCTACTCTACAATCCAGTAATCTCACGACTGGGTATTTACCCCCAAAATACAAAAACACTAATTCAAAGGGATACATGTGCCCCCATGTGTATTGCAGCATTTTTTACAACAGCCAAACTGTCGGAGCAGCCCAAGTGTCCATCGATAGATGAATGAATAAAGATGTGATATAATATACATAATATTATATATATAATATATACATTATTCAGCAATAAAAAGAATAAAATCTTGCCATTTGCAACAACATGGATAGAGCCAGAGAGTATAATGCTAAGTGAAATAAGTCAGTCAGAGAAAGACAAATACCATATGATTTCACTCATGTGGAATTTAAGAAACAAGCAAAGGGGAAAAAAAGAGAGAGAGAGAAATCAAGAAATAGACTTTTAATTATAGAGAACAAACGATTGGTTACCAGAGGGGAGGTGGGTAGGGGGATGGGTGAAAAAGGTGATGGGGATTAAAGACTACACTTATGACAAAAAAATAAAGTAAAATAAAATAAAATAAAATAATAAAATAAAATAAAATAAAAAGAAACTAGGGAAACCAGAAGTTTCTTCCTTACTGAGTCCCATTTTTCAAGAACACAGGTCATAATATCCCATAATTATTCATTTGTTTTATCCCACATACATACACAGTAGTCTCAGAATACCAATACCAATACCAATACCAATTAGTATTAGTTCAGTTTAAAATGTTTGTGCTGTGCCAATTTCCCCCACGTTTTATATGTCTGTGCTACATATTACAATATATTATACAATATAGATTGTTGGGCCACAAAGGCTTTATATAGTGGATCTTCTTTACCTGTCTTTAATATTTGTCATTTTTTTCTAAATCTTTCCCTTTTTTATTTCTTCTTCCTTTTCAAATTTTGCATCCCTTTTTACTTCTTTTTCTATTAAAGAAGTATTTGATATATTTATTAATGCTTACATTATCTTTGAGTTATCTTTATTTCTAAAATTATATTTCCTTTTGTTTTTAATTTTGTCTTGAGAATGTCACCTCATTTCTGATTTTTTCTGATTCTGATTTATGTTTTTTTATGCCTTGCATCATTTTCTTAATGTCTTTTAGCTTGTTTTGAAATAGAGTATTACAGCACTGATCTGATTTTTGTATGTGTTTTCATGATTCATTGTCTATAAGGAAATTAACTGTTCCTTATTCTTCCTTATGTTACAGTAACTTTGTAAGGGATTTGACTGTGATTCTTTTCTATACAATTTTATATGAATTTAATTTTCTCAAACTATAAGAAGGAGGGTTGTTGCAGATAGCTTGTCTAACTACATAAAGCTCTTTCTTTCTTTTTTTTTCTTAAAGATTTATTTATTTGAGAGAGAGAGAATACGAGGGGTGGGGGAATAGCAGAGGGAAAGGTAGAAAGGATTCCCAAGCAGACTCCACATAGAGCCTAGAGCCCAATACGGGGCTCCATCCCAGGACCCCCAGATCACGATCCCAGCCAAAACCAAGAGTCAGACGCTTAACCAGCTGCGCCACCCAGGTGCCCCTACATAAAGCTCGTTCTGTTGTTTTATCACATAGTGTTTAAAAAATTAGAGGTTTATTCTAAGATTTTCTGGCTTTCTCCCCCTCCCATTATTTTCTAAATCTTGCCCTTTTTAAGTCTCTGTTGCCACTATTCTTAAAACTTGTTACTCTCAGAAGTTTCTCTTTTGGTGTGTGGCTCAGTATTGCAAGAAAACTCTGGTGAATTAATTTTGAGAATTGGATATAGACTGTTCCAGCAGTCTTTACATCATGCCTTACCATCTACTGGATTGGGCAAAATTCTTCCCAGCTGCAGCTGCTGTTTTCAAATTGATCTACTGCAATTTCCAGGAATACCTGTTGGCTATTCGGGTATTATGCTGTTCCTTAGTTCTGTCACATGCCTTATTGCTTCCCCCAGCTTTCTTCTACCAAGGCAGTGATAACACACAGACCCATAGATATTGGTGTTTTGGGGTTTGGGAGGACATCCTATCATCTAGTTCTGTTAAAAATCCTCTCCAAATAGTTTTGCTATCTAGTTGCTTGCTCTACTTTTGCATAAGGATTTGAGAAAATTCTGCTACCTCCTTCCCTGAATTCCTAAAATTTGAATCCTGAATATACTAATTAAGGTACTGAAAGTAGTTGAAATTCACTCATCTCAGTGGAGGTATCCTAACTAAAGTGTTGCTGATAAAGCAACAACTATAATGGTTTTTATAGTTGTCCCTATCGTTCTTTTTTTTCTTTTTTGTAATTTCAAGTTTTTATTTAAATTCAAGTTAGTTAACATATATGGTAAAATTGGTTTCAGGTGTAGAATTTAGTGATTCATCACTTACATAGAACACCCAGTACTCATCACAAGTGCCCTCCTAAATACCCATTACCCATTTAGCCCATCTTCCACCCACCTCCCTCCAACAGTTTTTTCCCTATAGTTCTTATTAATTAATGCCCCAGAGCTGTCTTGGTTCTCAATATCCCAATACCTTTTTTTTTTTTTTTTTTTTTTTTTTTTTTTTTGGAGAGAGAGAGAGAGAGCGCACACAAGCTGGGGAGAGAGGAGGGGTAGATGGAGAGGGAGAGAAAATCTTAAGCAAACACCTAGCATGGAGGCATGCCTAGCATGGAACCTGACTTGGGGCTCAATCTCACAATCCTGAGACCATGACCTGAGCTGAAATCAAGAGTTGGACACTTAACCAACTGAGTCACCCAGATGCCCCACAAATACTTTTTTATATAAGTTAGTCAATGTTCTTTTCTTTTGTTTGAAAACAAAACACCCAAACTGCAAAGAAAATGTAAAAGTCAATAGTGAAATTTTTTGTTTTGTTTTGTTTTTAGTGAGCTTTATGCCCAATGTGAGGCTTGAACTCACTACCTCGAGATCAAGAGTCACATGCCCTACCCACTGAGCCATTCAGGTGCTCCAGTATGAAAACTTTTTTTTTTAAAGATTTTATTTATTTATTTATTTATTTGGAAGGGGGAGAGGAGAAGAGGGAGAGGGACAAGCAGACTCCATGCTGAGCACAGAGCCCAGTGTGGGGCTTGATCCCATGACCCCGAGATCATGACCTGAGCCAAAATCAAGAGTTGTACACTTAACCGACTAGCCACCCAGGCACCCCAATAGTGAAACTTTTAATTTCAGCTCTGACATGTAAAGAACTTGGAAGTTTTCACTGCCATTCTTTTTTTTTTTTTTAAAGATTTTATTTATTTATTCTACGGAGAAAGAGACAGCCAGCGAGAGAGGGAACACAAGCAGGAGGAGTGGGAGAGGAAGAAGCAGGCTCACAGCAGAGGAGCCCGATGTGGGGCGATCCCATAACGCCGGGATCACGCCCTGAGCCAAAGGCAGATGCTTAACCGCTGTGCCACCCAGGCGCCCCTGCACTGCCATTCTTACAACAAGAAAAATCTGGACAAACTGAAAAATCAGTGTCTTTTCTTGGATCCATCTGAGAACTGATGCCTTATTGCAAACCAATACCCTGAATTCTGGAAAGGCAGGTACCAGAGAGAAAGAGCAATCAAAATCTGCCTACCTGAAGCAGAAACCACTGGAGAAATAAACTGTTAGGTACACTTAAATAGCAATTCTGACAATTTGCTAAAGGTTGAGTTTGGACTAGTATGAGAGTGAAAAACCCCTAGGAACTGCAGTCTTGAGGGGCTCCCATGCTTTCATGGGTTCTCTGTCCAGGAACCCCACCAAGTGCTCATGGTAAGGATCCCACAAAAATTCATCCTTGGTTTTGGCAATGGGTAAGTGAGGGGTGGGAAAGGTAACNGAAAAAATGTCAAACCCCCCCCAGAGTCTTCAAAAAAAAAAAAAAAAAAAAAAAAGACTACTCTCCAGGGAAAAAGTTGTTGCCAAAGCACAATTTTGCAAACTTATCCCAGGAGAGGAAAGGGGATTCCTCCTCATTCCAGACCCCTTTACCTTCGTCTTACATGAGGGAAAAAACAAACAAAAACCTTACTCACAGGTGACAAGGCTTTAAGAAAACAGATTGAGAACACTGCAGCCAGAGAGTAGGAATATAGGGTAAAAACTATTCAACTGAAGAAGGAATAGAAATACTTGTGAAGACCACAGTTCCCAAGGCATAAGCCCACTAAAAGAGTGAGACTCAATTAGATAATTATAAAATGCTCCTCCTCCAACACACTCTACCACCATACCAGTGAAGCTCTAGTATAATAATAAGGGATTGCAGCTGAAAAAATTCTACACCCACTGGTACCTCCTCAGAAGAGAGATCAAAATATAATAGCTCTAGAGAGTTTTGAACATTAAACAATACATCTCCTAGCCAGAGTAACATGCAATCTCTCTCTAAAGGCCTGTCTGCCTCAGTTGCAATTACCCAATACAACATATCTGACTTTTAACCAAAAAATTACAAGGCATGCTAAAAGGCAAGAAAAAACCCACAGTCTGAAAAGACAAAGCAACCATCAGAACCAGACTCAGATATGTCACAGATGTTTGAATTATAAGATAGGAAATTTAAAATATATGTTAGGGACTCTAATGGAAAACATAGACAACATGCAAGAACAGATGGGTAACACAAGCAGAAAAATGGGAACTTTCAGAAAGAATCAAAAGAAATGATAAAAATAATTTTAAAATTAAAAAAAAAAGTGAAGAATGCCTTCAGTGGACTCAACATGGCTGGGGAAAGATCAGTGAACTTGAAGATAGGTCCATAGAAACTTTCCAAACTGAAAAGCAAGGAGTAAAAAAGAATAAAAGAAATGGAACAGAACATCTAAGAACCGAGGAAAATAGCAAAAGGTCTACCATATGTATAATTTTAACACCAGAAGGAGAAGAAAGAGAAAACAGAGCAAGAGAAATATCTGAAGCAGTAATAACCAATAATCTTCCTAAATTAATGACATGCTAAACAACAGATCCAGTAAGCTCATAGAACACCAAACAATAGTGATACAAAAATAAAAAGAAACAAACAACCCCCCCATACCTAGGCATTTCATATTTAAATTTCAGAATACCAAAGACAAAGAGAAAATCTTGAAAGAAGCCAGGGGAAAGAAAACCTTACTTACAGAGGAATTTCAGCAGGCTTCTTATTAGAAACTATGCAAGCAAGAAGAGGGTAGAGTGAAATATTTAAAACACTGAAAGAAAAAAAATCAACCTAGAAGCAATTCTATATCTAGTGAAATTATCCTTCAAAAGTGAAAGAGAAATAAAAATGTCAGTAGTATGGCAATATGGTGGATTAGATATCTTAAAACCTTCCTGCCACAGGACAGCTAAAACTGTTCTCTAAAATTAAAGATAATTCATTTAAAATTATTGAATGAGTCTGCAACAAAATAATGGAAATCTCCTGAAGATAGGCTTAAAAAGGAACACAAGATTAGAAAGATAATTGAACCCTGAAGTCATCAAATTCTTAGCCAACCATGAGTCATGGTAGCTTAGAACTACTATGCAGAAGAGTATGTAGGAACAGTCTTGAGTAGATCAGAGATCATACTGTATAAAGATGGAACCCTGGAAGGCCTATGATTTCAAGGCAAGAATGAAATTTTTGAAAAAAGAAAACTGACCCTGCTGATAATAAAATAGATGATTCTTCTCAGAATTGGCTCTGGGTAGAAGTTTAAAAAAAAAAGTCTCTCCACAATATCATGGCCCTTCACAAGGGTTTGGAGCCTAAATTTGTTCTAATGGAATGTTGAAATTTAAGTGGAATTGGTGTGTTGTGTTTCTAGGCCCCTGGAAAAGAAAACACAAACCCTCCATGGAAGAGCATGCTCTTATGTTAGGCTAGCCCAAATTTCTCCAGATCGAATTCTAAGTATTATTTAATAATAATTTAAAAATCACAAACACAAAAAGAGGCAATCCACCAGAAATGAAAGCAGATAATATACCAGAGAACCAGACACTGAAAAACTTCTTATATTGGAATTGTCAGACAAAAATATAAAATAACTATGCTTGATGTGTTTACAGAAATATAAAAGAGATTAAAAAAAAGAGATTGAAATACATGAGCAATGAGAAAAAGACAATAGGAACTAATCAGGAAGATTTGAAAACTAACCATACTGAACTTCTAAAAGTGAAAAATGTAATTAATAAAATTTAAAACTCAACCAAAGGATTAAAAAGCAGATTAGATACAGCTCATTAGAATAAATAATGGGATTACAGAATTGAAAAAATATTCAGATTGCCAGCTCAGAGAGACAAATAGGTGTAAAACACTAAAGAGATTTTTGTAAACATAAAGTATAAAGTGAGAAGGGCTAATTAGAATTCCTGGAAGAGGTAATTCAAATAAGGAAAAGCAACATATGAAAAAATAAAGGCTAAGAATTTTTTAAAATTGATGAATGACATCAGCCATCACTTTCAGGAAGCCCAATAAATTCCAAGCAGTATAAAATAAAAATTAAAAAACCCACATAGATACATAGCGTGAAGTTGCAGGACAACAAAGACAGGAAGAAGATCTTAAAAACAGCTAGAAAGAAAAGATAGATTCCCCACAAGGAAGTTACTTTGGCAGCTGATGTCTTAATAATGATAATGGGAGCTAGAAGATACTGAAATAATATATAATTGAAATGATTTTCTGAGAATGAAAATGAGATATACTATAAAAAAAACCACAAAAAAAGCAAAACTGAGAGGATTTACCACTAAAAGACTCACATTGAGAGAACAACCAAAGAAAGTACTTCAAGAAGAAAGTAAGTGATTTCAGTTGGATGTTCTGAGATGCACGTCTCAAGAAGGAATGTTGATACTGAAACAGGATAATAGTGATCCTCAGAGCCATGTCCAAGGAAAACTGTTTACTTCTTCCAAGCATGGTTTTATATTTATATATATTTGATTTTGTCAACTAGTTAAAAAGTGTCTGTCATTAAGAACTTGGAATGCGGGGCGCCTGGGTGGCACAGCGGTTAAGCGTCTGCCTTCGGCTCAGGGCGTGATCCCGGCGTTATGGGATCGAGCCCCACATCAGGCTCCTCCGCTATGAGCCTGCTTCTTCCTCTCCCACTCCCCCTGCTTGTGTTCCCTCTCTCACTGCCTGTCTCTATCTCTGTCGAATAAATAAATAAAATCTTTAAAAAAAAAAAAAAAGAACTTGGAATGCTTGCCAGGCAATATACTTAAAAAACTAAAGAGCGGTTTTCTTAAATGTTAGCTGGGGTGAGTTTTATATTTCTGTAGTCCAAGGTACTCATTTTTGGCTAACAAGTACATTTCTGGAACAGATTGCTTTGTCTGAATCAGAAAGCAGAGAAAAGAAGCAGATCAGCAGGAAGAACAAATGTTGCAAATGGAAGAAAACACAGACAGATGGTTGAATCTGTGTTAGATCACACTGAACCATTGGGAAGGCAAGTAAGGACATTAATTGTTCAGAGCACGCACATAGTGAAATGGGGGGAAATTATTCAATATGTGCATATAGATTTCTTGCTACTCTATACAGAAGGACCACTGATATACATGTATGATCTTGTCCTGGAGGAAATGAAAAGATTAGTCATTTCCCCCCAGAACCCATCTTAAATTTCACATTTCCAGGGAAATTGCCTTCATTGCACTATTTATCTTTATGGTTGTTTTGTTTGATGGTTTTTCCTTCGGTCCAAAGCTGGGGAATATTAGAAAAATTTGGAAAGATTTGCTTACTAAAAAGTCAGGTTATAAATCCTCATTACTTCAACTGGTGCCAGATGTTCTCTAATAATTGCCATCCAAAATGTGAGAATTTTGCCTATGAAAGACCAAATTGTGAAGAAGGTAGTAGTTTCTCTCACCCACACCCTAAATTAAAAATCAACTTTTCTTCTTTCATCATCTTTTTCCTTTGGAAGATTTGACCTCCAGAGCCAAAATTTCTGTTCTTGGATACATTATCACAGCTGGGTATTAAGAACCCAACATTATCTAACTAATTTACAGTGTAGTGTTTCCAATTGGTATTCCTTCCAGGGTTGGATTTCTAAAAGAATGCCTAATCATAATGAAACACTAATTGGTATACTGTGTGGAAACATGGCTAATTTCTGAACATCAACTATATCAAGGTGGCAAGTCAACTCACTAAAGAAAGAACATATCTTTGGAATAATTTGAAATAACATATTTCTCCATTTGGGGCAAAAATAAAGTTAGATCCCTACCTCAGACCATAGACACATACAGTAAAAGTTTCAAGATTAATTATCATAAAGTTAAAAATGAAAGCTAAAACTTCAGAATAAAATACAGTAGGAGAATATGTTTTATTTTTATTTTTTAATTTTAATTTCAGTGTAGTTAACATATAGTTTTTCTTTCTTTTTTTTTTTAAAGATTTTATTTATTTATTTGAGAGAGTGAGTGAGCACAAACAGGGGGAGCAGCAGGAAGAGGGAGAAGCAGACTCCCCGGTGAGCAGGGAGCCCAGCGCAGGACTCGATCCCAGGACCCTGAGATCATGACCTGAGCTAAAGGGAGACGCTTAACTGACTGAGCCATCCACGCACCCAACATATAGTGTTATATTAGCTTCAGGTGTACAATATATTGATTCAACAATTCCATACATAACCCAGTGCTCATCATGACAAATGTGCTCAGTAGAAGAATATTTTTATTACTCTCCATACTAAGCCTTTCTTGGTATGAAACAAGACTGAGTAAATAATTTTTTTAAATATTGAAAATGTGACTACATAAAATTTTTAAACGTCGACACAGTGAAAGATACCATACACAAAGTTAAGATGATAAATGAAAAATGGAGAAAGTATTTGCAACATAAGTAATAGGCAAATAAAGCCAGTATAGGTGGTATTTAAGAACACAGGCTCAGGACTGAGATTGCATAGGTTCAAATACTAGGTATACCACATTCTAGTGTTCTGACCTTAGGCAAATTACTTAACCATTTTGGGTCTCAAGTTTTTTGGTCTATAAAATGGAGACAATAAAATCTACTTTCTTGGGTTAGCTGAGAGCTATTATTACCCATAATATACAAAGGATTAATTAAATCAATTTTAAAAAAGGGTAACCAATCCACTAAATGCTCAACATCAATAAAAACCTATCTACCTTTTGCATTTTATTTTCAGCTACTCCCTGGCACAGTCTCAATATATCAGTCAAATTGTCCTAATCTACATTCCTTATATTTCTTTGCTCCATACTTTACTGTTAGCATTACCTCATTCTAAAATTTCTCCATCTAGTCTCTGCACATGAAAATATTACTCATATTTTAAATTCCAACACAAATCCTGCCTTCTGTATAGTGTTCCTGATTAGTCAGCCAAAATGATACATTCTCTCTGAATTTCTAAGGATGCCTTATAACACTAGTTTCCACATATAATCCAACCTTGTTTTGTCCAGTGTAATGTATGTACATGTTTTATCTCCTATAAAAATTTGTAAATTTTCACAGGCTAGCATCAAATGTTCTATTTCTGTATCCTTACAGTGCATAGTAAGTATTCACTACATAAATGTTTCATTTTTTTGTTTGTTTATTTTCCCCATAACATAGATCTACTACAGGGCAATCAGTGAGAAGATATATGGAATTATCGCACCCATAATCTGTCCACCTATCCTCTCCCCCAGCCCATCTCCACCCAGCCCATACACATGAAGTAAAAAACATTTTACAAACAACACGTAGCTCTTTTATTTATTCACACTTAACTATAAATACATGAAACATAATCTCAACTATGTTTTTAAAGGCCACAATGTGGAGTATAGTTTGAAGGGGGGATGATGGGTGGAAGAATTAAGGAAACAGTTTCGATCAGTCTAGGTGAGAGATGATGGTGATTAGGACAGGATGGTAGCAGAGGAGATCAAGAGAAGGCATCAGATTCCAGATACATTTTGAAGGTAGCAGCAGTAGATTTGTCTACATACTGAAGATAGTGTGAGAGAAAGAGGTCAAGGATGATGCCAAGTTCTAGGATATCAGCTGTATCACAAATTTCAGAGAATAAGCAGTCCAAATCAGAACAGGAGGATAGAGGGCTGAGGAGCATAGGATTCCAAATGGGATGGACACAAAATCTCATAGCTGGATATTTTGAAAATTATATTAGTAGGCATAAGAGATATAGTGGAGTATGTAGGAAAAAATAAGAATAGATATATAGAAAACAAACCAATAAACCAACCAGGCAATTATTAATCTCAGGAAAAGCAATAATTATAAGAAAAAGCAAAAAAGCATAGATTTAGCTAGGTTTTCTAGGAAACTTTTTTATAGTATTCATAATGTAAACACAGACTGATTCAGCAAAAAAAAAATATGACATAACTACTGGAAGGCTGAGGGCAGGAGAAAAAGTACAAAGAACTGAATAAATTCTGATTTGCCATAGCAGGAAGTCAATAGTGAATTAGAAAATTGTCAAAACAAGAAATAGTATTATAAGCATATTCAGAGATGGAGGTAAATACAGAGAAAATCACTAAAAATAGTTGAAAATGGAAGCCTATAGGGTAGGTATTCCCAAATTCTAACATGAGTAAGAATCATAGTTTACTGGGTCCCATCCTCAAAGATTCTGATTCAGTAGGTTGGCATGGACTCCATGAATATGCATTTCCAAGATGCTCTTAACAATGCTGCTGGTCCTAGGCCCAAACTTCGAGAACTACCATAGGAAGTAGACTAGGGAATTAGAAGGAGTTAGGCAAAAGACAATTATAATTATTATAATTACTTTTGTACAGTGATTCTCAAACTTAGCTGCTCATTGCAATCACCTGGGGAACCTTGAAAACTAGTGATGCCTAGATCCCTTTGGCAGACGTTGTGATATAATTGATCTGAATACAGTCTGGTGTTGATAGTTTTAACAGCTCTCCAGCTAATTTTTTTTAAAGATTTTATTTATTTATTTATTTTTGAGAGAGAGAGAGAGAGAGAGAGAGAGAGAGTGAGCAGGGGGAAGGGCAAAGAGAGAGAGAGAATCTGAAGCAGATTTCACTCTGAGTGTGGAGCCCAACTCGGAGCTTGATCTCACAACCCTGAGATCATGACCTGAGCTGAAATCAAGAGTCTGACATTCAGTTGACTGAGCTACCCAGGCACCCATCTCCAAATAACTTTAATGTGTGTCTAAGATGGAGGACTACACTTTTAGTATAATTTTAACTATGTGCATGAATTAATTTTTAATATAAAAGCAATTATCTGTATGGTGTGCATGGGAATGAGAAGAATGCAAAACTAAGAGTCAGAAGATGTGGGATCACATTTGGTATGATCTTCTGCCATAAGTTAGCTGTCTGTTCTTGGGAAAGTCACCTAATCTTTGCGGGTTTTAGTTTCCCCATATGTAAAATTAGGATGCTAGACTAGTTATTCTCAAATGTTCTTTTTCAACTTCATGTTTTTTGGAGTAATAGCTATAATATTCTATGCTATAAAATCTGAAATTTTAAAAAGTATACAGCAATAAAAGTTCTCCATATGATGCTGGTAGTGATTTATCATTAGTTATTAAACTATATCATAAATATTTTCATTTCTTTTTAACTAATATTATTTTTTATGTACATATCATTTCCCCCAGTTACCTGTTTGCTGTACTCAGTACAATAATCAATTCACCCTGGAAAAGAAAGATGAGAATAGTTGAGATGAATTTATATTTGATGGCAGAGCAGTATATCACTGCCATTTCTCTGAAACATCATTTGCTAAATTGCATTCAAGAAAATAACAAAATAGCCCATCTTTTGCTTATTGTGAGTTATTTTCCCAATAGTAGTGATGAGCAGATCCTGATCCTTCTACAGGCTGTATACCTTTTTCTACAAGCAGCACCTACTTCTAAGATATCTCCGTTCCTCAGGCACCTGGCTGGCTTAGTCGGTGGAGCATGTGACTCTTGATCTCAGAGGCATGAGTTCAAACTCCATGTTGGGAGTAGAGCTTACTTAAAAAAAAAAAAAGGTATTTTCTACAGGCTAATTTTAAGGGGGCAATATGCGGCCATAAATTCAGGCAAAACAAAGTAATTGATTAGAGTGATGGCTAAGGTCCCTAGTGACTCCTTACCCTGACTTTCCTAGAGGCTTAATATATAATTGTGCTGTCAGTTCTCAGTCATGAATACTAACAAAGGGAAATTTGGGGAATGAGGATTGATATAGATAATCCAATCTATTGGATTGACTTTACAATGCATTATATAGAGAGAACCTCCAATGTCTTCATAATTAGGTTTTTTTTAGAATAATTTAAAATCAGTTTTCATTTCTTGAATCAATAAGTCAATAGAGATAATTGTTACTATATATGTAGAGAGGGGAACCTGGTCTGAAACAAAAAATCAGTTGCCCATTATTACAGATGGATTATGAAGAGTAAGTTGTTTGTAAAAGAAAATATATTCATGTGCATATGTGTTTGCCCATGACTTTGACATCCTGCCTTTTGAAGAACTTTTTTGCCCAGATGGAAATCAGAAGTCATAGTGATATAGTGCTAAAACAAAAGGTGAATTCTAAAATGAAATGAGGTCAGAGCCATGTGCCATGATTTTGCAGGTAGTTAAAAATGAACTGAGAAGTCACCATCTGGTGGGAGGCATCTCAGGGAAGCAGCCACCGTCTGTTGGGCATAAATAGAATAAAAGCTTGTTGAGCTATTTATTCTTAGATGGTTGTGATCATGTTTTGCTCTTCTGCTGAAATGTACCCATCTTACAATCTCACACTTGTAGGTTGGATGCTCTTAGCTAACTCTGGGCTAGTTAATCAATTAATTCACTCTGAGAAATTTTGGGAGACAGTCCCCTCTCTCAATGCCTAAGTTTGCATTATCTCTCCAGGTAAAATATGCATGTGTTATCAGATGTTAGACCTTTCTTGTCCATCCTTCTAGAAACACTAATCAAGAAATTCCAGGTGAGGTAGGAGAGTAGCTCAGCAACAAAAAGAAGAAAAACTGGCAGGCTAGTGGGAGGGTGTACATCCCCTGCAATCACAGCATCTACGTGTAAGGGCTAGAAAATATACAACTACTTTTAGAAAGCAGTTTAAATGCAAATGGAGATTTCAGCTGTTTTCTTACAGAAAAAATATTGAGTATCATTCAAAATCATTTGAAAGAGATGTAAATATAATATAAAAAAGAAGTAACTTGTACAATAAACAAGAATGCTAACTCATATTTGTAGAGTGTTTTATAAGAGTTTTCACAAAAACAATCTTATTCCTCATAACAGCCCTGTGGGGTAGGTAAATTAAGTAAAAGGCCTATTTTACACATAAAGAAACTGAGATTCAAAGAGATTAAATGGAGCACCAGCATGGTATATAGCTAGTACATGGAGGGAAGAAAGAACGGTGAAGATGTTTGCTTTGAAGTTGACTATAACAACTACCATTTATTGAACACTTACTATGTTCCAGTCATTATGTCAATCATTTTAAGGATATCATTTCATTATAAAAATACTATTATTTTTTAAAGCCCAAAGATGAGTATCTACTTAGAAAAGGAAAATGAAAAACTGACTTGCTAAAAAACTCAATTCAGCAAAACAATTTAGGGCAGATGATGATAACTGTCATTTGCTGAACAACTAGCATTTGCCAGGCACTGCTCTAAGCACTTAATCTACCCAACGAGACAGATATAATTTATCTCATTTACACATGAAAAAAATATAAGGCACAGAGAGATCGACTTGCCTATGATTACACAGTTGGTTAAATGATAGAACATTCTAGTATATGTCATGAGATACCAGATATCTGGTTAATTGAACTTTTCACTCTTTAAATGATTCTTTAACTATCATGAAAACTCACTTATTACAGACCTAACAAGATAAATGATATTTTAAATAATTTGTTTCCCACTACTCTTTTTAAGCTTTTCAATGTGAGTTGTATTTCTCCTGCCCTTGGATTAAAGCTCAGGCAGGCCGCATATATTTTCTGGCCACCCTTAAGTAAAGTCTTATAATCATGTGAGGTCACAAATACAGTCTGAGTGCATTATTATAAATGACTAACAAAAGATAATAACCAAAATGCCAAAGTTGTTTTATTTTTATTTTATTTATTTATTTATTTTTTTAATTTATTTGACAGAGATAGAGACAGCCAGTGAGAGAGGGAACACAAGCAGGGGGAGTGGGAGAGGAAGAAGCAGGCTCATAGCGGAGGAGCCTGATGTGGGGCTCGATCCCATAACGCCGGGATCACGCCCTGAGCCGAAGGCAGACGCTTAACCGCTGTGCCACCCAGGCGCCCCAAAGTTGTTTTAACATTAAAAACTTTCCACCTCTCCCAACAAGGGCCTGCTGCAGGCTGGGCATAAGCAAGTTGGGAGTGAGAGAACTCCTCCTTTTTCCCCTAGCGTATTAACAATGGTTTCTGATTTTCTGTTTCCAACAGAGTTGAAGTTGGGATGAGAAAGGGAGAAGATATGAAAAGAATGAGAAAAGATATGAAAAGAATGAGACTATTACTGTTGTGTGGTGGCTTTCTGCTCTCTGGGACTGGAAGATGTATAACTGACTTTTTTCACATGGGACATTTTTATTGGCTCTTTGGAAATCTCCAACCCTGTTAAGGGCTTCTCAACTTTAGTGCCCTTGATCTGGGTAAATGGATTTTATTCTGGTAGTTAATTACTCTCTCCCAGCTCCTAGAACCTCACAGCACATCTCCACTTCCCTTCTTCTGAGTTCCTTATTACCTTTCCAAGTGGCAATATTGGATAGAATCTAGTACAGATGCAGTGCTGGCTAAGGCAACTGCTTTTAAAGCTAGCTTTAACATTCACCCCTTATCCCATTTCCCTTTTGCAATGTGACTTTTTCACTCCTCCCATGAAGAAATGGGGTCTATTTTCCTTCCTTTTGAAACTGGGAGGATCCTAATAAAATGAGGCAAAACTGATGCTGTGTGACTTCCAGGCCTAGAATTTAAGAGAACTTACAGCTTCCATTTTTACACTTTTGAAGTCTGAGTCATCATGTAAATTAGTCCAATTACTTTGCTGGAGAGAGAAGCTCTGCCAGACCCCAGGTAATTCAGTCATGCCATGAGGCACCAGATACAGGAGTGAAGACATTTTAGATTCTCCAGCAACACAGAGTGAAGACACTCCAGTCAACATGACAGAGACAAGCCAGCCCTGAGTCCTACCCAAATTGCAGCATTGTAGGCAAATAAATGAATGCTTCTTGTTGTTAAGCTCCTATATTTTGGGCTGGTGCTTGCATTTTGTTTTGTTTAAGCAGTAAAAAATAACTGATACAAAGGTTATCTGATTTATAGTAAGTACTCATGTATTCCTTAAGCCAGCAAACTCTGGTAGAGCAGATAGCACTCTTTCATTCTCCTGCTAAAGCTGTCGAAGGACCCGTCTTGCTGATTTGCTAAGTAGAGTCAAACAGCAATCTAATAAAGTTAAACATATACTTAACATATTGCCCACTGAAACCCCACTTCTAGCCCAAGAGAAATGAAGACATGTTCACACAAAGATCTATATGTAAATTCTTAAAACAGCTTTATTTGTAATTGTGAAAGACTGGGGAACAACCCCAAAATGATCATTTGGTGATTAGGACAAATTCATCGGTAAAACTACTGATATAAGCAACAACACAAATGAATCTCAAAAGCAATATGAAAATTGAAAAAATGGCAGACACAAAAAGCTACATTCTATATGATTCTATTTATATGACATTCTCAAAAAGACAAAATTATAAGGACAAAAATCAAATCAGTGTTTGTTAGTAGCTGAGAGTATGAGGAAATTGGCTACAAAGGAGCACCATAGAACTTTTGGAGGTAATGACGTGGTGTTATTTATAGGACTATATACATTTTCAGAATTCATAGGACTGTATACCTAAAAAACAAAGGTTTTACTATATGTGTATCTCAATAAAACTGAATTAGCAAATAAAAAATCAATTAAATAAAACTACTTGTGCCCTTCAATCATGGGAAACACATATCAAGCTAGCCAAATGGTCCCATTGAAGCCCCTTTCATTGGACTTAAGTGTGAGGTCCCCTACTCCAATCCCTTTGGATGGTAAAAGTTGGTAATTACAGCACAACATAGCTATCTCTAAATTAATCATCGTTAAAAATCTTTCAAACTTCCAAAACTCCAAACCTTTTATACTTTTAACATGGGTGAATCATCTAACATATTCTTGGTTATTTCCTTTCAAAATCTGCATCTAGATTATTGTACCTTTGGAATGGGGCCTCTATTGTATCTTGGTGTGTCCATTGAAACTTTTGATCTATTACTCTTTCACATATATTTATATACATTATTGTAAAGTTACACTACATTGAGAAAAAATATTTGCATATCGAATGCTGGGAAATACTTATTTACCTACATATTTACCATTCGAAATGCTTTTCCTTCTTTCCTAAAGATCTGAATTTCTATTTGCTGTCATTTTCCATCTTCCTAAATAACTTGCTTTTGCTTTTCTTGCAGCTCAGGTTTGTTAGCAATGAATTCTCTTGTTTGTTTGCTTGTAAACTGAAAATGTCCTTATTTTGCCTTCATTATTGAAAGATATGTTTGGCTGACTATAGAATTCTGGGTTTTCTGTTTTTTTTCTTTTAGCAGTTTAAGTATATTGTTCTTGTGTTTTCTAACCTCCTTGTTACTGATGGGGTTGTTTAAATTGTTTGAATTCGTTTGAACATTTGAATTGTTCCTCTTTACACAATGTGTCATTTTTCTCAGCCCTCTCTCTCAAGATTTTCTATTCACCTTGCGTTTCACTATGCTATGACTGGGTGTGGCTTTTCTGCAGATTTATCCTGATTGGGGCTCTCTGAGATTCTTGAAATTTCTTTCTTTTACCAAATTGAGAAAATTTCAGCCATTACTTCTTCAAATATCTTGTTCTCTCCATTTTCTCTCTTCTCTTCTCCTGGGATTCCAATTATACAATGCTATAACTTTTGATATTGTTCCTCAGGCCCTGAGGCTGCAAATTTTTTTCAATCATTTCTTCCTGTTCTTTAATTTGTATAACTTCAAATGACTTTGAGTTCAGTAATTCTTTCTTCTGTCATATGAATTCTGTGCTAATCCCATTCAGTGTATATTTTTTGTCATATATTGTGTTTCTTTATTTTTTTACTCTATATAATATATATAAAGTATATATTTTATATGTAAAATATATATTATATATTTTTATATTATATATTTCAATATATATTTAATATATTTTATTTATATTTTTATTATTGTGAATTTTTATTTTTTTATAGTTTCTATTTTCTTACTGAGATTTCTTATCTTTTCATATGTTGTAAGCATATTTTTCTTCATATCCTTAAGCATAGTTATAACAGCTGTTTTAAAATCTGTGTCTGATATTTTCAACATCTGTGTTTTCTTAGAGGTCAAGCTCTGATAATTGTCTTCTCTCTTCAAAATTTTTCATGTTTTCTGTTTCTTCATCAAGCAATTATGGATTATATTTTAGACATTGTGAGTGATATGTTGTAGAGACTCTAGATTCTCTTATAGTTCTCTGAAAAGTGTTCATTGTTTTAATAGACACTTAAAATAGCAGGACGCAAGCTACCAACTCTCCTGCAATAGGTGGCAGCTTAAATCTTGGTACTGTTCTTTGGTTTTAGTTGGTGTGTTTGAGTCTGCCCAACATAGGCATGATTCAGGGGTCAGCCAGATATTTAGGAAGAGTTTATACAAAGAATTGGGAACTCCCCCTCTCTAGAATTCTCCTTCCTTGGATTTCCTCCCTCAGTTTCTAGTGGCTATAGTTGCCCTAAACTCTGTCCTATGGTTCTTCAGTCAGTAAGACTATTGGATTTTTAGCCACCCCATTTGGTGCAGACTGGGGTATGTCTTCAGTCCAAAAACTACAAAAATGAGAAACTTACCCAGCACTGTTCCCTTCATGCAGTTATTAACTCTACTCCACTATCTGCCTGCTTTGGGTCATTATCCAATTCCTTCAGAGAGTTGAAATTGGTCAGGAGTTTATTGTTGTTATCTACAGGAGATTTGATTCAATTGGCACTACTCAGCCATACCACAGCTGGAAAGAATAATTAATGCAGTGTGCGAAATATAAATTCAAATTTTAGAGCCACCACCAAAATATCCATATATATAATCTCTGTGCAAAAAATGTTTGAGGGAGGTATTATTTTCCTCATTTTATAAAATAAAAAGATGAGGCTCAAAGAAGTTAAAGAGACTTGCTTTATCAGCCAGGGTCCAGGAAGAAAACAGAACTTAATTCAGTGGTTCTAAATAATAGACTACCTACAAAGAAATGGGCAAAGTTAGGGAAACCAAAAAGGATGCTGGAGCACCCAGAGGTTAGCAGCAAAGGAAAGCTGTTGCTCTTCCTAACACTGAAGGAGCAATGGGAGGAAAAAGTATGACCAGAGTCTCAGGAAAGCTGAAGTCATGTAGGAAGAACTGTCAGGCATGACCCGTAGTTATAGAGGAATACTGCCACCACCAACCATGCTTTGCTGAGGCATGGAAGAGGCAAGGAAGAAAACCTAACTTCTCTCCCCTCATACTGTCTACCCTCCTTCCAGGTCCTCCCACTGAATGAATTCAACAAGAAGCCAACTGTAAGGGAGTACAGGAAATAGAGATCACAGGAGCCAGCCTCCAGGAGGGACACAGAGCAGAAAAGGATGGATGGACTTGGCAAACCATAAATAACCAGCACGTTGCCAGATTTAGCAAATAAAAATACAGAATACCCTGTTAAATGTGAATTTCAGATTTTTAAAAGTAATTTTTTAGTGTATGTCCCATGGGTATGTCCCATGGAATAGAATATACTTACGATTAAAACTTTATTCATTGTTTACTTAAAATTCAAATTTAACTTGCTATCTTGTCTTTTATGTGGCAACTTAGTCTCGATCAGTAAGAGAAACTTACTTTGAGTCCAAGCCTAAGATCCAACCCCAGTTGTCTTCTTTCTATTACCTTACAGTTTTTAAAAAATATATACTTTCTATGCCTACCTTGTACGAGTGTATCTCCTTCACCAGAGTGGAAGTTCCTTGGGGTGAAAGGCCATGTCTTACTCATCTGTATATCTTACTATTTTTCATCTCTCCCAACCTCACTCCCAGAATTTTACAATGTTTTGTATGTAATAGGTGCTTCATACATTTTTGTTGAGCATGTTGAGCCCTTTATCAATATATTATTAAATTTGCTTTTTCACTGTATATTTATTTAAGATAAATTTCTTCTAAAGTCATATGTTGACTTAGATGAAAGTCTTATGTCGGGCCAGTTGTGACTGACTGGGTCAACACAGCCTAAACTGAAAAATAAAACAAAACAAACCTTTTAAAATGTATTTTTATCTTTATCAAAGCTTTGGGAGAGAGGTGGGGGCAAACCCTGTTCTACTATAAAAGACTGAAGAAGACTTCCAAATTTCAGTGAGGAAGACTACATTCCTGAGAATAAAAATTTATTTTCTCACTGATTTTTAAAAATTCTGTTGTTTATTCTGTAATTCTGGAGCAAGTATCAATAGATCAGTTTTCTTAGGATGATTTGCAGGATTCCCATATTTATTATTAATGAGTAAGCTTTTGCTCATCATATATATATATACACACACAAATTTGATGCACAATAATTTTTGAGTGGGTAATGGTTGTCAGTTACTTTATTTTACCTCTTTACAAAAATCAAAAATTCTCTTGGGGCACCTGGCTGGGTCAGTCAGTAGAACATGGGACTCTTCATCTTGGGGTCTTGAGTTCAAGCCCCACACTGGACCTAGATACTACTTCAAAAAAAAAATCTCTCTAATGGGATGAGTTTTGCAATAATATTGGAAATCAGCAAACTTCATATATGAAAAATATGAAAAGAACCCTTCAGGGATCCAAGAATTATGTACTTAGGCATTCAATTTCTATCTGTATTGAGTAAATAAATATTTTTTTAATGGGACTAAAATTAACACTGTATATAACTCAGGCCATTATGTGCTAATTCATTGGTCTCAGAAAAGTGATTTTGTAGTCTATTCTTTAAAATATGAACTGATCTGTCTAAATAATATGTGATAATTGAAACTTCTCAGACCATAATAAAATTCAAATCCATGTCTCAGTGAAAGAAAACCTTGAGTTTGGGTCTATTATTCCATAGGTTACCACATGACCTTTTCCAGTCAAACAAGTACCTAATATTTTTGCATATATCTAAGCACTAAGTGCTTTACAGTCATCATTTAATTTACTTTTCAAGACAGTAAGTATTATATTATTATAATACTTACAAGGTAAGTATCATATGATTATTTCTGTTCCATAGATGAGGACACTGAGGGATAGAGAGATTATGTAACCTGTCTAAGATCACATGGCTAGTAAGTGTTAGAAGTAACAACCATATTTAAGTCTATCAGACTACTAAGCAAATGTTCTTTTTTTTTTTGCAAGTGTTCTTAATCTTTACACTTCTGATTTCTTAATTTCTTTTATCTTACGCCCAGCAGTAAAAAAAAAAAAATTACACATGCTCGACTAGACTAATATATTATGAACCTGTTGTGTACAATGTAAAACAGGTGAAGATTGAAATTTTAAGAGAATAAGGAAACATAAATAGAAACAGAAAAAAGGAGCAGTTTCATCACATACTCCATGGATCTTCTTGTATGTGCCCTGTGTGCTGAATGTCCATTCTCAAGAATGTTGTTCTAAATTAGATTCTTTAGAAAATGTTTGATTTTTTTAATGAAAATATTGTTCACAACCTTTGCCAAATCTAGATTAACTATGTTTGAATTCACAATTTCCTAGAAAAGGCTATTTCAACATGATTTAGCAGGAACAGGGAGATACAGTATGGAGTGAGAATAGTGGCTGAAAGTGATGGCTACAAAGAGAACTGGAGCAGATAAAAGGGATGGAAGAACATTCACAGGCATTCAGATATTAACTAAGTAATCTGTGTTTATATGTAAGATCAGGCTAATTAACATTTTGAAACATAACAGTTTAGAGTCCTTTTTATAATAAGAACAAAAAGTAATTATGAATATAAACATTATTTATATAAAATATATTATGTATTATATGTGTACATATAATTATATAAAAATAGAAAATAAACCACATTATGACCAAAACCAGCCATTTCTTAAAATTGAAAATATGACTAGAAGTAACACAGGTATATAAATGTTACCCCAAAAATCAACCAATACTGAATCTATAATTTACTGTGGATTAATTGTACATTACTAGAAAGTGGATTAAGTAAAAGCACATACTTAAACCCAGAAAATCTATCAAAATTGTTTCACAAACATCTGCCTGGATTTCTTGGTCATTCATGTGATCTGGTTTTCATAAGATGTTATAAATAAAACTTATGTCTCTGAGGAATGAAGACCCATAAGAAAATTATTACATATATCTGAATGAATTTTTTTTAGTTCCTTTCCCTATTAACATTATTTTGGTATTCTTTGACTCTCAAGTATATTTTCCTTGGTCTTTTTTGAACTGTTCATGTTCGGGGAATACGGCAGAGGAAACGTGGGTGTGGAAATGTTACCCCTAACCACCTTGGGATCTTGAAATTTTCTTTAGCCTCTCTATGCAGACTTTTCCTTTTTAGTCATCCTTAAACTCCAGATTCCTACATTCTGAGGTTCCTTTTCAATTTGAAACCAGAAAATTCAGACCAAAGAAGTACTTGACATCTTTCTGCAGGGGAGATATGTTCCCGTAAACATTACCATTATGCATCTGTAACCGCAGACTTTATGAGAATTTCCTAGGAAATTTGTAATTCATATCAGGTCTAAGGGGGGAAAAAAGACATATCAGAGGTAAATTTCCTAAGAAATACTAGGTAATATAATCATCTATCTCATTAACTAAAATCTCACCTTCAGTGCCTAACTTCCAACTTCTTACGACAAGGAATAAGCTATGGAATGTCTTTTCTTCAAACCTGTATTTCCTATTCTTATTATATGCTTTCTTCTTCATAAATAAAAAAAAAAATTTAACCACCACCTTTGAGGTCCTAAGAGATGCAATTCAGTATTTCTGCTCTAAATTTGCACACTCTGTTGCTATAAAATGCCCTTTCTTTGGCATTCTTTGAAAGAAACGAGCCTTTGGAAAAAGTCATTGTTGCCATAGTTTTATTCTTTAACCAAACATTATCTCTTGTGCTAAAGAAGTAGCCATGCATTGACATTCCCAGAACATCACAATAAACATTGTTTTGATCATGAAACTGGACATTGAAAACCACCTTGATTTTAGGGAGCTTCAATTTAATTGGACCTATTGCAACGATTCCAGGCAAAATTGCCTACTGCAAAGCTGTTATTTAGAGAGAGCATATACAACAGAGACATTGCCTCTGCTTTTTCTGATGTTACAGTTACATGACAGATTTTGTAATGCCTAAATTTCTCCTGGGAAGAAAACTCTGTGCCAAGGAAACTAATTGCTTTAATTCTTCAAATCAATGAGGTATTATCTATTAAATTACTGTTAATTAATATTCACAC
Organism: Ailuropoda melanoleuca; assembly: GCF_002007445.2. NCBI lineage: Eukaryota > Metazoa > Chordata > Mammalia > Carnivora > Ursidae > Ailuropoda > Ailuropoda melanoleuca. The sequence continues at coordinate 44,952,487 of NC_048232.1, forward strand.
AATAGCTCACAATTTTTTTAAAGTTTGTTCTCTGTTCCTTACTACTCCTGCACATTCATATAACATTAAATTTGTGACACAAACATCAAAGTATGTCATTTACAACATAAGAGTGAATGAGATGTATAACATATATAATTTATCATAATAGGTATAATGCTGTATATACTTATTTACTCATTTTTATTTATACTCTGATTCTTCCCACAAAGGATTTAGATGATTATGTAAAAATTCTGGTATAAAGACTGAGAGCCAACAATGGTAGATGCTAAGCAAAGCTGTGTTTTGCCATGGGTGATTTTATTTGAAAGTTCTACCACATTGCTTTAAAAAAAAAAAAAAGCAACCTCAATCTACTGAAGAATGGAATGTTAATAGGTAATTTAATCAACAATCTACACTAGGTATTAGATATACAATGAAGATGTGGCTTAGCACAATTTAGTTGCAGGAGATATTTTTCAGATTGACACATTATTAGCTACTTAGAGGGTTAGTTTTGATACCAGCTGGAAATATTAATTGCTACAGGGGCACCTGGGTGGCTCAGTCCATTAACATCTTACTCTTGATTTTGGCTCAGGTCACGATCTCAGGGTCGTAAGATGGAGCCCCTGCGTTGGGCTCTGTGCTGTACTGGGTGTGGAGCCTGCTTAAGATTCTCTCTCTCTCTTTCCCTCTGCCCCTCTCCCCTTCACACTTGCGCGTGCTCTCTCATAAATACATACATAAATAAATAAGAACACTAATTGCTACATATTTAATTATGTGAAACAGCATCATGGAGCCAAGTGGAGGCTCTATAGAAAATTTAGCCCCCTCCACCCCATGCACAATTTTCATTAACCCCTATTCTTCCCAAAGAAACATTCAATCCTTGTAAAAACATTTTTTATTTAAACCTTGCTTTAGCACCTTCTTTCAACCAGCCCAAACCCTTTCTATGTAGAAATTTTGGAGCCACCACTAGCAATCTGCAAAATCATAGGCTAAATATGATGGCCTCACCTCAGTTCAAATCTCTATTTGCTGCCAAATCTGTTTTCAAAGAGCAATGAAAAGAAGGAAAGCACTTCAAAGTTAAAAAAAAAAAAATTCTGGGGGCGCCTAGGTGGCACAGCGGTTAAGCGTCTGCCTTCGGCTCAGGGCGTGATCCCGGCGTTATGGGATCGAGCCCCACATCAGGCTCCTCCGCTGGGAGCCCTGCTTCTTCCTCTCCCTGCTTGTGTTCCCTCTCTCGCTGGCTGTCTCTATCTCTGTCAAATAAATAAATAAAATCTTTAAAAAAAAAATTCTGGTAATTTAATTGGAGTGGGAGTGGAGATGCTTATTAAAATATTTGATATAGACAAATATAAAGTCTAAGAAAGACATGAACTTAATGTAGATCTAAAATCATCACGAAAATAGATCTAATATTGCGTTGTTGGGGTATTTAAACAGCGGCCTGTGTTTATGGTTTGAGTTGTCTCAGGTTTTGAAATTGTTATGTATGTAAACACTTTTGTTGGAATTCCCCCAGTTTCTCTACTTGGTCCATATTTCTTCTTCTTCTTTTTTGAATCTAAAATAATATTAAGATCATGAGTACCATGTCTTATTTACAAATTTAGTGGAGGTGCTATTATTATTTATCATGATTCTGTTATATAATGTGAAATATACATTACATGCACCTATAATCCTAAAACCATATCTATGTGTATATATATACTTTTAATCTAGTTTAACAATTATCCATGTATCCATATGGTCCATATTTCTTCTAATTCTACTTTATCTTCCTGAGAGATTTTTAATATTGTCATAATTTTAACTACGCCTAAATGCTGTTGACTACCAAATCTCGGTGTTTAACAGAAACATCCAATTATCACACACTCACACCCAACTATCTCTTAAAATTTCCCCTAGATATGATATAGATTTCCTCAACTCGACTTGTCCTAAATTAAACTCACGGTATCTTTCTTAAACCTATGCCTCCCCTTCTAATTACTTAAGTGTTGGTACCCAATCCACCTGATTACTTACCCATGTTAGAAACTTTGAATCTTTCCTATCCCTCACTCTCCCTACATTCAATCAATGATCAAGTTTTGTCAATCTCCTAAACATTTTTTAATTCTTCCTTCTACAACTAAGCACAGGTCCTCATTTTTGCTCCCCTGAAACAATGGTCTCCTAAGTGTCCTCTCTGCCATCAATTTTGTCCCTCTATAATTGTTAGCCAATTGTTTTGCCCCTCTAACAATTATAGCCAATTACAATTGTTATCCAAAGGAGTATAGGACACTCCCACCAGAGAGTTCTGGAATGCTACCATTGTGTTCTAAAATGCAAACTTGTCCATATCACCAGTCTATTTAACACCCTTACTGGCTCCCCCAAAGATCTGTGCATTACTTCCCAAAGTGTGCTTCTCAGAACTCTAGTCCCAAAAGATGATCTTTCATAAGTGTTTCAGAGTCAGAAAACTGTATAGTATGTCCCTGGAGAGTCACACTGTATATTAGCATATTTAAGCTTCTCACAGACTCTATGTTAAAGAAGCCTTTTCAATCCTATGTTTTCCAAACTGCTTTCCCCACAGAATTCTCCCTAGGAACAAAGTATTTCATCAAGTATCTTCTAGGGAAGCTCCTTAACATGTCACATGAGGCGTTGCATGAGTCTGGAGTCTGCCTGACTCTTTGGCTATCATTTTCCCCTCATTCCCCACACCCTTCTCTGTTCTCCAGTACCATTGAATCATTGTTTCTTAGCCCTTGGCCCTAGCTCAAGTTGTTTCTTCTTCCTTCTATCCTTCTTTAAGACTTGTTTTGAAGTCTTAAAGACAACTTTGCCTAATCCCTTTTGTGAAATTCCAGAGCCTTCCATACTTGCCTCTTTCATTAGACTTAACACATTGTTACTGAATTCAACTACTTGTGAATCTTTCTCCTTTATTAGACTATCAACCTGTTGAAGGTGGTGATTATGTTTTATTTGTCTTTGTATCCCTAGCATAAGCACAATACTCGGCATTGAGTAAGACTAAACTGAAATAAATAATGCCTGGCCCATGTAGCAGGTACCCATTAATAAATCCCACAAATATTAGTTGAATCAGAAACAGGTTTCCCTCAACCATAAAGCACTTGTTTGAAGGTCTTTGAACATAAAAACAATTCTTTCAATAATGACTTTTATCTAATGCATCTAATAAATTCCTTATAATCACCACTGTACCTTCATAGACATTGATGCCCCTTTTACTCTTACAGCACATATAATATTGTTGTTCTATAAATCTGAAGAGTTGTGGCCTTTCTTTGAATTTCTTCATGAGTTAAATCTTTCATATACACAGAACTGAGTAGGCAAAGGAAATATGTGGTTTAGGACTCCCTGGATTGGTTCATGAAAGGATATAGTGAGGTAAATTAATGCTGACACAGTGCCCTCTGTCAAAATAGCATGCTGGTCTGAGAAAATGACCACAGACAGCATATGTGCCAGTTGGAGAAGAGCAGAGCACTCGAGATGGCTATGTTACATCTGAAATTTTTAAACAGCCAGACTTTCAGAATACAGAAGTGGAAAATCTTCTCCTGGGAGATAATCTAAAGTTGTTGCTTTTAAGATCCCAGGAGGCCTGGCCGGTTAATAACGACTACTACTTCATTATAAGGTGAATCAACCTCTCAAAACTGGAGGCTAAATGGATGTTTACTAAAAACCATGCTTCTTTTTCTTATAATTCTGTTCCCTTTCACTTACCATACATCACTTATCATTCTATAATACTTCGGCAGAACAATTAAACTGCCACTTCCCTATGGCTCAATGAGAATTTGTATATGTGGGTCCTTCAACATTTCTGGGTAAGTCAGCCTTTAATTTAAATAACTCTTGCAATCTTTAATGGATTCTTACTATCATGAAGTAAGGTAGTTCCCACTTATTTGCAGTTTTGCTCTCCAAGATTTCAGTTACCTGAAGTCCAAAAGCAGATGAACCTCACATATCCCGACAGATTCTCATCAATTGTCAGGTCACTAGTAGCCTAATGCTACATCACAGTGCCTATGTTATTCACCTCACTTCATTTCATCACATAGGCATTTTATCATCTCACATCATCACAAGAAGGGTGAGTACCATACAGTAAGATATTTTGACTAAGAGAGATGACAAATTCACATAACATTTATTATAGTATATTTTTATAATTGTTCTTATTATGAGTCATTGTTGTTAATCTCTTACTGTGCCGATTTATAAATTAAATTATCATATATATATATATATATGAAAATCATAGTATATATAGAGTTTGGTACTATTTATGGTTTCAGGCATCTAGTGGGGGTCTTGAAGCACATTTCCCATGGATAAGGGGGGGCTTCTGTAAAAGTATCTGTTGAAAAGGGCACCTCAGTTACTCCTTCCAACTGTGCAGGGAGTCTATCTCTGGTCTAATGGCATACGATTTCTGAAAGAATCTTACTACGTTGCAATCACATGTGCTGAATTTCATCATGACATTACTTAAATAGTGGGGAACAGACTACTAGATGCTCTGATAAAGACACATGGAGAGAATTCTAACCCTTCAAATTTCAAAAATATGGGAGAGTGATAAAAAATTGACCAGCCCTGGCTCTGGTCCCCTGAGACATAAGAATACTCATAGGATTATAAAGGGAGCCTCAACTTGACCACCTGGCCATGGGTTGTAGCTGTGGCCTGGGTGCTCTTTCCTAGACCTAGAAATTAGCAAGGATTTATTAAGAAAAAAAAATCTGCTTTTTTTCCCTAGATGAAGCAGCAGAGACAAAAGCATAATAGACAACAGAAGGCAGAAATGGCAATTTCCTTCTCTTTCTCTCTCTTTTCCAATTCTTCCTCTTTTGTCTTTAATTTAAATGGGATCCTGAGGATACTACCAAACCTTCACATTGTACTCACAGTCCCTTTTATATGCAATTCACCTCTTTACTTGGTTATTTTGCTACCACCTCCAATTACACAGGAAAAATATTTATATTCCCAATGTAATAACAGAAATCTTTCTACTTAAAGGTTTCAAAATGGAAGATGTATATGATGTAATGTAAAATGTATGTAAGTACATAGTTGTACCTTATTGTTTGGGCTATTTTTTTTCTCTACACCATATTATAATCCTATATCATTTTGTAAGCTGTTATAATTCCCCCTTTCTTTTTAGTCATTATCATTTTCAGTGACTTTCCTATCCCTAGAATTTCTGGAACTCATTTCTGTTCCAAGCTGTTAGGTTTCTTCCGAAGTGAAGTCCTGCTGTATCTTCCCTGGCATACATGTCTAAACTTGTATTTACTTTATTTTACTTCCCAGCCCTCATTCTCATTGACAGTGCCTCCCAATTTAGGTCACCAAATGGACTTCATTATCATGTTCTTTGCCTTCATAGAGTCTAGATAAAGAATAAAATGTCCAATAGAATAAACATGACCTTATTCTGACTCCTGTGGCACTCAGCCAGGCATCTTGACACAACAGTCTCATTCTTACTCTTTCTGCTAAAAAGTATTGCCCAAATCAGTTGACGCAAGATTTCAAATGATAGTCATCATTTGATATCAAAAAATGTCTCCGGGCCCAACAAGGTAGCAACCTAAATTCCTTTCTTTTGTTTAGCAATTTTAGGAGGAAAAAATTATTTAGTACAGTTGATATAATCCACTTTTTACAAAAGAAAGCGTGGCTTAAGATTCTAATTCACCTATTGTTTACACATTTTCTCCCAGTGTTTGATGTCAGACCTGCAGGATCTTGTTTTTGGCTTTTCGCCTTGCTTTGTTTGGTGTTTTTATGGGCTTTGAAGGTGTGTATCTAATACCTGGACTTGGGGCAATGTGATATTGTAGAAACCCGTTAGATTAGCAGCTAAAAGACCTGAGTTCTAATCCTAGCTCTGCTATTACAATCTTGGTTAAGTCAATCAAATGTCAAGACTTAAATCTTTTTTATCTGCACAATGAAAGGGTTAGATTTCAATTTATTACATCCCTACATATTCTGAATCTCTGACTTCGTGTGTATTTAAGAATTCCTTCCTTTGGACTGCTCCTATAAGAAGACTGAACAGAGGCTGACAATGTAACTTGCCTTACAAGCCTTTGAAAGGCCCATCTAGCAAAAGCATCTGCAGATCTCTGTCTTCTCTCTCATCTAGTTTTAAATTTTATCTTAAAGAGTTGTCACCATGTGGGACAGCCAGGGAATAAGAGGTATAATCTTTGGAAGGCCCTGATTAACTAGCATATATATTTCCCCTGGTATGGTACACTCACTATGTCCCTTTATTAGATATTAATTTCTTCAACTACTGAGGCAACTCTTTGGAATTTGAAGGTGTGAAGGGCAAAATAATAAACATATCTTGCCTAGGTAAAGAAATGTAGACTTTACAAAGGACTTCAATGTCTATCTCAATGAAGGAGCAAGCAGCAAGGAACTGTGGGAGTAAATGGTCACTGAAAAATGCCACTTGAAGGAGAATACAAGCTTAATAGCTACTGCATGCAAATAAGCCTATTGATTGAATAAATTTTGGATGATTCTTGCATCCCTATTTGGTATTCTCTCTTCTTTTTTTCTTTTACTCTCCCTTCTACCCACTTAAAACCCTAAAAAGTGCCCAATACCTTCACCCTGCCACTGAACTTTCTAGAACACCCCACCACAGAATTCTGCCTAGACTTGCCCTACCCTGACAGCTATGTATCTGTTGGTCTTTACCAAAACTGTCAAAATATTCCTCATCAGAATGTCCTGAGTCTAGGACAGTAACCCGTGGTTATGTATCAATGGATGCTACCCTGCTAGGTAAAATAAGGAAGAAAACAAAAGAAGTTTATTTTTTAATTTAAATTTTACTTAGTTATCATACAATGCAATATTGATTTCTGAGTAGAATTCAGTGATCCATCACTTACATACAAGACCCAGCACTCATCACAAGTGCACTCCTTAATACCTTTCACCCATCTGGTGCATCCCCCCATCCACCTCCCTTCATCAACCCTCAGTTTGTTCTCTATTGTTAAGAGTCTCTTATGGTTTATTTCCCTCTCTCCCCAGCTTTCAACCCTCTCCCTGTATGTTCATTTGTTTCCTTTCTTAAATTCCTCATGTGAGTGAGATCATATGGTATTTGTGTTTCTCTGACTGACTTATTTCACTTTGTGTAATACACTCTAGCTCCATCCATGTTGTTGCAAATGGCAAGATTTCGTTCTTTTTGATGGCTGAGTAATATTCCATTATAATATTCCATTATACTATTCTATTATAAATGTTATATCCATATATCATCTTTATCCGTTCATCAGTTGATGAATAGTCTGGCTACTGTTGCTAATGCTGCTATAAACATCAGGCTGCATGTATCCCTTTGAATCTGTATTTTTGGTTTTTTTGGTTTGTTTTATTTTAAAGATTTTATTTATTCATTTTAGACAGAGAGAGAGAGAGCATGAGCAGTGGCAGAGGCAGAGGGAGAGCCAGGAGCCCAACGTGGGGCTTGATCCCAGGACACGGAGACCGTGATCTTAGCCGAAGACAGACGCTCAATTATCTGAGCCACCCAGGCATCCCATCGAATCTGTATTTTTGTATACTTTGAGTAAATACCTAGTAGTGAACTGCTGGGTCATAGAGTTTTTTTTTAACTTTTTAACTATTTTTAACTTTTTGAGGAACCTCCATACTATTCTCCAGAGGAAGAAAACAAAAGGAGTTGTTTCATAGGAATTTCAAGGGCTCATGAAGCCATAGTGAGGGAGATACTTTGAGACACAGACCTGTAGCAATCTTTAAATCACACAAGAAAAGCTAAGCCTACCAACAGTATAGCTTTAATATACTGAATAATATATAAATTCATATACTTCTTGCCACAATTTGCCTTCTTACGTTCTATGTTTCAAACTTGTCAAACTAAAGACATATGTTACCTGAATTCAAGTTGATAAATATATTTATGAAAATAATTTATTCTCAATACTATGATTTACTAGTTTCAAAGATCCTGTCCACTGTTTACATAATGACCTCCCTAATCTTGAATTTTTCTCATTTCACTTTTCTTCTGATTATAAAAGAACATATATTGTAAAAATTTAGAAAACGCAGAAAAGTGTAAATAAACAAAAGGCAGTAATGCAAACAAAGAATCCATTAGCCAGAAATAACCACTATTAATATCTAGATAGATTTCTTTTCAGTCTTTTTTTCCTAAAAACTAACAATATTATACATGCCTCAGTTAACCAATATCCTAAAAAAAAAAAACATACAATATGCTTATCCATCCTATGTATGTAACACAAGTTTATGTAATGACTTTTTTATTTTCTAGGCACTTAAATTATTCCAAATCTTATTATAAGAAACAATGAGAAAAACATGATTATAAAAAAATTATTCCCATCTCTAATTATTGCCATAAAAATTTCTGTAAGTACAATTACTAGTTAAAATACACATATATTTTTCAAGATTCTTGATTGTAGAGTGAAATTATACCAAAGAGTAGAAATAGTAAATATGTGGGTAAGTATAAAAAATAATCGGTTTATATTTTTCTTTTCTTTCTTCATCTAAAAGACATGACATTATTTTTTTTTCAAGATTTTTTATTTATTTGAGAGAGAGAGAGAATGCACACAAGCAAGGGGAGGGGCAGAGGGAGAAGGAGAAACAGACTCCCCACTGAGCAAGGAGCCCGACCCAGGGCTCAATCCCAGGACCCTGAGATCATGACCCCAGCCAAAGGCAGACACCCAACCAACTGAGCCACCCAGGCACCCAAGACATATGACTGTTTAAAGCAAAAAAGTGTAACACCATATTGATGGGTTTATAACAAATATAGATGTAATGTATATGACAAAAATAGCACTAAAAACAAGGGGTAAATGGAATTATACTATTGCAAGTATTCTATATTTCACCTGGAGTAATTCAATATAGCTCTAAGCAGATTGGGATAAGTTAAAAATGCATTTTTAGAAACCCTACAGAGGGGCGCCTGGGTGACTCAGTCAGTTGAGCATCTGCCATTGGGCTCCCTGCTCAGTGGGGAGCCTGTTTCCCCCTCTGCCCTTCCACTTTCTCTCTCAAATAAATAAATAAAATATTTAAAAAAAATAAAAACCCTCAGAAACTAAAAAAGTATTGAAGAGAAAGGTAGTTAGAAAGTCAACAGAGGAATTAAAATGGGATACTAAAAAATATTCAGTTAACAAAAAAGAAGGAAATGTGAAACAGAAAAACAAAAAAATCAATAAGATAAATAGAAAATAGCAAAATGGCAGATCTGTGAATAAGTTTAAATATATTAATATATTATATATTAATATATAATAAATATGAAGTATGTTTAATATGCATATTAAATACAAATTTTATTTTTATTAAAACACATATTGTGTTGGCTAATTGAATTTAAATTTTTTTTTTAAAGATTTTATTTTTTATTTATTTGACAGAGATAGAGACAGCCAGCGAGAGAGGGAACACAAGCAGAGGGAGTGGGAGAGGAAGAAGCAGGCTCATAGCAGAAGAGCCTGATGTGGGGCTCGATCCCGCAACGCCGGGATCACTCCCTGAGCCGAAGGCAGACGCCTAACTGCTGTGCCACCCAGGCGCCCCTGAATTTAAATTTTTAAAAAACCACATATTTAAATACACAATAGGGGCACCTGGCTGGCTCAGTCGGTGCGGCATGTGACACTTGCTCCTGGGGTTATGAGTTTAAGTAATTTAGAAATTACTTAAAAATGAAATCTTAAAAAAAATAAGAATGGTAAAAAAGCAAATATCAACTATATGCTGTCTACACAAGATGTGCTTTAAATATAGACAAATGGATTTAAAGTAAGAAAGATGAAAAAAGATACCCTATGCAAACAGTAAAAACAAGAAAGCAGGAGTTTTTGTATTAGTATCAGGCAAAATAAACTTCAGGGAAAGGAGTATTACAAGGGACAAAAAGGGATACTTCATAATGATCAAGGATCAATATATTAGGAAAATATGACAATTATGAATATATACGTAGTGTGATGGACAGTGGATTCTCAGTGAAAACTCTGTTCTAGAGCAAGAGGGGCATGAATTTTGGGTAGACAGCTAGTCTCTTCTGCCACAAGGAGGATTACTTACCCTCTCTGTAAAATAAGATAACACTTTATAGGGTGGTTGTGAGAATTAAATGACTGCCTCTAGTAAGCATTTAATCATGTGGTTGTTGTTGATGCTACTGTTACTTTCACCTTGTGGCAGACTACACAATACTCAAAATATTCACTGAGGAACGGCTCAGGTAAAATAGGCCTTCTTCACAGGCAAAGGAATCCCTGAAGAAGGGCTGAAGCAAATAGAATTCCTGCCCAAGTGTTATTATAGGATCAGAGACGTGACAGTGGGATCCAAGAGAGGAAAAAATGTTACAGATGGTTGTGGTTGAGGGAGGTAGGCAAATGAGAATTTGGATCTGGAAGGAGACTAGAGAGAAAATTTGTATAATGAAAAGATTGTTTGTTTTGTGGTGTGAAATGATGCCTTCTCCTCCATTTGTCAGGAAGACATCAGCAAAATCTACATTACTCACCAGATTGGTTAGGATAAAATTCATCAGAGTAATAGAAACTCCAGAAAGCAATGTCATAAACAAGATAGACGTTTCTTTCTCTCTCACATAAAAGGAGACAAGAGAAGGTCCAGGAGTGGCTCTACACCATAGCAAGATCCCTTCAGTTTTCTGGTGTTTTGCCTTAGGTACAGCCCTTGTCCTCTTGGCGCAACATGAATTTTGGAGCACCAGTCACGACAACTATATTCCAAGCAGCAGTATCAAAGAAGGGAAAGAATATGTATTTGCTCTTTCTCTTTCAAGATTTTCTAGAAATACCACATGATACTTCCTCTTAAAACTCAATGGCCAAGAACTCATCACACAGCCACTCATAGTAGAGCTTCAGGTTAAGAAGTATAGTCTTTAACTGGACCAACAATATGCCCAACTAAAATTCAGAGTTCTCTTACTGAAGAAGGGGACTTATCAATGCTTATAGATTGTATTCATAGGTATGTTATTTGCATATGTTTATGTGTGGAAAAAAGACGTGCATGATAGATGTGTCTATCGAATACAAAATAAAAGGCTATCAATGGGAGCCAGTTTCACAAGAGTTAGACAGGTCATTAAAAAAGTTGTTTCCCTTTTTTCTCATTCAATTTTTGTTCCAGTTCTAAGCTAACAATTATTCCGTGCAAGTTTGTATCTTACTCTTAGCTCTCCAATTAGATTTGGTTTCACTGAAGGTTTGGTAGGCCTACAGGTGCAGTGTAGGGCAGGTGATGAATCAAGAAACAAATTGCATCCAGATAGTACTGTAGTACAACATAAACTTTTTATATGGTAGTGGGTTAGATCAAGTACGACCCTTTACCCAGCCTAATGTTATAAAGGTGTAGAGTTCTCAAACTATTTGATCTGATTGCTCATGGGCTGCCTCAATTACTGAACTTGGACATTTGTGAAGTACAAGAAAGGCAGAAGGGAGCTGCATCCAGTCATTTGTATCCCTAGCGCTGTTTGTTTCATAGTTGAATGGTCAACTAAAGTGAAAGTAGTTTAAACTGAGTCATCATCTCATCATTCTTTGAACTTGGATTGGATTTTATAAGCTGGCTCAGCTCCAAAAGAAAAAGATTATGCTACACATATTTCCAGCAGCTTCCCTGTACTTTCTTTCCTACCGCATTTTGTATCATTAGGCCAGCATGACCCATGTACATATGATCAGACCAAAAAGAGAAGCTGTTGATGCTTCAGCTTTGTTCAATGCTCCTATTTAAGGTTATCATTCAGTGTCATCCATCCTTGTATTCAACAAATATTCACTGAGCATTAACGACGTACTAGGCACTGTGCTCAATGCTAGGAGTATAGCAAAAAACAAGTTCTTAAAGGTCTTATCAGAAATGCCTTTCCTAAAAGTTCCATCCAAAGTAGTTTCCTTCAGCCACCCTGTATTCTCTCCCTCTGCCTTTTATTTGTTTTATTCTTATCAACTTTCAGCAATCTATTTGTCACTTTTTCTTCTTATTCTTAACTCTATGTTCCACAAGGGTCAGAAGATTCCATTTATTCCTTTCATCATGGCATCCACAGTGTCTAGCACAGTGTGATACATAAACCCTTAAATATTTGACTGACATAATGGACCCTCAATTCATATTTGTGGTTTTCTGATCAAATGTCAAGAATTTAAAATGATTAAATTCCTTCAAAAAAAGCTTTGAGAAAACTCTCTTTAATAATTGAATCATTCAGTTAGTAAATCAAATCATCATTTTCCACAATAATTCTAATAACTAGTATGTGCTTTATATAAAACAAGTTGATCTAATCTCCCAAAATAATCCTTATTTTTGTTTGCCAAACACTCTTAGACTGGATTTACCAGCAGGTGGCGCTCCAGAGTAAAGCTGAACAGAACTGCTACTTACCCACCCTCTCTTACTCAAATCCTCCACCTAAGACTTTTCTTAATTGGTTATAGATTGATTGGTAAGTGGTTATCAATGAGAAAAGTCTTCCATATTTTTATTTCTAATAAATTCTTTACACTCTTATGTGGCATTTAGATAATTCTTGTTGCAGGAGAATCACTAGACAAACTCAGATGTGACATACAAAAAATTCTAAGGAAAGATGGGGGATTTAAATGACATTCTGGGGGCGCCTGGGTAGCGCAGTCGTTAAGCGTCTGCCTTCGGCTCAGGGAGTGATCCTGGCGTTCTGGGATCGAGTCCCACATTGGGCTCCTCCACTAGGAGACTGCTGCTTCCTCTCCCACTCCCCTGCTGTGTTCCCTCTCTCGCTGACTGTCTCTCTGTCACATAAATAAATAAAAAATCTAAAAATAAATAAATAAAAAAAAATAAATGACATTCTGAGTCCTGGGATTTATAAGCATTCCTTCAGAGGTCACGGCGATATTGGGAGAGGAAATTGGACAGGGAACAAACTGCCTCTACCTCCCACTTGCACCCTTGCTTCAACCATTCTCATTTATTTTATGTAGTTTTGTTTGGGAAAAAGAAATAGCTTTTTTTTTTTTTAGTGTAAAAAAATCACTGATTTATAGGGAAGCAAACAGTTCATCAGACTGGTTTTTCCCTCTTATTTCACATAATTAGATATTCTCTTTTATTATTATTATTATTATTTACATTTAAAACATTTTTTAAATTCACATATAATGTATTATTTGTTTCAGGAAGTAGATATTCTCTTACAGTAAAAATAATTAATTGCTATTTGCTATTGCCTTCTTGATAATGAGAGCTGATGTATATCGTCACACTTACCTTGGAATGTTTAGCTGAGTTTTAAGAGTAAAGCAATCTTTTAGTTGGTTGATTTTTTTTCTTAACTAGTAAAAACCACTTTCAATCCACATCACAGGTTTGTAAATTCACCCTGATGTTTGAATCCCAACCACTTACACAGTGTTGTATAGCTAAAAGAGCAAGAGTCTAGGAGTCAGATTAAACTAGGCTTGAAATTATCTTAGTATTTCCTATGTGTGATCCTAGGTAAGTCATTTCTTTAATTTCTTATCTGCAAAATGGGGATAATGATACCTACTTCATAAAATTATTATGAAAATTATAGAAACAAATTATGTAAAAGTACCCTGCACATAGCAGTTACCAAATAAATGTTAGTTTCTTTCCCTCGAATAGTATATTCAAAACTTTTTAAAGGGACTTGTCATCACCCTTTTTCTAATTTCAACTTTCTCATGTTGAAAAAAGTTGGTATTCTATTTATTATTTAATAAAGTTAAAAAAATTTTAAAAATAAAGTTAAAATTTTTCTTATATTTTTCTTTCTTTATAGGCCTAATTGAAAGTTATCTTAAATCAGTAAGTGGTTAAAGGTCTTTCTAAAGACATAATTCAAAGAGATTAAGTAATAGATGATTTATATCTCAAAGAATATGCATTGCTTATCTTGATTTACACGTGACTTTTTGAAACTGGCATAAATCTAATGAGTGGGCATAATGCCCTATAAACAGATGGATGTGAATGCTCAGGTGCCAAAAATCCAGCCTGGCTACAGTTCATGGAGAATGTTAAAATGGTGACAATTCTTGTAATTGGTCATCTGTTCCTAGTAATAGCTAAGTCTATCAGAAATAGAAAACAAATTCGGAAAACACAGAATGTTCATTCAACCTTGAACAGGAATTTATAAATATTTCATATTCAAATATTTTTTAATATTTTAAGCTCTATCAATGCACATCTGATGTAGATAATCTTTTTTCTATGGTTGTAGCTGAAAAAATACCCACATAAGGGCTGCCTGGTTGGCTCAGACAGTAGAGCATGTGGCATTTGATCTTGAGGTCATGAGTTTGAACCCCATGTTGGGTGTAGAGATTTCTTAAAAAAATATATCAACCTAAGTTGTTGGCTTATAAATAGTTTGGCTTTTCTAGTTTCTCCTTTCTAGTTCAAATTTAGCAAAGTAATTCTTAAAATCAATAGGCAGAGTTCCCTAAATTATGTAGTAATTATATTTGCAAAGATATAACAATGAGGATGTTCATTTTAATGGTATTTACAATAGAGAAAAACTGAAAATACTTAAATGATTAACAACAGAAGACTGATTTAATAAATTGTTCTATCTATACAATGGCTAAATTATGCTATATCCAAACTACACTACACAGCCACTAATATTATGTGGTAGCAAATATTTAAATGGGAAATGATCATCACCCTTTACCATGAAAATGTATAACACAAATAATTATACAAATTAATATTTCAATCAATGAAAAACTAAATAGATTTGGGAGCTCTTTATTCTACTTTATTCCATATTCAGAATCTATTTCTCATCACCTCCTCTATTACTCTGGTCCAAGTCATTACCTCCATTAATCTGGACTATTGCTGTAGCATCCTGACTGGCCTCCCTGCTTCTGCTTCTTGCCCCACTCAGTCATACCTTAACAAAATAAATTATGTCCCTGCTCTGCTCCAAATCCTCCAATGGCTTGTTATCTCAGAGTAAAAGTCAAAATTACCAGAGTAACTTACAAAGACTATGTCATTGAAACCTGTACCTTTTTCCACAAGACTCTCTACCTTCACCTCATGACCTCCCTTAGCTTGTCTCTTATTGCACTACCACTTGCTCACTCCTTCCCAGGCTTACTGGTCTTCTTGCTGGACCTTGAATACTCTAGGACTTGGCATTTACAGTTTCTGTTGCCTGCAATGATCTTCCGCCAGATTGTTAATGGCTCATATTCTTTCTTTCTCCAGGTTTCCATTTAGTCAACTTTTCAGAGAGGACTTCCTTTCATCCTATGTATTATTTCAACCCTTCCCCTATACACACACACCCCTACCCTGAACTCCCTATATTCCTTCTCAGCTTTCTCTTTCTTCCTAGTACTTAACCACATCTAACGTAACAAAATTTTGCTTATGTATTAGTGGCTATTGCCTGCCTCACTCTCTCTAGAGTTGATTCCACGAAGCAGCTTTGCTGCCTGAGTTTTGCTAACTGAGGTATCTCCACCTGGCACATAGTAGATTGCTAGAGAGAGGGTAATATGAGAACACATTTCATTCACTGATCCAGTTTCTCAAGGCCAAGAGTAAGTTGTAAAATTCAAGAGAGCGATCTAGGAGGGTTGAAACTTAAGTTTTGTATTTATATAGCCATTATTATTATTATTTTTTACAAAGAACTGTCACAATGAGAATTTATCTGTTTATCAGTTTCATCCACTAATCAGGTGGCCAACCTAAAAATCCAAACCAGAAGTCTAAAAAAAAATCAAGTTAGTTTGGCTTTCTTAACTGTTGTAAAGTTTTTAAGAAGAGAAGGGTTATTAAATCTGTTGTTATAGATTAAGTTGAAAGGTTCTTGGTCAAATTCCAGTTTCCACATTATAAGAATATGTAAACTACAAAAGCTTGATTAAGCACATTGCAATTTACCTGCTGTACTTTTCAGGTTCTACGGTTATAAGCTTGCCTGACAAATGTGAAATGTGTGTGGTTTTTTTTCCCTCTAGTTATTTGTCTAGTGATTATTAATAATCAGGCCAATGAAGGAGTTATTTGGCATTAACACTAG
Organism: Ailuropoda melanoleuca; assembly: GCF_002007445.2. Lineage (NCBI taxonomy): Eukaryota > Metazoa > Chordata > Mammalia > Carnivora > Ursidae > Ailuropoda > Ailuropoda melanoleuca. Next base: position 44,968,709 of record NC_048232.1, read on the forward strand.
GGTTCCTATGATAAAGCATAACTTTTTATTAATGAGGTCAACAGAATATTCTACTGAAACTATGATAATTCATAGCTCATACCATTAACTTACAGAAAATAAGACCTAGGACCGCTTAATAAAATTTCGTCCTCTTATTTAATCTGAAAAATAACATTTTTCTTCTTAGAAAGCCTGAACTTATATCTGCTTAGAAAAACAACAAAAATTATGATTTAGCTAATACTGATTTCTGAATTTTTAACATAGCTATACATTTTAATTTGGACTATGGGAAAATATGCTAATGACAACTCTTACAGTTATATCATCAAATAACTTCCCAAATAAAACCTTAACAAGTGTAAGTATTCTTTAGAGTTCTTGCAGAAGACAAGATTAGAAGTTGTGTTTGTTGCAGTAGACTTCTAGAATTTTCATTAATATATCCTGCACTTAATCAGAGGGCCAGTTTCATGGGCATGCAACCTGTGCAGGAGTATAGGCCTCTGTGTTTGGTTGTATAACCAGGCTAACTAACTACCTGATACCCTTTTTAAAGTAAGGATTGTTTGGCTTTAAGAAGATCATATATAGAACAAGTAAATTTCCATGGGGAATGTAAGTAGGTAGAAGAAAGGCAGAGTGAGGAGAAATATGGCAGCAAAAAATTCTGGGAAACCGGAAGTCAGTATGAATTGCTCAATCTGTCTCCACTACCTACGGTTCTAAACTTAAAATTTCACACGAACCTTCAGCTCTGCCCAAAGCTAATGGGTCAATGTTGTCTTTGGTCAGGAAAAACTGAAGGAACATAGTGGCTATAGATCACATTATTCTGCATAAGGTTAATTGGCTAATAATCCTCCTTCAACTTCCTATAATATTTCTAGTTAAAGTAGTTGGGTCCCTAGGCCTTGATAACTTGTGTAGCACCTGATTTTTCCAAGATTGGGGTTTATCTTCTTCCCTCCAACCTATGATAGAATTGGAGTGCTCCTGCAGGAAAGAAAGTATTTGTCAGTGATGAGTGCCTAAAGTGATTAAAGGGTAGGAGTCAAAGATTAACTTGTTTTTCTGAGGACATCTTAGACACAACAGTTTCTGACATAGGATCTAGTTTAGCATCAGCAGCTAAGGGCAAGTGTAATTGGGGAGAACCAGAGAATGTGTTACCTTAGTTACTCAAAGATTAAGTCTTTCAGACAGCAGAGTTCTCATGGCTGCTTTTAAAATACAATGCTCCTATTTTAATAGCAGAATGTTTCTACTGCTATATTTAACATTTATGCAGATTAGGGGAGAAAAATAGAATGCTGCCCTTTCATTTGCTTATCTTTTGAATCTTTAGACTGTTGATATAAGAGCAAAAACAGGGTGCCTGGCTGGCTTCGTCCATAGAGCATGATCTCAGGATCATGGATTTGAGCCCCACGTTGGGCTTAGAAATTGCTTAAAAAAGAAAAAAAAAAGAAAAAAACATTTTGGTATTAATGTAAAATGAAAACACTTTGGGGCTAAACTTAATACCCTTTATGACCAACTTTTTATATTTAAAAGCTGATGATTACCAGTTTGGCTACACAATTTTTCAGGTAATAAAACCCCAAACGCAACAGAGGAAGGAAAAATGGTGGAAAGCTTGACTTCTCTCCTTTCCTAGCTAAGGGAGGCATACTATATAAACACATTTCAAACTCAGAGTACAGTATAACTTTGTACACTATAGTATGTACGTTTACACACACACAATATTCACACTTCACTTCTGACACTTCTAGTCACTAAGTGTGTGGGTTTTTTCCTCCACATGAAGCAATTCTCCAATTCTCTGTGGACAGCAGTGGGTGTCCTACAACTCAATTTAATTCTGACAATATCGACAACAGCATCGGATTCCATAGTTTAAAGCCTCAGTCCCACAAAAGTGCTCCCACTTCATATGCCAATCCCAAGCCCAGTTGGTTACCTATGCTTTGAACAACTCACTATAAATTGGAGGTTCCCACAATCCCTTACTTGGGTTCAATTAATTTGCTAGAGTGGCTCACAGAACTCAGGCAAACAGTTTACTTAATAGATCACCAGTTTATTTTAAAAGATATACAATTCAGGAAGAGCCAGATGGAAGAGATGCCTAGAACAAAGTATAGGGGTGGGGCATGCACCACCCTTCCAGCACTTCCATATATTTACCAACCTGAAAGCCCTCTGAACCCCATGAGTTTTTGTGGAGGCTTCATTACAGCAGACACAATTGATTAAATCATTGGTCATTGGTAATTGAGCCAAGCTCTAGCCCCTCCCCTCTCCCTGGAGGTTGGGGGTGGGGGCAGTGCTGAAAGTTCTAGTCACAGTTCTCCTGGCAGCCAGGCCCCATCCATAGGGGCTTTCCAAAAGTCACCTCATAAACAGAGTCTCAGGTGTGGTTTACAGGGCATTGTTATGAATAACAAGACATCTTTATCTTTCTTACCACTTAGGAAACTCCAAGGGTTTTAGGAACTCTGCCAGGAATGGGGATGGAAACCAAATAAAGAATATTAAAAATCACAATATTTCAATGGTATAATATTGAGTTATACAAGTTATACTTGCACCAACCAAACAAAAAGTGCCAGTGAAACAGTTACTTTGTGAAAAATCATTATGTTGACAGATAAGAACTGGATCTTTGCCCTTGGAAAATGTATAGTCTGTTTTTGGAAGCTAAAACAGACAGAAGACAGCATCTACTAAGTAAGTGTTAAATAAATGCTAAGAAAATAAATTCAGAATAGGAAGGCGAACACTGTAGAGTGGGATTGAAATGAAGAGCTTTATGAAAAAAAATTAAAATATTTTTAGAAAATCAAACATATTATTTTTATGTTAGTAAAAGAAGTACATAAAATGTTTAAGTTAATGAAACATATGTGACCTTCCAGAGAAAGATAATGGTATCTAAAGTTACAAAAAATCAGGGCACCTAGCTGGCTCAGTCAGTAGAGCATGCGATTCTTAATCTCATGATTGTGAGTTCAAACCCCACATTGGGTGTGGAGCCTCCTTAAGAAAAAAAATTAAAGTCATAAAAAGTTGCATTACCCAATACTGATTCAAAAGTACAAACCAATGAAGTGAAATGTAATTTTGTCCTTAAAAAATTAAAACAGAAAGAAATTTGAAAATGGAAGAGAAATAGTTACTATATCTTTATGACTAGTTGTAATTGTCTAGTTACTTTTTTAAAAAGTCATGCTTAGGAACATAAAGATTAGAAGTTTTTACTTTGCAGAAGTAAAAAGACATTGCATGTAAATTGATGAGGGCTGACTAAAACAAATTTATAGTAAAGTTAGTGAAACCTGGAGAACAGATGGAATGAAGCAAAAATAAAATGAAAGAATCTAAATTATTTTAATTTTATTGAATTAACTTATAAAAGTCTATTTTTCTAATTACTCATACTAAGAATCACGATGCTTGTTAAGTGTGCATTCAATTTACAGTGTGAAGTCAGTAATCTATCATGTTTTCCAATTTATATTAAATTATTTTGGATTTCTAATGTAACTTCTAACACCAATACCTATGATCAAGAAAGAAAGGGTATAGTATATTTTCTGTGTGGCCTACACATGCCAGTATAAAAAATAAATACATTTCTAATCATGCTATTTTTTTAGTGCCTTTTAAAATGGTAATGCTTCGAAAAAAATGGTAGTGCTTCATAATCTCAGATGATAAAAACTGTATCTATCTATAGTGGCTACCATATAAGTAGATAAAAAATAACAGATTTACACCTTCAAGTAGTTATATATAGTGATAGTATATCATATCCACTCTACTTTTTATAAGCTCAAATAATAATGACTCTTGAGGGGCACCAGGGTGGCTCAGTTCATTAAGCGTCTGACTCTTGACTTCGGCTCAGGTCATGATCTTGGGGTCTTGAGATCAAGCCCTACATCAGGCACCATGAGGGGTGTGAAGCAGAAAAGAAATAATGAGCTTTGAAGAAAAGACAGTAACTTCCTTGACAACAAAAGCACAAGTATATGTGTAAGTTGCAGGTATGTGTCAACGAGAGCCGTTTCCTCAGATAGGCACTAGGCTAACTCCCTCACCTCTTCAGGTGTCTGCTCTGGTCTCATCTCATTGAGACTCACCCTGATTAGCCTATTTACGAAGAAACCTATCCTCCTCCTCATATTTATAATCTCCCTTTCTCTGGTCTACTTTTTTCTTAAACAGCATAAATCATTTCCTAACACAGTATATAATTTATGTTTATTATTTATCATCTATCTTTTCCTGCTAGAATGTAATCTCCACATAGTCAGAAATCTTCCTCTGTTTTACTTACTGGCATGTGGCAAGAGCCTATAATAAAGCCTGAAATATAGCAATCACTCAATAAAGATCTGTTGAATTAAAATGGAATGAAAGGAATGAGACCAGAAGCAACAAAAAATCAGTTTCTATGAAGAGATAACTATACATAGCAATATGCTACTTTTTGTAAAGACAAGTTAACTGTGTTTCTTGGACGGGGCTGTTGATTTTCTATCTATAGATATGTCTCTATCTATCTATCTATCTATCTATCTATCTATCTATCTATCTACCTATCTACTTACTTACCTACCTACCTATCTACCCACCTGTCTATGTAGAGAGAGTCTTTAAGGGATATCAAATTCATAGCTAACACAGCTGACACCAAAATCACTGGTCTATCAAACGAACTTGTGCAACCTCATTTCCTGCAGATCACTTGCTCAAAAGTTACCTCCTTAGGGAAGTCTTCACTGACCACCTTATCTAAAAGAGCACCATACCCCGTTGTCACTCTCCAGCCCTTATCTTGTTTTATTTCCCCCATAATTCTTATCATTCCATAATATAATGATAAATATTTGTTTATTGTCTATCTCCAGGAAAACAAGGAACTTATCTACCTTCCTTACTGCTCTATTTCCCTGTGTTTGGATCAGTGCCTGGCACATAGTAAATATTTGTCAGCATGAATGCACTGGGAATTTGCATGCCCTCATCTTGTTCTTCATACGAGAATGATCCAATTGTTTGTCCCCAGATCTGAAATTGCTAAGCAATCATTTGTATTGTATTATTCTCTCACTAATAAACAAATAAACAAAGAATAATTCGTCATGCTTCATACCATATTGAGTGAGATTGTTAAAAGATTTGAACAGGTATATGCTACATATTATTCCATCAAATATCAATGAAATTCACTTCTGATCTGGAAGATTAAATCTTAAATCATATTAAAGATTTTATTTATTTATTTGAGACAGAGATAGAGAGAGAGAGAGGGCAGGAACAGGGGAAAGGGCAGAAGCAGATTCCCAATGTGGGGCTTGATCCTAGGATCCCAGGATCATGACCTGAGCTGAAGGCAAACACCTAACTGACTGAGTCACCCAGGCGCCCCTAAATCTAAAATCATATTAAATAAAAGTTTTAGGTTTATTCTTTGCTCTTTTCTGGGCAAAACTATCAATTTTATTGAATTTGAAGTAAACACACTGATCTAAAATTCTGTGAAATTTCATTTGACTTAAAAACTTAAACAAGGCCAGTGTAAAAAGCAAAGAGATAGTTTAGACCCCTTTGCTCTTTAATCCTACTTTTTGGTTTAAAATCTGGGCTGGGTGACGATAGCAGAATTGAAAGACATAGCTGCCTGTCTTTGTAATGGATGGCAAATATAAAAAGGAGCAGGACTTTAAAAACTACATTCTGTAAAGGGTGTTGCTTACTTTGTTGTCTGGACCCCAGAATCTTCACCCAAACTGTCAGTTGTGGATACACCTCTAAAATACTTGTAAGTATGTTTCAAATCTCAGAAATGTATAAAGTTCACAAAAGAGATTGATGATGAATTAGAGAAATTACATTTTTTATAAAACTTAAGCATAATTTTTTTAAAGATTTTATTTACTTATTTGAGAGAGAGAGAGAGAGAGGAAGAGGGAAAAGCAGACTCCCTACTGAGCAGGGAGCCCGAGGGAGGGCTCCATCCCAGGATCATGACCTGAGCTGAAGGCAGATGCCCAACTGACTGAGCCACCCAGGTGCCCCAAGCATAAATGTTTTTAAGTATTTGTCTTCAGGGGCGCCTGGGTGGCACAGCGGTTAAGCGTCTGCCTTCGGCTCAGGGCGTGATCCCGGTGTTACAGGATCGAGCCCCACGTCAGGCTCCTTTGCTGGGAGCCTGCTTCTTCCTCTCCCACTCCCCCTGCTTGTGTTCCCTCTCTCGCTGGCTGTCTCTAGCTCTGTCAAATAAATAAATAAAATCTTTAAAAAAAAAAAAAGTATTTGTCTTCAAATACTTAAAATGCTTCAAACTCTTAAGAGAATAAGTAAGAAATGTCCTTCTTATTTTCAATAACTATCCCCAAAAATACTAGGTAGAACTTCCTTTTTTTCAGAGGGGTGGCTCCTTTAGTGATACCATACATATATACCCTATGATTTTCAGCCACTTTATTAAAACTTAACAATCTAAGATTAAAGAATCAGTCTTGTTAACTTGAAAGCTTCAACCTCTAGCTCAATTCAAAACTCTTCTCTCAGGGCGCCTGGGTAGTGCAGTTGTTAAGCATCTGCCTTTGGCTCAGGGTATGATCCCAGCGTTCTGGGATCGAGTCCCACATCGGGCTCCTCCACTGGGAGCCTGCTTCTTCCTCTCCCACTCCCCCTGCTTGTGTTCCCTCTCTTGCTGGCTGTCTCTTTGTCACATAAATAAATAAAAAAAAATCTTAAAAAAAAAAAAACTCTTCTCTCATTCTTCCACCTACCCACCAACTTCAATACAGGTAAAGCTCTAGTGACTTGAAGGGAGTCAGGGAATATCTGGCTTTCAGACACCTGTTTTTCCTTCCTCTTCTATATATAGTGCCCTTGTTTATGGCAAAGAGAAGGGACAAAGGAAGGGGCAAAAGCTTCCTTACTTGAAAGAGGAAAGGGCAAATGTTTCCTTACTTGACTGGGTAAGAATGCAATCTTCATTGACTGGATATTGGTAACGTCTATGTTACAGTGTCGAAAAGCTGTGTTCCAGCTTACTGGACCACTTTCATTCTTGCTGCAATGGTTCCCTCTTGCTGTAGTCAGCCCTCATACTGACAAAATGGTTCAAGCCTTTCCTGGGATTCGTACCACCCACAGGAAACTTTATTATTCTTGCCACACTAAAGGATGGGCATAGAGCTACTTCCCTGCTGTCCTGCTGGCCTCAGTCTATCATCGTTCAAATCCTCTTTCTCCTCCTGCACTCTAGATGAGAAAGTCCTGAGACTAAGCAAATGTCCAACAGAGAAAAGATATGTGTCTCCCCCCATTTTAGAAATCCAATCTTTAGAAGTGACTCTCTTCAAGGACTCTTCACCCCAACTACATATTGGGAACAGCTTGTCCATAAACACTTTCTCCAACAGCTATCCTTTCTTTCTCTCTCTCTCTCTTTTTTTTTTTTTTTTTTTTTTTTTGACTAAGAGTAGATAGGAGCAGTAGTGGTGGTGATAGGGCTGGTTGTGGCACTCAGTTAATACTGTGGGGTTTTTTAAAGTTATTTTAACCTACAATGGGGAATATTGTTGTAATTTATCTATAAATATTCAGCTATAACTATAGTATTGTTGTGATTTTAAATGTCACTCAGTCCTTGCTTAATATATTGGTAAACCTTAGACTTAAATGGTAAGAGAAATAGTTCTTATTTGTTCCTCTTCAAAACATCTGCAATATCCAGTTCATATCCCATGCCAGTTCCTTATAACAAAGTTGATGGTGGAGAATCCTCAGTCTCTGTCTACAGGAATTCAAAACTCAAGCCATTCAAGTATTTTCTTAAATATAGTTAGATAATTCATGGTTTTGTGAGGCATTAAGTTTTAAAATCAACTAAGGCACTTTGAGACACATGTATTAGCATGTTAAAAATTCCAACAAATGTTGCATTAATGAAACTTCTTTACTTGGTTTAACTCAGCATTCCCTATGCCTAATTTACAGTGGAATCCTTTTTTTTTTCACAGAGTACTTACCTGTCTCTCATGAAACTAGTCTGAGGAACCCAGTTTGGATCCTCCCTCCCTTTCTTCTTTTTCCTCTTAGTAATTTTTGTGTCCACAAGGAACTACATAAATCTATGCTTCTTCAACTTAAAGTTCAACTTAAAGAAGTCTACTAAGATGTCTGTTGTTGGTTCATTCAAAATAGAGGCTTTTTCTCCCTCCTCTGCTACTATGGTAAGAGTTAAAAACAACAACGACAACAACAAAGAAAGAAAAAGAGAAAAAAGATTCCTTGGCTTTTAGCAGGAAAAACTAGCTTTTGGGATGAGGCTACCAGAAAAGGTCTTCTCTCCTATTTAGAAGTCTTATGTGTTATGATTTCTTTTTATGCTACACTATCAAATATCTCCTTAGTAGCAGCTGCTGAACTTGTAAATGAATAATTGGCTGTTTATTTGGGTTTTGCCATTTAACTATTCTATGCCCACTTCTGTGGGTTATCCTTATGAAGACTGATTTTCTAATTGTAGGCTGTTTCATTAAAAGGAAAAGAGAAGGTATGGAGATAATATTTTTCGAAGATCACCATCATCACCAGTCAAAGGTTTAGCAGATGGCACAACTTTTAAAATCTAGAAGCTAGCAGGAACTAAACTTACATTGATGAAATACAAGTGTTCTATGACATATGGTGTATGCCTCTATTCTAAGCAGTCTTTATTTATTTATTTATTTTTAAAGATTTTTATTTTTAAGTAATCTCTCCACCCAACATGGGCAAACTCACAACCTGGAGATTAAGAGTTGCAAGCTCCACCAACTGAGCCAGACAGGCACCTCCCCAGGCAGTCTTAAAACACCTTAACTGACTGATTATAAGTTCTAGCTACTTCATATAGAGTTATATGAAGTAACTTCATACAAAGTTACTTGAAAATTACTGTAAATACTTGGCAACTATCTTCTCGTAAACAATGTCTTTAAAAAGTCATTGGCCTTTTAAAATCCTGTTAGTAATTGTAGAAAGGATACCATCACAGAAACTGAAAGATTAGCTAATATGTTTATTTTGAAAACCCCACTATTTAAAAAATTATTCTTACAGTAGCAAAGTATAACATAATCAGTACTTGATGCTATGAAATGTAATAATTTAAGAATATGTTTCAATTCCTACTTTACCTATTTTTATTTCTCAACAGAAAACATATAACAGCCAGCTAGCACATTTATGTCTGTTATCATTTTTTAAAATGGCTGTTTATATTATCTATCATTTTCTTGCATTTTTCCCTTTCAGATGCTGCCTTAATAATTAGCTTCCCTATTTAAAATTCTTAGTTACATGTAGTATTTCACATAAAAATATCATTACAGCAACTACTATTTTATAATTGTTTGCTTCTTTCTACATTATACTAAGATTTACAAAGATCATCTCATAAAAATTTTAACAACCCTGAAAGTCATGGTAATATTTCTAGATACAATATTCAGGTAACAAAACTGAGGCTTGGAGAGGTTAAGCATCTTGTCCAAGGGACCTCAGCTTGCATGTGTTTTAGTAGGATAAAATTCCAGCTCTGAACTATTCTAAAACCCCAAGCTCTTAACCTTTGCTTCTCAAATCCTTGATGATTCAGTAGTATATTCTTGAATATTTGTGATTTCTCATCAAAAACCTTAAGTTTTGAAATCTTATTTCAAAAATAATGTAAAAATATAATTATACTTTAGATCACAGGGAAGACCATTATATATACTTTCACCTGATTTGAATGCCAGGTTTCCGTGTTTATAACTGAGTTAGAGCCAAGCTATAAAACTTAAATTGCCCTGGGCTATCATAAAGAATAAAAACAAACAAATGAATGATGCATACATGCCAGATAAAGGTCAAATACTGAGACTGCTTGGTTCTGGAACGAAGGTTAAGAAAAAAAAAATGTAACAGAGAAAACTGGTGGGAAAATTGAATTATCACATAGTAATATAGGTATTCCAAATTAAAACAAATGTGTGCTGTATTAATTTCTAATGACTTCCAATGATGATTTAGGCTCAGCAAAACAATATTTTTCTTTGTTACATTAAAATTAATGTTATTAATTTCAAATATTTTAGTTTAATTTCTATCATTTCTGGTTTAAAAGTTAAAAAAGAGCTATCAGCACAGATTTACACCAAGTTTTCTATGTTCATATAGCACATGTTAGGGTAACTTTATAATAAAAGTAAATTATCATATTGGGAATACACAAAAATTCTTTTAAGGTGTTCCTGCGTTATTCAAGATTGAGCAACAGTACTATATAATCTGTATGGCTGGCGCATAATAGGAACTCAGTAATTGTTAGTTGAACCAGAATTTTAATTATCTATGTGGGTTCTCCATATTTATTCATTTGTTGATTCAGCCAAACTATCTTAGAGTTTCTTTCTCATAATAAATGCACTGAACCCACAGTGAAGTTTTTAAGTCTGACTTTAATTTAGAAGTGGTTTTATATCTATCTATCTATCTATCTATCTATCTATCTATCTATCTATCTATCTATCTAGCTCAGTGTGGAGCCCAGTGTGGGTCTTAAGATCAAGACCTGAGTTGCAATCAAGAGTTGAAGGCTCAATTGATTGAGTCACCCAGCTGCCCACCTAACGGTGAATTTTAGTGGTTCTTAAGAGTTTTTCACTAGGGAGCACTTAGAGAATTTTATGAAATCTGTGGGCTCTTTCCCACTTAAAAAAAAAAAAGTGTGTGTGTATATATATATTTATATATAATATATACTTATAGACATACACATTTATATATATTTATTATATATATAATATATACTTATAGACATACACACATATATACATATAAAATACACACTATTATAAACTACATTTTTTTTTAAAAGAGAGAACAGGCTGTGATGGTGGAAATAATCTGTATAATCAAATGCAACCTTTCTTAGAGCCTCCATTTCCTCATCTGTACAGTGTGAATACTAACTACCTCATGTTATGCAGCTTAGTGAAATAATGTAATTATGGTGCTTGCAGTTTAGTAGGTGCCAAATTAAGTGTAGCTATAATTATTATCAGGCCAATATTGACCTCCTATTTTATCTCTAATTACTGTTTGAGGTTTTCTTGTGCTGATTGGTTTGTTGCAGCTATTTCTAGTTTCTAAGGATCTTATATTCTTCCCACTGGTTACCTTATTTATTTGGTTTTTCCTTGTATGCTACCTATTTTTACAGATAGTAATCCACAAAAGCACTGGAGGGTAATAACATCTTTAATGTTTGGGTCAAAATACTAAGCAGCTTTAACATTGCTGTGATCCACTGCAAAGGTGATGAATAATAAACAGAAATTCAATATAAGGATAAGGATATTTGAAGGGCAAAATATGGCTCACAAATTTAAATTGGAGAAGATCTGCTACATACCTGTGGCATACAAGAAAATGGAGGAAATTTATACCTATTATCACATCGTTTGAGAATTACATGACAATAAAACACAATATGTGGCACATAACTGAGATTCAATCACATTTGAATAATGAATAATAAACGGATACCAAGTCAGAACAGAACAATATATTCAGATGAGGAAGCATTTATTCTATTATCCTCAAAACCGGTCACATTAAAAGCATCCTTTTATGTTTATATCTGGAAAACAATTCTACAAGGATACAGAAAATCTACAGAGTTCAGAAAGTGCCATGAAAATAATGCAAAACTTTCGAAACACAATTATAGGAGAAATTCTTATATAATAAACCCTAAGGGACTGCCCAAATTCCTTTATTTTCATTGTCATTTTGGTATTTTTAAGTATCAAATATTTCATGAAATGTAGAGGTAACAGGTTGAAGATAAATTTTGTTTGAGATAGTCACTGTGGACATCATAATGAGGTTTCACAAAATGCTTAAGTTTGATTCTCTAGTATAAAATGTTTTTATAAATAAACAGTAAGACCAATCTGTACAGAATATCTTAATAAGTGATCTTAAAAAGAATACATACAATGGAACATATCCCCCTCCCAAATTATGGCATTATTAGAGATGCTAGTCATTTACCATCATAATGACTCATTTTAAAGATTTTGTTTAGTTGAGAGAGAGAGAGAGAGAGAGAGCGCATGTATGTGCAAGCACACACACATCGGGGAGGGGTGGGAGGGGGAGAGACAAAGAGACTCCGCACTGAGCACAGAGCCCCATTCGGGGCTCTATCTCATGGCCCTGAGATCATGACTCATTTTAGAATGGTAAACGCTTCAAGTACAGTAAGTTCTATTTTTTTTTTTTTTATGAAAAGATTTTATTTATTTATTTGAGAGAGAGAGGGAGAACACATGAGCGAGGGGGAGGGGCAGAGGGAGAAGGAGACTTCTCGCTGAGTGAGGAGCCCGACATGGGGCTCGATCCCAGGACCCCGAGATCATGACCTGAGCCAAAGGCAGATGCTTAACAGACTGAGCCACACAGGCACCCCGTTCTATTTTTTTCCTGTTTTTTTTTTTTTTAATTTTTAGATCTTATGCTCTATTTTATGAGATTTTTAAAAATATGCACAGAAGCTGAGTTGATGATCCAATAACTACATTTTCATTAATTCTACTGAATTTGTCACACACTGGGAAGGTGAGCTAAAGGCTTTATTCCCTTTGTATTTTGAAAGGTTTCAGAGTTGAACACTATTATATTTAACTTGTTGCTGAGGTTTCCTAAACCCTGGCAACTTAAGGCATCCTGGTGTACGTATTACTTAGTGAACCACTTGTTCCTCTCACTGAACAGACTTGTGACAACCATTTTGTTTAAATGAAACTGGTATGGGGGCGCCTGGGTGGCCCAGTCGGTTAAGCAACTGACTCTTGGGTTTTGGCTTAGGTTGTGATCTCAGGGTCATGATATGAGGCCTGGCATCGGGGTCTGTGCTCAGCAGGCAGTCTGCTTGAGATTCTCTCTCCCTCTCCCCTTGCCCCTCCTGCTTGTTCTCTAAAATAAATCTTTAAATGTAACTGGTATCATAGGTACTCACAGAAAATTTCCAATGCAGTTTTAGAGAACTAAATTAACTGTTCATATTTAACCAGGTAACTGACAGAGAGTTCCCTTATGAAACAAAATGTTTCTCAATTATTAACCAAGTTACTTACTTTTGATTTAAAAAACTATTGCTTCTGATGTACACTGAATGTGTATAATTTTTTGTGCCAGACTTTTGACTGTTTTCAAGCACTGTAACGTGTGATGGATTGTTAGAGGCAATAGTATATTAAGGTTCCTACTTAACACTTTCAGGAATGAAATATATATTTTTTTAATTTAATTTTTAAGTAATCTCTACACCCAACATGGGGCTTGAACTTACAACCTGGGGATCAAGTGTCACATGTTCCACTGACTGAGCCGGCCAGGTGCCCCTGAACTGCACCTCTCTAAAAAACCTTTTCCAGTGTTATGATTTTGTCAGCACTCAGTACTGTGGTGGTCCAGATGTAGGTTTACATACTCATTTTTTGTTTACTTCTTGTACTTTGCAGCATGCTCTACACATTTAGTCCTTAAAGGGTTTCTTTTACAAACTCCCTGGTATAACATTAGCAAGATAGAAAACTGAGCAAGTTTATACCATAGTTTTGCAGAAAAAAAAATCTGCTAAGTTCTATATTTCATCCATGAATAATCTGCAGTGTGGGCAGTTTCAAGGAATAAAAATAAAATTCAAAAACAAAAAAGCAATGTAAAAATTTTAGGTTAAACATAAAACAGTTCCTGAGAGCAAGATTACTGAATAGGACGGAATCAGTTGAAGTGGGGGGGGGGCGATTTAGATTGCTTCTTCCAGGACCGAGGTTTTCTTGGGATCTATATATTTCATAATCTTTATTGTTTCAGTGTCTTCATAATCTTCATTTTCTTTTATACTGAACGTATTTTCACTTCAAGTTCCTCAGTTACAAAACAGGTTAACATTCAGCATTTGAATGGCTATTGCTAAATCCATCACTATTTAAAAAGCACAGATAATTCTTTCATCAACCTATTGTGTGTATGTATATATATTAATTTCATTTCTGCTATCATTTCAGTACTTAATCCCTGTTTCTTTTAAACAGATTTCAGTTAATTTTTCACAGCCAGAAAAAACATATTGGCTCATTACATGTGTTTTAAATTGATTTACTATTATATATTCATTGAATCTTGAAACTTTTGGGGGAGTTTACTTTTTTAAGTGAAAGCTACTTTATAATTCATACATAGAGTAATTGGCATTATTAAAAAAACAGCTTGACCATGCATTTAAACATTCAACAATTGATGTAGTTGAGTAAGAAAGTAAAAAGTATTTTGTTGATTCTTTTGCATGATGTGGGGAAAAAACTTTTATTGTATAAAAGTGATTTGAATGGGAAAAAATTACATCACGTTATTTTTTTTGAAGATTTATTTATTTGACAGAGAGGTAGAGAAAGAGGGAGAGCACAAGCATGGGGAGCAGCAGGCAGAGAGAGAGAGAGAAGCGGGCTCCCCACTTAACAGGGAGCCCAACTCGATGTTCGACCCCAGGACCCTGGGATCATGACCTGAGCCAAAGCCAGACGCTTAACTGACTGAGCCACCCAGGCGCCCCATATCACATTTATTTAGACATGATTTATAGATAATTTAAAGTAATTATCTTTGCAAGATGACAGTGGTGATGTTAGGTGATAAAAGTGGGTAAGATAAAAAATATACTACAAATGATTCTATTTTTTTTTTAAGATTTGTTTGAGAGAGAGAGAGCGCGAGCGCACACACCCGCTTGTACACACAGTGGGGAAGGGCAAAGAGAGAAACTGTTTAAACAGACTCTGCCCTAAGCACGGAGCCCAGTGTGGGGCTGTATCCCACGATCCCATGACCCCGAGATCACGACCCGAGCCAAAACCGAGTCAGATGCCCAACCGACTGCGCCATGCAGGCGCCTCTATTTAACTTTTTTTTTTTTTTTTCCTTTTTGGTACTGACTAAACCTTGGGAATGGATTGATTAGAAGTGACTTATTAAAAGCCATCTATCAACATTTCTACGTTCTGCATTTTAAAACACTCCAAAATCTGCCACCTTATTCTACATAAATTCCACTAGCTTCCTTCTGTTTATCTTACTCTGGTTCTAGTTTCTGGCCCATGCTCACTTCTGCTTCTAAGCTGGCCCAAATTGTGCTGTGATCCTCAAAAATTTATAAGGTACTAATTCCCGGTACCTCAGAATGTGACTGTATTTTGACAGGAGCTTTAAAAAGGTAATTAATGTTAAATGAAGTCATATGAATATACCCTAATCCAATATGACTGGTGTTCTTACAAGAAGGGGAAATCTGGAAACAAACTCACATTATAGGGAGAATACCATGTAAACTTATGAATAAAGCCATCTACAAGCCAAGGACAGAGGCCCTTGGGGAAAAACCAACTGTCTCAGACTTCTAGCTCCCACAACTGTGAGGAAATGAATTTGCTGTTTAAGCCACCCAGTCTGTGGTACTTTGTATGGTGGCCCTAGCAAATACAACCTGTCTTTGCTCATGTTATTCCCCTCACTGAGAATGTCCCTTCCTTTCATCCACATCTAACCAGTCATTCAACATGGAATTTAAACAGCCACTTGGTGAAATTATCATTATCCCTGACACACCAGTCCTTTTTTTTTTTTTTCCTGATCTAACAGAGAATTTAGTCTGTACTACAGATTTTAGCAGTTCCTAGCACATAAAGTAGTTGCAAGGATTTCAGGAGTTAATATAGGTAAAATGCTTACAACAGTGCCTGGCATGTAGTGAATCTTAAGTGTCTGCTACATCAGTTGCTGCTATTACTATATCTTAATTAGAAGGTAAAATACACAAGAATTGGTAATTATTTGTGGGGCATAGGGCAGAAGAATAAAGATCAGGCTCGGCAAATGAGTATGTGATATAATTATCCAAATTATCCACTTGTTTCTATAAAGAGAGAAGTAGCCTTTTAATTAGAATTATACACAATTTTTATTCTATGGAAATTAAAAAACTATTAAATAGAAATAATGAAATAAAAATAGCTGTAAATAAAAATACTTCTGCAAGGTTGAATTAACCCTTTGTGCATATCATGTTAGATCTTTGGGAGACTTATAAATTTTCACAAAACTGGAATTACAGTCGACCCTTGAAGAACACAAGTTTGAACTATATGGGTCCACTTATACACAGATTTTTTTTCAACAAATACAGCACAATACTGTAAATGTATTTTCCTTATGATTTTCTTAATATTTTTCTCTAGTTTGTTATAATACAATACACAAAGCATATAACATACAGCATATGTGTTAACTGACTGTTTATATTATCAGTAAGGCTTCTGGTCAATAGTATGCTATTAGTTTTCGACTATGCAGGCGAGGAGGTTAGGTGCCCCATCCCCTGCATTATTCAAGGGTTAAGTCTACATTTTAAATTCTCTCCTCGCATTCAATATATCATGTCAGTGAAATTTTCTTCACATTATTTTTTTGAATTTTATTTAAGTAATCTCTATATCCAACGTGGGATTCTAACTCACGACCCTAAGATCAAGAGTCAAATACTCTCCAGACTGAGCCACCCAGGTGACCCTCCTCCACATCATTTTTTAATGGCTGAATACTGTTCTATGTATGTAGCTTAACTTATTTAACCAATATCCTCATAAACAATGCAATAATGAATACTCTTGCAATCAAATTGTTACACATATTCTTATTTCCTCGTGATACATTTCTAGAAGAGGAATTGTAGGTCAAATGCACATGCTCAAGGCTTCTGATACATACTGTCGAACTGCACTCTAGAAGTGTCAGGATTTATATTCTCAGACACTTAAGAAGCCCTGTTTCTCTGAATCCTTGCCAGTATTATCAAGACATAATCACTTGTTAAAATAACACCTGAAGACCAAATTAATGTATAACACATTATATCACTCATAAGCCAGACTATTAAACTTTTATATTACTGTTCAAAGCTTAAGATTCTTACCTACATTTTACTTTTATTTTTTCAAGATTTATTCATTTTATTGAGAGAGAGAGTGTGTGTGTGAGTGGGAGGAGGGGTAGCGGGAGAGAAATTCAAGCAGACTCCCCACTGAGCATGGATTCCCAACACAGGGCTCGATCTCACAATCCTGAGATCATGATCTGAACTGAAATCAAGAATTGGATGCCCAACCAAGCCACCTAGGCACTTCTCTTACCTACATTTTAGATGAAGAATCTGAGGTCCAGTAAGTTACATAATAAATCAGACTAGTAGTAGTCTGGGAATTTCTGCCCCAGATATGATATTGACTACTCTTATGATCTGTTAGTATGCCTCACCAATTAAGCTGTTTTTCATGTAACGGCCTTATCAATTTCCCAGAAAAAAAGTATACGTCTTCATTAGGTTGGAAGCTAGCATATTCCATTAGTGTAGCACTATTTTTCCTAGCTGCTTCCTTAGATTTTACACATAATGTGAAGGAAACTTTTCAAGATATTTAAAAAGAAAAAAAAAAGATTACCTAATCTTGGATAAGAATCTACTTCATTTATTCATTGGTTTATTTATTCATTGCCTCATTTATTTAACATGACTTACCTAATGTCTACTATGTGTGGAGAATAATTCAGTGAGCAAAACAAATCTACTCCCTGCTCTTGTGGAACTTAAATTTTTAGTAGGATGAAGGGAACCAGATAATAAACAATAAAAATAATGATAAATTACAACTGCTATTAAAAAACAGAGTAAGTGGGAAAAGGAGCTACTTTATGTATGGTGGCCAGAGAAGGCCTGTCAGAGATGATTTCTGGGTTAAGACCTGAAGGACCCAGGCAGACCAAAAAAAAAAAAAAAAGCAAGTGCAAAGGTCCTGAGATGGAGTCCCAGTTAAGATTAAATTCAGTTGAGAACAAGAGACCCGAAATAGTGCCTTGAATAAGATAGAAGTTTACTTTTCCCTCACATCAAAATCTGAAAGTAAAGAGTGTAGGACTGGTATGGTGCTCCACAAGGGGCTCAAAGATCCAGGTTTCCACCAGTTTAAGATTTTGCCTAGAGTCCAAACTGACAGAGTTCCAGGCCATCACATCCATATTCCAGGGTTCATGATATTAAGAGGATAAGAAACAAAGGACTGAAAGTGTGCACCAACTGTCTCCTAAGGATGGTATTAAAGGAGTGTCACATGACATATCTGCTTATATCTCACTGGCCAGAACTACCACATGGCTACAGAGAGGTTGGAAAACAGTCTTTATTCCGGACAGTCATGTGTCCATGTCTATTAGTATTAATAAAAATGGAGAAATTTTAGAGACAACTAACAGTCTCTGCTACAGACCAGAAAGAGCTTGGTACATGACAGAAATAGAAAGGAAGCAACCAGAAGGGTGAGAACAGAATGAAGCTGGATTACATATACTTACAGGCATATTCAGTGTTTTAACACACCATCTTACAAAGTAGAAGAGAATGCTAAAGAGGCAGGAAGGAACTGTTAGGGGTAGGGTAGGAAAGCACATAAAGAGGTGTTGTTCCTCCTTGAATTTTCCTGAAGCAAAAAACAGTGAAGCAGAATATTTAATGAAATGAATAATCGGGCAAAACATTTTCTACTGGCTACATCAGCACCATTCGGAGATTAAATTAATTCACACAACATTTACTAATATGTAAAAATACCTTGCATTCTGTAAACATAACAAAGTCACCTTTCATTTTATCACATGTTTATTTTTCTTGTTATTTAAGACTGACAGATGCCCTCTGCCCTTCAATGATAAATTTAAAACTGGGTTACAGTGAGTTTTGGAGGAAAAGGTGATTGTATAAAAGAAACCAACAAAAGAAGTAGAAATTTTATTTACTCCAAATGGCTTGTACTTTACACTAATAAGTTCAATCGTTGGAATAGAAAATAAAATGACATTTCACTTTATGAAACTACACAATTCAAAACACACATGCAATGACTCTTTTTAAGTCCAAAAATGTCGAATAGTAACAAAAAGGGAAGCGTTTACCGATATACAAACGAATAAAGAGATTATTTCAAAGAACATAAATTTAATTTTGAGTGACAATTGTTTTTCTGAAAAACAGAGACTTCAACTCTACTGAGGTTTCCACCAAAGTCACGATAATTTCAAAGGGTCTTGCTCACAGCCCAGCCGGTCACTCAAGCTTAGGTGGGGACTGGGGAGGGAGTAGGAGCGAGAGAAAAGTGCTACAAATCTAACTCTGCTAGGGCAAGCTCATTCAATAGTGCTTTAAAAACTTGCTCCCCAATAAGCTCCCTCCCACCAAGGGAAAAAAAATAAAAAAAAGGAAGGGTGGTGAGAAGAAAATACCAACGGTTTCAGCAGAGGGGAACTCACTTCTCAGGAGGTGATGGTGACGTGCTGCCAAGTCCCTGGAAGTGCGTGCACAAGAACCGGAGGTTGCGGGTGCTGAGGGACGAAAAGGGGACAGCGATCAGTTTTGCTCCAGGTGGTGGCAGTCGGGGGTGGGGTAGGTGTGGGGGCCCTTCCAGGCGGACGTGGGAGGGGCGTGGTGTGGTACACGAACACAAACACAAACACGCTCCGCGTCCCCAGGGAGGGCGGGCCGACGCCACCTCACCATTCCCCGCCCCTGGACCCCGCGGCCCGCCACGGACCCAAGGCCCGTGCTCAGCGCAGAGCAACCCGGCCCCAGGGGAACTGTAGCGGCCGCAGAGGCCCTGCTCGTTGTAACGGCTGCGAAGAGACTACGCGCCTCCCAGTGAGTTGGTGGGAGACATGCTGGAAGCCACGGAGAAAAAGGTGAGGGAGTGAAGCGCCTCTCCCCACCCCTTCTTGAACGCGCGGGAAGCGGTCTACCCACCCCCAACCCTGTCCCGTCGGCAATCGCCGCTCCCACCTTCCGCCGCCGCCTTGAGGGAAGCCGGAACGACGGGGGTCACGGCGGGGGTCAGAGGGTAAAGGTCTTGCTCCCAGCAGCCTCCGCGGTGGATACGTCGCCATCTTGGATCCGCGGGACAAGAAAATTCATGCGGTGAGTTTTTGGCAAATTTTCGGAAGTCTGGCAGCGGGGCGCGCGGCGGGGGCGGCGGATTCGGGGCCCCCTCAAGGCTGGGGAATGCCTCGGGGCCGGTCCGGCCGCGCCCGGGGTCCGCGGGCAGCGTCCTGGCCCGCCGCTTCCCGTTGCTTTTGTCTCGGCTCCAATCGAGAGAGGGAGAGCGGAGCGGGCGGGGAGGGGGGGTGGCGGCGGTGGAGGAGGGAGGGGGTGTGTATGGGGAGGGTGGTACGGGACGTAAAGCGTCGCTGTACTTGGGTGGCTGCAGCGGCAGCCCTGGATCCTAGGCCTGGTCCCTTCGGCGGGAGCTGAGGCTTCCCCTAGACTCTGCTCCGCCGGGCTCCCGCCAGCGCGGAGGAGCCGCCGCCGCCGCGCTGCTTCCTGGGGAAGAAGAGAAGGCGGCAGCAGCGGTGGCCGAGGAGCCCGGGTCCGCTTTAGACGGGGCTGCCGCGTTCCCAGCAGCTGCCGCGGTCTCTGGCTGTTCACATTTTCTCAGTACACCCACATCACCTGCAACTTGCGTGTGTGTGTGTGTGTGTGTGTGTGTGTGTGTGTATGTGTGTGTGTAATAGATGGCGGGGGGGGCGGGGGAGACGGACTGGGGACTGGCTAACGGGCCTCAGGAGCCCCCAGGCCCTAGGATGCCAAAGGGTATGGTTGATGGGATGAGGAGGAATGCAGCTGTAATGCTTTCTTTGCCACGGCACCCAGAGGGTGAAGCTTGCGTGGAGTGATAGAGACTGAGACGGGATAGTCCTGGGGCGGCGGAGGAACCTGAGACGCTTCTGTTTGTGAAGTTGCCAGTCCTAGGTTTCTACTTCCGCCGGGGCCTCTCCACCTTGTGCTGTTTTGGGTCTAACTTAAAAGTTTCACGGAAGAAATGAGTGGGGTTGAAAGAGGCCCTCCTAGTTTTTAGTTGAAGCTGTTGTCCATCTAGGAGAGAAAGCCTGTAACTCTTGTTAACTGTTTGTCCTCAGCGAATGAGGATTCTAGTTTTCTTTTATAAAAGCACTTCCAAGGTTTTAGAATTTGCATTTATTCTAGCCCCTATGGGTATGGTATTACCGCCACAAAGTCTTACATACGGGTACCACCCTCTCGGAAGGAGCATAAACATCAACTTCCTTTGAATCCTAAGAGAGGCCTTCACTTTTTAACATCCAGAAGACCAAATACAACACATTCTGTTTCATTTTCATAGAACTCTTGGTCGGAGAATCTTACGCCTTTCTCAATCTTCTGGACCTATTCTAGTAATTAAGTACACTGATATCAACGCTTACGTTCTTGGCGAAATGGTAGAAAGTACTGAGTTAAAATCAGTTCACGAGGGAGGCTGTACCTGAATTTATTCGAGTTCAGAGTTGAACACATTTCCTGTCATGCTTGGTGTTAGGAATTTCTAGACCTAGAATCGTTAAGTGTAACTTTTGATTTGCCTTTTGAAATAGCATAAGTGGACATAAAGTATGGGGTATTGAATAGAAATTTCAAAGTGTCTGTTTACATACTGAGTGTAAGTTGAATTGTTAGTATATTTGACAGCAGTTATTTCTTAAACATCAGTGAGCACATAATCTTTTGCAATTTTGGAAGATAACTTTATCCCAGATTGAAAGGGTTGATTCAGAATCACAGTGGCCTGAAATGGTTAAAATGTCTACACTGAAATGGTTAGATGTCTACATTCAGATATTGAAATACTGCTTAATGGACCAGGATCTTTAGTAAGCATTTTATGTTGAACTCCTCTTTAGTTTGTAGTTCTTTTGTGATAATAAATCTAAAGAAAAATAACTATATATGTAACAGATAAAACTGTTCCACTTTCTTGATTTTGTAAGGGTCTTAATTTTAAAAAGGTACTTTTCTCATTTTTGCCTAAGGGCTGTGAATTGAAGTGACTTCGGTGCATACTTTGTAATTTAGACAGGAATTGAGAAACTTTCACACTTTTTGCATCCTAATTAATATTGCATCAATAAAAACAAATTAATGCAAGCAGAACCCCTTTATTCTAAGTATACTGTATAGAGATATCTGTAACCTAATCTGGTACTCTTGGGGAATGAGAATTGCCTGTATGCTTAACCAAGCAACAAATACAGCCTTTAAAAAATTTTCAGTTTCTGTAATACTTCCGTTTTAAAGTAAATTTATGTGGTGGAAAGATTAGGGCAAAATGTAAGAGTGTATTTATATCCCCTTTGTTTGAGAGGTACTTGATCGTGAAGATAAAACTCAGAATGATATTCCTCTTCAAGAGAACTAATTACCTGTATTTTTACTTAATAATTTTGGATGTTTAATTTACGTTTTGATTTTTCAGAGATACTTTAACTTAGTTATAACCTGAAATTTCTCTTTGTTCATAAGAAAATAAGTACTTCAGATTTATGAGTAGATTTCATTAGAAGTGCTTCTAACCTAGTTGTTCTGGTTCTTATCTCTTCGGTAGATAATGGTATTGAAGGTACTTGTATCTTAAAAGACTCTTAGCGAATTTTTCACAACCCGCGGGAAGTTATAATTTTGCCCTGTTCAGTGATAAATTTGCTTCATAAGATTTTCTGATACTATAGGAAGTAGAGGCATGCTTCACATCTATATCTATGAAATAATGAGTAGACATTAATAGACTAGTAAAAATAAGTTCGTTTTTTGCTGCTTAAAAGCAGTGATAAATAATATTTTTAAATTATGTTGAAATTTTTAACTTACAAAGTTTATTCTCCTATTACATATTTAAAAGCAAACTTTCTGTGTGCTTACTTGAATAGGCAGTGAGGACAGCTTATGTAAATAGTGATACAGTCTTAGGAAAAGATACTACTAAATAAGATTTTGTTTGTTACCTAGACCTCTGGTGGATTTTGTAATACAAAGAAGCAAAAGAAACCAAGGGAACAGGTAGGGCAGTTTTACAGACAGAGTTAATCTGAGTTGCACTGTAATTTTTGAATATAATTACATACAATATTGATATCAAGGGATCTAGTGCTGTGATAGGAATCATTCTGGTTGAGGATACAGGTGCTTATTCTGCCTTACTAAGGATAATATCTACCTGTGATACTTAACATTGTGACTTTCACTAGGTATTTTAAAAGAGCTATAAAATTGGTGTCTGTTACAGAAAGTCTGTCTTTGAAAAGAAATAGAATGGACATTAGGGTTTTCAGGTTTTAAAATTATAACCTTTACCTTGGTTTTTTTCATTGAACCTCTTCATCTTCAATTTAAATACTATGTATATTTTTTCTTGTTGCTTTAGTTTTTCTGTTTGGCATCCTTTATTGTAAATTCTTAGAACTCCTCTCTATGACAGGCCATGCTGATATGGCTTGTTCCTTTATTTACTTTGTCTATACTTTAGGGATGACCTGTAAAAAGAATTCCCTATTGTGTTTTTCTAACAGCTTATTCTCTGAGATGCAGATGCACATCTCTTGACATATCATTTGGGGGTATGCTGCATTATGAAATAATAAAATGGTTTATAGTATTTGTTTTTTGGTAACATCTCATAGCTTATATTTCGGATACACTTTAATATTTTGTATATGCTTACTTGGGGTCTAAGTCTATTTAGGTATAGCTAGATATTTGGGACATATTTGCTACCCTGNATTTTTTTTTTTTTTTTTTTTTTTTTTTTTTTTTGCTTTCATGCATATGTTTTTGTGTGAGTGGGTGGGAGTACTTTTACTACCACTTCTCTATTGTTTGACAAACTTCTTACTCTTCAAAACTCTACTCTGGTGTCACTTTTTAAATGAAACCTTTCCTGAGTCCCCAGATCCTTCTGTTGTACTGCTTTTAGTCTTCAAACTTCTATAATTAAATATGTCATGCTGCATTGTAATTTACTGTCCATCCCTATCTGCCAGTAACCTCCAGTGACTGTAAGTACCTTCCTACCTAAAAGGTAGGACTTTGTTTTTTTATGTTTACATTTCTAATACCTTCTATAGTGCATAGTACTCAGTAGGTTATCAATAAATATGCAGTAAACTGAACTGGGGCCAGATCGTCTTTTGACCCCATGCTTTCAGTGTGCTGTTTCCCAGTCCATAGACCTGAAACAACAGACTGGAAAAGGGGATGGGAAAAAAGGTCCACCTTGTATTCTTTTGCTTCCTTGAATTTTTTCTTATAATTTTGCATCTAATTAATTACCTAGAAGAAGCTAGAATACCACCTTCTTAGAGAAATGTATGTAGAGTAAGTGTAGGAAAGGGAAGGATATTAGTATAAAGTGCCTCTGGCAGAGTGTTTGTCTGTATTTCTTGCTATATTTTGTATGGCTAAGGTCACTGGTTGACGGAGATATTTGGTACAGACAGTCCCAGACTTATGACGGTTAATTAATTTTATGATTTTTTGACATTATGACGGTTCAAAAGTGGTACTCTTTCAGGAGAAACTGTACTTCAAATTTTGATTTTTTTTTTCCCCCTGGGCTAGCAATATGCTGTACAATACTCTCGTGATACTGGGCAGAGGCAGCCATTCAGCTCCTAGTCAGCCATGCTGTCACGAGGGTAAACAACCAATACACCTAAAACCATTCTGTCCCCATATAGCCATTCTGTTTTTCCTTTTCAGTATAATATTCAATAAATTACATGAGATTTTCAATACTTATTATAAAAGAGGCTTTGTGGCATTTTGTCCAGCTGTAAGCTAATGTCCGTGTTCTGAGCACATTTAACTTAGGCTAGGTTAAGCTACCATCATGTTCAGTAGGTTAGGAATAGTAAATGCATTTTCAGCATAACAATATTTTAAGTTTATGATGGTTTATCCGGATATAACCCCATCATAAGTTGAGGAAGATCTGTATTTTTATTTACACAGTAATATATATTTGCCATTGCTTAACCACGAACTCCTATTGGATTTGGACTTTTGAAGTTAGATTGTTTGTGTTTTTTCTTTTCACCTTTTTACTCCTAATGGTTGAGTGCTTAGGAGTTCTCCAGTTCAAATACCATTCTCCTTATGAAAATTAGGTAAGATGACTTAATATATCCTTATTGGTAGTTTAAAGCCTAAAAAGCCCTGAAACTATTTTTTTTTTTTTTGCAAGCATGGTGGCTGATTCCAACTGAAATTGGTAAAACTAGCCATAGTCTTTATTGGTCTATCTGATTTTCCAACATTCTGCTGCAGAAATGTTAATGTATTTGATTATTGGTACTGCCTAGGCTACTCTGGGAGCTATTAGGTTATAAATGATATATACACTATTTCATCTTTTTGAAACCTGAAAGATTCAAATTCTGAGAAACATCTGCCCTTTAAGAGTTTGAATTAGAGATTGTACAGCAGTTTTGAGTCCATTTTTTGAGAGGTAGAAATCAGAGTAAATGACACTCCCTGAATTGCATTGAGTGGAGATGCTAACATTTCACTTAAGTTTTTAGAAATCTTTTTTTTTTGTTTCATTTGCTTATATATTTGTCAGGGACTTTTTAATGATTGAAGACTAAAGATACAGAGAGAGGGTATTTTTTTAAAAAGATAATTTGATCCAGTACTCAGGACACCAATCCTTTCTCTGCTTTTACTGAATTGAAATGTCTTTCCTTATATGCAAATAGATGAGAGCCACACTTAGTGATTTTTTATTTAGCCAAGGAATGATAAAATAAGCAAGAGAAAATTATGTGTCCTGGCAATTTAGGTAACAGTGAGTAGACTTGCTTTTTTTTTTGAACATATTGATATGCCATTTTACCATTTATATGTTTGGATGTTGAAACAACTCCATTTTGTATCAGCATCTTGACAAAATGTAATGATTGATTATGTAGTACAATGTGTTTGGGAGAGGAACATTTGGTTTTGTGTCATATTTGGCAGGAATGTGTTTTTGTGTTCCTTTTTACATTGTAAATTATGCTTATCTTTCATACAAATTTTGTGTTTAATTTTCTGTTTTAAGAGTTTTTAGAGAGTGATATCATAACAGTATTCAGTAATTAATGTCATTCAAAAGACCTGATTCCTTTTGGCTTAATTTTACTACTTAATATTTTAAAAAAGGGTTTACAGCTTGCAAAGCACTTTAATATGCATCATTTCAATTTTAAGTTTATTTATTTACTTATTTATTTAAAATAATCTCTACACCTAACATGGGCTTGAACTCACAGTCCTGAGATCAAGAGTTGCGTGCTCTTTCAATTGAGCCAGCCAGGTGCCTCCATTATCTCAACTTTACATGGTTGTCATTTTGATGTTCACTTCTTAAATAAGTTTATATTTTAACATTAACATAGAGATAGAACAATCAAGCTGCTTTGATTATTATTCAATTTAGTAATTGGTGGGACACCTGGGTGGCTCAATTGGCTAAGTGTCTGCGTTCAGCTCAGGTCATGATCCCAGGGTCCTGGAATCGAGTCCTGTGTCGGGCTCCTTGCTCAGCGAGGAGCCCACTTCTCCCT
This sequence comes from Ailuropoda melanoleuca, assembly GCF_002007445.2. Classification (NCBI taxonomy): domain Eukaryota; kingdom Metazoa; phylum Chordata; class Mammalia; order Carnivora; family Ursidae; genus Ailuropoda; species Ailuropoda melanoleuca. Next base: position 44,995,304 of record NC_048232.1, read on the forward strand.
CTGCCTGCTGCTCCCCCTGCTTGTGCTCGCCTTTGTGCACACCCTCTTACTCTTCCTCTCTCTCTCTTTCTCACTCTGACAAATACATAAATAAATCTTTTTTAAAAATAAAAATAAATAAAATTAGTAATTGGGAATTATAAAGACCATTTTATTCTTAGATTGGACTCAGCATCTAATATATTTCTCAATTTAATGCTATGCTAATGCTACTCTATCCTGATCAGATTAAGGAGGTATAAGTGAAAGGTTTTTGTTTTTAATTGGTCATCTTGCAGATTCAGGATAATTAATACAGACTTTTTGAAAGAGAAGTAGCAGGACATTTTTTGTTTGGAGGTTGACTTTGGCAAAATACAAGAGTTCACATTTTTAAATACTGTAAACATTTATTAAGAAATGCCAGAACTTTAAATAATACTGTGTTATAATAAGAATAGGTAGTAATATTACATCACATTGATGCCACATTTTATTAACTTATTGCACAGTTACTTTGGAAGGACAGCATGTGCTGAGCAGGTATGCCTTGAGCTTTGCCTTGATGTACTAGTGCACAAAATAGTGCTTTAGGGGTGTAGTTTTTATAATATGAGTGAGCATGTCTGGCCTTAGATTAGAAAAAAAGTAGAGCTATAACCTTTCTAATGCCCACTTATGAAAAATTGTGGATGTATTCATAGACCTGTCAAGCAAACTTTGAGATCCATGGCAGAACTGTTTTACCCTGGCAGCAGAGAGCAGTCTCCAAAGTGTTTAAATTTGATGTAAAATGTACTTTGGTATTCTGTGTGTGTGTGTGCGTGTGAGTGTGTGTGTGTGTCACACATCCTAAAATAGATGTATATGTATAAAACAGTTGTAGTCCAGCACTTCAGGGAATCTGACCTCTACCTGCTCTTTAGGTGTTTCAGAGCATAGTTTGAAAACCACTGGACTTGATCGCTATGGTCACTTCCACCCTAAAATTCTGTGGTTTTAGAAAGTCAAGACTTTTTCATCTCTTTGCAGATACAGAATTCATAGAATTTACTTGTTTTTGAGTAACATTTGGGTAGAAATTGTTCAAGTTTAAATTTCAGGCTCAAGTGATTCAATGTTAGAATTATAATTATTTTCACATAAACTCTTTAATAATTTGAGTGTTTATTCTCGTCTAGACATTGCTGTAGTGCTGGGTATATATGATGGTGAACAAGAAAAGTCTCTGCCTTCATGGAGCTTACATCTTGGAGACAGAAAATAAACAAATAATTTCAGATAGTAATTGTGATGAAGAGAGTAAAGAGGGATAAGGGTATAGCAATTGATTAGGGATGAAAGAAGGAAACCATTTTAAGTAGGGTGATGAGGGAAGGCCTTTCTCTGGAGGTAGCATTGGAGCAGAAACTGAAGGAAGAGAAAGCCGTGCAAAAATCTGGGAGAATGGTTTCCCCGACAGAAAGAGGGCCCTGAGATGGGGTTAAATTTTGCATGTGATAACAAGAAATTTCATCAACAGTTACTCAGTGCTTTCAGCATAAATAGGGGTAAATTCTAAAAGGAAAAAGAGATGATTAAGACAATCCTTGTCTTTCAGCTGTTGAAAATACTGTGGTGGATCCAGTAATTTATAATAACTTATAGAAAGCTCTAGGGAGGAGGGATTGTTTTTTACTAAGAGGCCATGATGTTTTCTGTATCAGGTAGATTTGGGAGTCTGCCTGTATTAGTGGAAGATTATAAAGGAGAGTAAATTTTAAACTTTTTGTATTAGCATAGAATAATCAAATACTTTAAGAGTTTTTAGTTTTGCAAAGTTGGTCATAGTAGATTTTCCTTAGAAATTAATTAGTAATGATTTTCATGTTTAATCAGGTTTCCTTGTACGGTTCAGTACACTGCCATGCACTGTTATAGGTGTGACTGAATAATTCTTGAAGTTCACTTTTTGTGGCGTATGCTGTGGATATAAGAGTAGAGCAACCTTGTTTGAGGGAGTTAATGAATTTTCAAGGAGGAGATATTTGAATTGGGTTTTGAAGGGTGATTTGGAGTTCACTAGGTGGGGGAGGGCACATGATCAGCATTGCATATACACCAAGCCTGAGCTTGGGAGAATCATGTAGGATTTGGAGAATTGTAAAGTAATCTGCTATAGTTCTAATGGAGTTCTGGGACCTTATGAGAAGTTGGCTGAAGGAATGAACTTGCCATAGTGTGGGACACTTTTTTACATGATGAGGAATAATTAATTTTGTTTTTAAGCAGTGCTAGTGATAATCAGATTGTGCTTGGGGGGGATTTTTAGATTCCACAGTCAAAATATAATTAAAATCACGAGCTTGATGGTGTGAAATTCTTGAAGGAATATATTTTCTTCATTAGAAAAATTGAGTATTTTATTCATACTGGCAGGATCTTTTATTTATTAAGAACTGTATGACTGAAACTCTTAAGTTTCTATCTTCCAGAGAACTTGTGCATATAAGCCAATATCGGTAGTTAAAAGTTTTATGTTAATGGATGAGACTTGTTGCATACATTTTAGGGCAGGCAAAATTTAAATGTTGTTATTTGACATTATGTGCAGTCATGAAATTTAACATTACTTGGATAAATGAGAATAACCCAAAAAATACGAGTTAGTGATAGATTCATTCATAGGAAATGGTACGTATACAGCTATCCCCTCCTTTTTAAAAGTTCCCATTATGCCACTTTGTTTTTATGAACTACCTACATTAGTATCTGTTTTCCCTAACTGAATGAAGGGGATTTTTGCTTTATGAGAAAGGGTGAAAAATGAAAAAAGCGTTTAGTTTGTTTTACATTGAGTCTCTCAGCACGTATTCTGAGCAGCAAGAGGGGCCCTTCCCCGGGAACCACACTCAGCATCAAGCTTCCATAGCTTAAACTGTGTCTGAGGCCACCTGTGATTTCTCTTGTTTTTTTTTTTTTTTTTTTGCATTTGTTAGCAAGAAGTGTCCTAAGATACCAGCAAAGCCTGAAAAAGTTTTGGGGGACTCTGGGAATGCTCAAAAAATTTTCCATACGAATTAATGATAATTGCTTCTCTTTACGGCACGGTTTCATAGGAATGCTTTACTTTTGGATGGTGCAGAAACCTGAATTAGGTTACAAATGCTTATTTTACATTGCTTAGATATGTGTGTATGTGTATGTTATTCAAAATACTATATGACAGTTACTCATTTTACATTGTTAGCATTATTTGTTAATTCCAAAATGCAAAAAAAAAAGCTCAAATTATGTTTTTAAATAGAATTGATTTGATTCCCTAAGAATGCAGTTTGAGCAAATTAGTACTTTGATAGTATGCAAAAGTTAATGAATTTACCATTATGACTTGGAGCTGCCCAAGTTACCTAATTGTCTATTTAGTTCATTTTTGGCTGAATAAGATGGAACTGATTATGACTCCTATTAAAGAGAGTTAAATTGTGCTTCAGTTTTACATGATGTCATTAAATTCTCTGGTACTAGCCAATCTGAATGGGAATGACCATTCTACCACTTTTAATTAACTCTCTCACTTATCCTCCCTAAACTTCAGTTTTCTTATTTGAAAAATGTGGATAAATAGATTTGATGTAAGGAATAAAGGCTCTTGTGGAGTTTTTGTTTTGCTTTGTTTTTGTAGTGGGATTGCTACTTAAAGATGAGATTCTGAAGCAAAAGAGAATTAGCCACAGTTTTTCAGAGTGCATTATGTGCTCTTTTTGTGTCGAATTTGTAAATGTAAACAAGGAGAATGCAGTTTTGTTCTTAAGAATTTACACGTTTTTCCTACGAGAAATTTCGTTGAGATGACATTGTGTTAAGGATTTTGTGTGGTATTTTGAGTAACATAAATACACCTTAACATTGCTCTATCTGAAGCTCTTGGCATGGTGTGTGGCATATAGTAGGCATTTAGTAATTCCTTTGATAAATGGGTAAATCTAATGGAGAGAACCTTAGTTTAGGTGTCTACCACTTACATCCTGAGGTATGTCGAGCTGTCTGTAGCTAGTTTCTTTTCTTTGCCTCCGTTTCCATATCCTTAAAATGAATAAAATATCTTCTTAGGATCATGTAGAACATCTGACAATAGAGTTATAGCAGTGTTGGTTTATGTCTCTTTTCCTTTATGCAGAGTAAATATTCCAGAATACTGGAGGAAGTTCAGAGGAAATAATTAGCATAGAAGTTATCCTTTGTTTTTTTAAAGTTGAGAAACTCAGGTCATTTATTTACCTTTGAGTATATGCTCATCTTTAACAGGGGGAGATATATTGTTTTGGAAAGACTACCACACTTGGATTCAGAAAATAGGTTCTAGTCTGGGTTCCATGAATTTATTAGCTCTGTGTTTGGGCAAATCAATTAGTATTGAAGAGCCTCAGCTTTTTAGTCATTTATATATTTTAATGTTGCTGATGAGAATTGAGATAATGAAAACAAGAGCATTTGATTAATTGTAAAGCAGTGGAAAAGTGTTACGGTAATGATTCCTGATCATTAATGATTGTAATAAAACCAGTAGTTTTAAGTTGTGTGATTCATTCATTCATTTTATTTTACCTTGTGGTACTGCTGTGTCCATGTGGTTTTCCCTTTATTTTTATGTAATTAAGTATCTGGCTTATTGGACTTTTGGGAGGAGGGAGTGTGGAGAGTGTTCCTCATAGTAGGCCAGTTAATACTTGGATGCTGTTGCATGCTGAAGTCCTGATTCTTTCTGTAAGTAAATATAGCAGGAAGTCTACCTCATCTTCATTTCCTCTTCGTTAAGGATGAAAGATGGTGAATGTTCTTTAGGTTATTCCATTGTTTGTAATTGTGTTTGTGTGTTTTCTCTTTATTATTGTTAGTCAGACATACTTTTGTGAACATCATGCCTGTTTTCCCTACAAGCGAAATTCATTTGTAATTTACAATTAGAGCTTTGAGAGTATCAGTGCAGTAGTTTAAAACTGTTGTATGTTCTTTGTTTATGTAATGTGTGTGAATAACTTTTACTGGGTTTTTTTCCCCTTTTTCTTCCCTTAAATCTGTAAGATCTCTTGGGTACTGAGTCCTTTGAAGCATTAAATACCGTATAAGGAAAGCAGTACTAAATAGTTAGAGTAGCAGAGTAAGGAAAGTGAATCACAGAGTAATGAAATTTGGAAAATGATTGTTGTTCATTGAAGGGAAAGGCATTGCTTTTACTGTCACTCTTGTAAAATTGGAATTGACTAGGAGTAACTAGAGAATTCATTTTTCAGAATAGTTTACATTCTAAATCGTATGGTAAAAGGGCTTTTATTTTTAATTGTATATGCCAGTCTTGGGTAAATAGTGTGCTGAAATTTTAAGACATGGCAAAGATAATGTAGGTTTTTTGTTTTTTGTTTTTAAGATTTTATTTGAGAGAGAGCAAGCAAACGAGAGAGAGCACATAAGCTGGGGGGAGAGGCAGAGGAAGAGGGAGAAGCAGACTCCCTGTGAGCAGGGAGCCCGACATGGGGCTCGATCCCAGGACCCTGAGATCATGACCTGAGTCGAAGGCAGCCGCTTAACTGACTAAATCACCCAGGCACCCCGAGTTTTGATTTTACAAAATTAAAACTCAGTTTTAACACTATTTCAGAAACAGTTTATCTTTATTTCCGATTTATTAATTGGCTTAGAAAAAGAACAGTTAAATTCTTTTGATTTCTAAAATTATTCAAATTAATGTATTGAGAAGTTGAATTTTTTTTAAAAGAGAAGACTTGTTATAGGAATGACTTCCTTATAACTTAACGTATTTTATAACTTTGGATTCTTGAATATAGCTAGACATTATTATAGTATACTGAGGAAATAATACTAGTATTTGTTAGTTTTAAATTTTTTTATGAAGCAAGTAAAATGGGAGGTCATGCTAAAGAGGTCTGGTAAAAAGTAATAATAGCAAATACTTATAGAAAAGTGGAAAATAAAGGTGAGAAAAAGAAAAAAATAAAAATTAGTTGGCAATCTTGCACAGTAGAGGACTATTAACCTGGGCAGAGATAATTATTTTTGTGTGTGTGTGTGTGTGTGTAAAACACTCTGGTCTCTTGTATTTCTCCTTGATTACTAAAGTAACAGTGTGATGTGGAATATTCAAAAAATGCTTTAAAGTATAAAAAGAAATGGAGAAGATCCAGAAACAACCACTGTTCCCATTTTTGTAATAGAGAAATTGGGCTGTACTTACTGTTTTGCAGCCCGTATCTTTAAAAACAAATATGCTTAGATCATAAGCATTTTCCACTGTCATTCAGTATTTATCCAAAACATGATTCCTAATGGCCAGAGCATAACTGACTTAATTCCTTTGAGCATCTAATTTTATTTTGATTTTTCATTTTTATGAGTGGCACTGTGGTGAACATTTTTGTACCTGAATTCTTATTTGCTCGTTTGAATATTTCTTTAGAAAATGTTTCTAGGGGCACCTAGGTGGCTCAGTTGGTTAAGCATCTGACTGTTGATCTCAGCTCAGGTCTTGATCTCAAGGTCATGAGTTCAAGCCCCTTGGTGGGGTACATGCCCAGTGTGGTGCCTACTTAAAAAAAATGCTTCTATAATTATTATTTTAAAGTATTGGAGGTAGTTCCAATGCTTATTAAGTAATTGCTATGTTTTTAGTGAAATTACTTTTCAAGCTTCGGTGTCTTCTGTAAAAGAGGCTTAATATTCACACTTAACCTCAGAGGATTGTTAGGAGTGACAGTCTATGTATAACAGTCAGCACAGCCTATAGCATTCCTCAACTGTCCTTTCATAAATAGGCTCCTTTTCCTATAGCATTTATCATATAGTCATTATTTGAACAGTTTTGTCCCTCATTCTATCACTAGATCATGAGTAAGGATTGAGTCAGCTTTGTTCACTAATATTTATTTGAAACCTTATGTAGGGTCTGACAAATAATTGTTGAATGTATGAAAGGTTATTTTCCAAAGCTTTTAGTGTTTACTTTTTTCCTTACAGCAAGGCTTTGCCAATTTACATTCTTACCAGCTATGTGTGAATTGTCTTTTTTGCTTTATTGTTAATGACGCTGAGTATGGTTGTGTAAAAAAAAAAATATATATATATATTATATATATATATATATTTTTTTTTGGTCCTAAAATTTGAAGGCATAAACTTAGAATTTTAAAAATTTATATTTTTTTGTTTTTCAAAGAGTGGATCGTTTTTATTGTGTAATTTGTGTTTAACGTGTTTTCTGTTCATATCTTTCATTCTCAATAATAATACTAAGAATAAAAATAAGTGTAAAATAATAAAGTGTTATAATCCTGTCTCTGGTACTCTCCCAAGCATCATTTTATATATCCTGGGGGAAAAGCAAATCATATTTAATATCACACAAAAACGAAGTGAGGTTAACATATAGAGGTTTGATACCAAAATTCACCACAAAAGTGGTTCAAGTCGAATAAACGAATAATGTAAAAGTTAAAGAGATTTTTGCCTAATTTAATTTGCTATATCAGCAGTAAAAATATAGCTAACACGTTATGTTAAATGACAAAATAAGGTTGTATTTTTACAATTTTCTTAGGCTTATGTTGTCTGGAGGGCTTCAATTTGATATCCCTTGTGAATTTGAAAAGAGCAAGTGGTTTGATAGTGGGGGTTAGACAAAGTAACATTTAAGTATTAGATATTTTCTGTATGTTACTCATTAATTTAATTTATTTATTTGGCAAATATTTATTTAACTCCTGTTATGTGCCAGGCACTGTTCTGAGAGAATATAGTGTACAAAATAAAAGATAAGACATGGTAGAGCGTAGTAGGGGTATGGAGAAAAAGAGACCAGGGGAGTATGAAATATGTATGGGATGCAGATTTTAAGTGGCTGGTCATGGAAGTCCTCTCCTAGAAGGTGATTGAATGAGCCTGTGGTGAGGGAGCAATCCTCTGCATATCCAGGAGAAAGATGTTCCAGGAAGGGACAACAACCAAGAGCAAATGCCCCGAGAAAGGGTGTCTTATGATTTGATGTCTTAAGATTGAAGAATTGCAAGGAAGTCTGACTAGTCTGGTGGGAAAGGGGGAAAATGGTAGGTAGGTGCAGAAAAGGTAGGGGACCAGAGGCTAGTCAGGAAAGATTTGTAAGCCATTAAAAGGACTTTGGCCTTAACTCTGAGTACAATGATCTCATATGTACTCTGCACAATTGGTATATAGTTGGTTGAATTCTTTCCATTTTACAGTTAATAAATAAAGGTTTTGTAGGATAGCTTGTAGTTAACTTCTTCAAAGTCATAATAGCTAATGAGTGGCAGAACCAAGATATGAACTTAGGTCTTTGACTTCAAAGTTTATGGCTGTTTCATTACACTGTCATTCTTGTCCTAGCATATTTCTAGAGGCTTTCACTTTCCCCCTTTCCCCCCTTAAACCAGGATTTATAGTGTGTGGATCCAGGGAGAGTGTCCATGCATGTGTGTGTGACGGGGGGGNGGGGGGGGGGGGGGGGGGGGGGGGGACAAAAAGGCTCAGAAAACAGTTCCCTTAGTGCGAAATATATTCAAATACTTTCTGTTATATTATAAAACATGTTTTTAAACATGCTAGTCTTAATACACTGTATTGATTTCATGGCCCACTGTTGGAGCCCATTGTTTGAAAATCACTGCACTGTTTTCTTTACAATGCCGGAAGTTCCAAATTTATCCCTGGCTCTGAATTATAAGAGTGGCTGCTTTGTTTACTTTAAGAAAAATCCTTATATCTATAGAACTAGCTCTTAGGTTGGGAAGCAACATGTTATGCGATCAGATTGTAAAAATATATGTATACATTTGAAAGTTCATGTATGATTTTAATTTTCCTTGCAGAAAAACTACAACTTAGTAAGGAAACTTTAGATGGCTGAATTAAGTCTAAGAGGACAGGGCAATTAAGAACAACAAACTAGGGGCGCCTGAGTGGCTCAGCCGTTGGGCGTCTGCCTTTGGCTCAGGGCGTGATCCCAGCATTATGGGATCGAGCCCCGCATCAGGCTCTTCTGCTGGGAGCCTGCTTCTTCCTCTCCCCCTCCCCTGCTTGTGTTCCCTCTCTCTATGGCTGTCTCTCTCTGTCAAATAAATAAATAAAATCTTAAAAAAAAAAAGAACAACAAACTAATGCTGCTATTACTACTACTGATTTCTGTGAAACATTTATTATACTTTTTTTTTTTAAGGAATTTAGTATGTTACGTAAATATTCTGGGAAGTTTTAAAAAATACGAATATCTCCTGTTACCATTCTCTTTCTTAGGGCAGGAGCCATGTTCAGTTTGACGTCTGTAGGAATGAGTACCATTTTTTTTAAGTGCTTTTATTATCATTCTTATTTTTAAGTCAACTTTTTAAAGAAAACATACATATAATACAAGGCTCCCATTTAAGTGTCCCTTACAATGAGTTTTGACAAATTTATACACCTGTGTAACAATCACCACAATCCAAATAAAAACATTCTCATCACAAAGTTTATCATTCAGGCAGTCCTCATTTGTGGCCACAGGCAGCCCTCCCCCCCATCTGCTTTCTGTCACTGTAGATTAGAGTTTTGTTTTTTTTTAGAGGTTCAAACAAGTGGAGTTGTACAATATGCATTCTTTTGTGTCTGACATCTTTTGCTCAGCGTGACATTTTTAATTCATCGGTGGTGTTTTATGTATCAATCATTCATTTCTTTTGGTTAGTATTTTGTTGCACTATTCTAACAGGTGCCCAAAACATGTTTGTTGAATGAATGCGAATTTAGCACAGTAATATCCCTCCCTTCACAATTTTGCTGCATTTCTTTTTCTGTCATGGGGGTGCTAAAACCTTTCTAGACTGTATGTGTGTCGCTTGACTTAAATTTGTGTATACATTATGTAATGGGATGATTTAATAGTGAAAGCCTTGAATAGTGATTCAAGGCTTAGAGAGCTAAATGACCTTGGCATGAATCCTTGTTTCGCCACCTTATACGTTACAGGCAAGTTACTTAACTTTTCTGAAGTTTAGTTTCCTCTTTTCTAAGGTGAAGGTTATTATAGTTGAAGTATTAAAGAAACTGCGTGTAAGTATTGTATGTAAAGCAAATGCATTAGGCCTTTGTAAAAATAGTAATGTAATTTAATGGTGATTTTTGGACAGCGGTGTTTAGTGTCTGCTTTTTGTCTACTAACAAAACTGTGCCTGCCCATAGAGTTGCAGTTTTATATTTTTTATTAGTAGTCATTAATGGTTTGAAGAAACAGATGTTTTTGCTTATTAAAATTTCATCTAGTGAAATCGATTACTTTTAGGTCTTGATTAGTTTACTTTTAGGTCATAAAATTGTAGGTTTTTGCTAATTAAAATTATAATTAAGGATGATTCATAAATTTTTTTCACAGGTTGAAAGGCTTGGTGAAATATAAAGATGAAAAAAATAGTGATTTTTAGCTCTTCATTATTGGCAGATAATAATTTCAAAGAGTAAAATGCTAATGGGGAGAAAGCAACCAGGAAACTAACAGTTATTTGAGTCAGATTTTGTAGTAGTTGTTTTCTACATACCATTCATTTATTCAGCAAATTTTAATTTAATGCCTACTAGATATCTAGGACATACCTCACTGTTTGTGGGCTTTTGAAATTAATGCCTTTTTTCTTTTTAATCCCCTATTCAGGCTATTGCCTGGTATTTAAGTATTATATAAATGTTTGTGTATTTGTTGAATGCATTAATATTTTTATTTGGCTTTGGAGCAGAAGCAAATTAACATGTTTTTTAGCAGATTAAATCAGTAATGTGTGCTTGTGACCAGAAGATAGTTTTAACTTAGCTAAATAACTAAAAGGTTATTAAAGTTTATATTTTGACCATAAACATTGATATGGTTTAAGTGACTTCTGATTATGCTTGTATCAAATTAGATTTGACCTTTGGAAAGAAAAAATTAAAATGTTGGAGGAACAGTAGTAGGCTTTGTGCTTGTGTTTGGTATACATAGCAAATTTAGAATAAGGATGGGTGCCTGGCTAGCTCAGTTGGAAGAGTATGTGATTTTTGATCTTGGGGTTGTGAGTTCAAGTTCCACATTGGGTGTAGAGATTACTTAAATAAAAACTTAAAAAACCCAAAAATTTAGAGTAGGGATACTAAATTTTGAAAGGTATCTTTTAGTAGTTTTTTTCACTACAAAAATTTACTGTTTGCCAGTATATTACATTTTTCTTAAATTTTATGGGTTAAGTTTGATTTATTCTTATTGATAAGTGGCTAAACCAAACATGCTGTTGTAAGCACACATTCATTTTGAAAAGTTATTAGATGAAAACGGAAGAAAGGATGGCTCAGTCTGAAAATGTATAATGTAGAAGATAAGATAGAATTTAGTAGAAAAAGTACAGTGGGGGTTAAATGACATTGTAAATGATATTGTGGGATAGATAATAAAATGTGCTTTTGAAGATATAAAAAATGTTAAAATAAGATCCTTAAAAACTAGCATTCAGTTTTTAGGCGTTCAGATAGACCAGAAACATTTTCATTTGGGCTTGTGGTTCTTAATCCTGAGTGCCTTAGAACCCAAAGGGTCGTTGAAGATAGGGGTGCATTTGTTATTTCATTATTTCAAAATTACAAACCTGATGAAAAATTTTAGTTTACTTTGAGACTGAACAGGCAAATTAAAACGAACTGTTCTTGGCTTTTCATGAAAAACATATCCATTTATGGTAACCGCAGTCATCTGTAGATTAAAATCCCTTGTTGGTAGTTACATATGTTTAATAAAGATAGAAAAACCATTTTATCTGGTAAAATCATAAGTAGGAGAAAAATTTTTTTGAGTTTTGTTGAACATGTGAGCCCTCTCTCTATATAAATATATAACTGAAATTATCATCTCATCCATCCACTGACATATCAGTTGTAATCTCAGAAAGGTCATGCCTGATTGCTTTTATCTGGTACTATACCTTTGCCATTCCTTACTATAGTATCATATTACTCTCTGTCTCGCTTAGCATTTATCACTATCAGAAATCATTTGTGTTAATTATTTGTTAGCTAGATGAAAATTCCATGAGAGCAGGTACTTTGCCGGCCTTATTTTTTACTTAGTATCTTGTCTGTGTATCCACCTAGAACAGTGTTACATTCCCACCTGCCTAGGTATGAGGGATCTAGTTTTTCCACTTCTCTCCAACACTTGTTACTGTGTTTTTGTGAATATAGCCGTTATCGTGAGTTTGGGCTCATTGTGATTTTTAATTTGGATTTTCCTAATGACTAGTGGAAATGTTTCTCATTATTAAAAAAATCCCATTGGGATTTTGATTGGCATTGTATTAATTGATGGATAAGCTTGGGGAAAGTTGACATCTTAATTATATTGGGTTTTCCAGTCCTTAGACGTGGTATATATATTTCCCCATTTATTTAGTTCTTTGATTTTAGTTGTCAGTGATTTTGTTTTTAGTATACAGATCCTGTACCTATTTTGTTAGATTTATAAATATGTATTTCATTTATACTTAATATCTCATTTTGGAGAAATTATTTGGAGCTATACTGTGTTACTAGCATTTAGAAAATAGGATTTTTTTCACACATTGATCTTGTTTGTGACCTTGCAAAGCTTACATAGTAGGACCTTTTTTTGTAGATTGCTCTGCATATCTTACTCAGGCAATCCGAATCATCTTCAAATAGGGAAGATTTATTTGTCTTTACAATCTATGCCTTTTGTTTCTGTTTTCTTGCATTATCGCACTGCCTGGGTCATCCTTCCCTGATTTGCAGTCTTAAAATATGAAAGAATTCAGTCTTCTACCATTAAGTATAATGATAGATATAAGTTTGTCAAATTAAAGAAGTTCTGTTCTGTTCCTGGTTCACAGAAAGTTTTCATGATGAATAGATGTTGAATTTTGCCAAATAATTTTTCTGTATTAATTGATAGGTTCACTTGGTTTTTTTGCCTATTGATATGGTAGATTGTATTGATTGACACTCCTTATTAGAGCATTTTTACTGAGTTATCATTTACCATGTATTAACTCACCCATTTAAGATGTGAAATTCAGTGGTTCTTAGTATATTCACAAAGTCTCAAAACCATTACCACAGTTTATTTTAGAACATTTTTATCACCCCAGAAAGAAATCTGACATCCTTTAGCAGGCCCTCTCTGTTTCCTTCCAACACCCACCCTCACGCAACCATAGATCAACTTTCTGTCTCTCTATACATTTGCCTGTCCGGAACATTTTATGTAGATGGAATACTTGCTCTTTCATGACTGCCATCTTTCACTTGGCATAATGTTTTCATATATTGTGCAAGTGGAAGCATTTTATTCCTTTTATTGCTGAAGAATATTCCATTGTGTGGATATACCACATTTTATTTATGCATTTATCAGTTGATGGGCATTTGGGTTGTTTCTACTCTTTGGCTGTTCTGAATGTGCTGCTGAGAACATTTCTGTACAAGCGTTTGTGTGGCCATATATTTACATTTCCCTTGGTTACATACATAGTGGAATTGTTTGGTTATATAGCGATATTATTTAACCTCTAGAATTGCCCACTGTTGTCTAGAACAACCTACCATTTTACATCCCCACAAACAGAATATGAGAGTTTTAATTTCTCCAGATCCTGGCCAACTCTTGTTACTATTTTATCTGTTTTATTATAGCCATCCTACTGTGTATGATCTCGTTGTGGTTTTCATTTATATTATCCTGATGATTAAATGACATTAACATTTTTGAGTGTACGTATTTAGTCACTTGTATATCTTCTTTGGAGAAATATCTAGTTAGATCCAGGTCCTATACCTATTTTTAGTTTATTTGTCTTTTTATTAATGAGTTGTAAGAGTTCTTTTTACATTCTAGGTACAGATTCCTAATTGGATATGTGATTTCCTTTTTTTTTCTTTACTTTTACTTATTTGAGAGAGTGAGAGAGCACGCAGGAACTGGGAGGGGAAGGGCAGTGGGAGAGGGAGAGGCAGACTCCCCGCTGAGCAGGGAGCCAGCCCAACGTGGGACTCGATCCTAGGACCCCGGGATTATGACCCGAGCTGAAGGTAGATGATGCTTAACTGACTGAGCCACCCAGGGGCCCCTGGATATGCGATTTTCAAATATTTTTAATTTGGATGAAATTTAGCTTACTATTTTGTTGCTTATGCTTTTTCTGTCTTGTTTCTATTTTGTTGATCTGTATGTTTATTGTTATGCCAGTATGTCTTGATTACAGTATGAAATTTTCAAACCAGTAAGTGTGAATCCTCCAACTTTGCTGTTCTTTATCAAGATTATTTTTATTGGTCTGGGTCCCTTACATTTCCATGTGAATTTTAGGATTAGTTTGTCTATTCAGAGAAACCAGGTGGAACTTTGATAGGGATTGTGTTAAATCAGTAGATCAGTTTGGGGAGTGCTACCTGCCTTTAGATCTATGAACACAGGGTGTCTTCCCATTTATATAGTTCATCTTTTCTTTTTTTTTTTTGGCAGTGTTTTGTAGTTTTCAGAATATTAATTTTGTAGTTTTCTGGTTAAACTAGTAGCTAAGTATTTTATTCTCTTTGATGCTTCATAAATGGAATTGTTTCCTTTCTCTTCTTTTTCTTTTTCTCTTCTCTTTTACTTTCTTTTCTTCTCTTTTCCTTTCTTTTCTTTTCTTTCTCCAGGCCCAACGTGGGGCTTGAACTTATGGGACCCCAAGGTCAAGAGGAGCATGCTCTGCTAATTGAACTAGCCAGGTGCCCTGAGTTGTTTTCCTAATTTCATTTTTTGATTGTCTGTTGTTAGTATATAGAAATGCAGTTATTTTTTGCACATTTGTATCTTGCAACTTTGCTGAACTCTTTTATTAAACTATTATAAAATCTCTTATTGTAATTTAAACTATTATTAAAATGACATAAAATATAATCTTTTTTTTTGAGTAACTTTTTAAGCTTTTTTTCATATACAAGATCATAACATCTGAAAATAGTGATAGTTTTACTTCTTCCTTTCTGACCTGGGCACTTTTTATTTCATTTTCTTGCCCAGTTATTCTGTCTTGAACTTTCAGTAAGTACAGTGTTGAATAGAAGTAGCAAGAGTAGACAGCCTTATTGTAGTTTCTTCCTAGATACCCTTTATCAGTTTGAAGAAGTTCTTTTCTATTTTTAGTTTGTTAAGTGTTAACTATCATGAAAGGCTGTTGGATTTTTTTCAAATAATTTTTCTGCATCTATTGAGATGACCATGTGATTTTTGTCTTCTAAAATACAGTGTATTGCATCATTTGATATTTGGATGTTGACAAGTTTTGAATTCCTGGGATAAATCCTACGTGGTCATGGTGTATAATTCCTTTTATGTATTGTTGGTTTTGATTTCCTAGTATTCTGCTAGTTTTTTTGTGTGTGTCTTTTTATAAGAGATATTAAAGTGTAGTTTTCATTTCTTTTGATGTCTTTGGTGTTAGTTACCAGGATAAATAATAGCCTTATAGGACAAATTGGGATGTTTCTAGGTGTTTTTATTTTATGCTTCGGAAGATTTTGTGAAGCATTGTTAATTTTTCTTTCTTTAAATGTCTGGTATAGAATTTACCAGTGAAGCCACCTGCACCTGGGGTTTTCTCTGTGGGAAGTTTTATTTATTTATTTTATTTTTATTTTTTCTGTGGGAAGTTTTAAAATTACTAATTCAATCTCTTCATTTGTTGTAGGTCTGTTTGGATTATCTGTTTTTTTGAGACAGCTTTGGTTGTTTGTGACTTTCTAGGAATATGTCCATTTCATCTAGTTATTTAATTTGTTAGCACCAGTTCATACTACTCCTTTACTGTCCTTTCTCTATCTGTAGGGTTTGTATTATTATCCCTTTTTCATTCCTGATTTTAGTACTTTGAGTCATTTTCTTGGACAGTTTAGCTCAAAGTTGATCTTTTTAGAAAATCAACTTTTGAGTCTTTTCGATTTTTCTCTTTTGTCTTTTTTGTATTGCACTTATTCTGAACCCATCTGTATTATTTTCTTTCTTTTGTTTGCTTTTGATTTAGCTTATTCTCTAAAAATTTGTTAAAGTTGGGGTGTCTGGGTGGTTCAGCTGGTTAAGCGTCTGCCTTTAGCTCAGGTCATGCTGGGCTCAAGCCCCGCGTTGGGCTCCCTGCTCAATGGGGAGTCTGCTTCTCCTTGCCTCCCTGCTTCTGCTCTCTCTTTTTCTCTCTCTTGTGCTCCCTCTCTGTCTCTCTCTCAAAGAAATATTTTAAAAAATTTGTTAAAGTAGAAGGTTAAGTATTGATTTAACATATTTTTAAATGTAGATGTTTTATGTCAAAACTATAAATTTCCCTTTATTGGTTTCATGGCACTCCATAAATTTTGGTATCTCTTATTTTTGTTTTCATTTTTCCCAAAATATTTTCTAAGTTTCCCTGTGATTCTGTACCCGCTGTTTATTTAGAAGTATTGTTTAATTTCCAGATGTTTGTAAATTTCCCCAGTTTCATTTTGTTGTTATTTCTAATTCATTACATTTTGGTTGGAGAATATATTTTATATACATAATTTCAGTCTTTTTAAATCTGTTGAGGTTTGTTTTATATCTGGCATATGGTTATCCTGGAGAATGTTCCATTAGTACTTGAGAAGAACACGTATTTTGCTGTTGTTAGGTGTTCTAGATGTATTTGTTAGGTCCAGTTTTTATATTAGTATTCAAGTGTCTTATTGGCTTGTTGATCTTGCTTCATCTTGCTTCAAATGTTTATAATTACATTTTCTTCATGATTGACCCATTTATGATAGGAAAATATTCTTCTTTATTTCTAAAAATATTTTTGTCTATTTTATATGCTACTAGTTGAGCTCTTCCAGAATTCATGTGATTGCTATTTCATAATAGATTTTTTTTTAAAGATTTTATTTATTTATTTGACAGAGACAGCCAGCGAGAGAGGGAACACAAGCAGGGGGAGTGGGAGAGGAAGAAGCAGGCTCCTAGCAGAGGAGCCTGATGTGGGGCTCGATCCCAGAACGCTGGGATCACGCCCAGAGCCAAAGGCAGACGCTTAACGACTGCGCCAACCAGGTGCCCCATAATAGATTTTTTTTAATGTCTATTGAATGACCCAATATTGAAAGCTAGTATTTTCTGAGCACATTTTACTATAGGTAGCACATTATGCTAAGGTTTATATGTGTACTCTTTCATTTAGTTATCCCAGCAGTCATAAATAGTTATTTCCTCTCCCCTTCTACAGATTCAAGAACTGTGGCCTGGAAAAATGAATAATCTCCCAGAATTTTCCCAGCTAGTCAGTGGAAAAGCCAACATTCAAATCCAGGTTTATGAGATTCTGTGGGGTCTTCTGAGGTTCCTAAGAGGGTTACGGACTGCTAGTTTAGTTTAAAGAGAGAGAATAGGTTGTTAGATCACATTATTTTTCCACTTGTCCTCCATTCCACACATTTTGCCTTATGACTGTGGTTCTTACCATGAGCAGTGGAGTTTATTTTTTGGCTCCATTGTTGTTGGGTTTGGACATGTGATTTGCTTTGGCCAAAGCAATGTTAGTGAATTGCAAGTGAGCATAGGCTTTATTTTATTTTTTCATTTAAAATAAGTCTTAGGGTTCCTGGGTAGCTCAGTTAGTTAAGCGTCCAGCTCTTGATTTTGGTTCAAGTCATGCATGATCTGAGGGTTGTGAGATCAAGCCTTGTATCAGGCTCCAGGCTCAGTAGGGAGTCTGCTTGAGTTTCTTTCTCCCTCTCCCTCTGCCCTTGCCCCCACCCTGTGTGTATGCACATGCTCTCTTCCTTTCTCTCACTCTCAAAAAAAGTCTTTTATTTAAATTAAAAAACAAAAACAGTTCACCCACAGAGTGAGCATAGACTTTCAGTGCCTTGGTGGAAGTGGGCTTGTTCTTTGTGCTCTTGCTTTTCCCCACCAGAAGACGTCAGGAAACCACTGGTTTGAAGAGAATGAGAGAAAATGGAGTAGCCCTAGTTCAGCCCAGCAGCTTGATGCCAGCCTAGCTGAGGTTAGTCTAACAACCCACAAATGCCAAAGCAAGAACTAATACTTTTATTATGTCTCTGAATTTTGGGCAATAGCTGATGAATACAGTTAAAGTAATTTTAGAGATGTAAAATATAGTAATATTGCCTTTCACTGAATACTAAGAAAGGGTCTCTGTCTTTTAGATATATAAGAGTAAGAATTTGTTGATGGTAACTGTGTTGTCCTAGATAGGTTAATCAGGGAACTCTAGAAAATTTTTTTCCGTGATAGCTTAATGAAGAGTCATTTTTGTAGAATCATTTCTTGCAGACTCATGTGGTAAGAGAATGAGCTAGAAGTCTTTTTAAAATCCCTTAAGGGGCGGCTGGGTGGCACAGCGGTTAAGCGTCTGCCTTCGGCTCAGGGCGTGATCCCGGCGTTATGGTATCGAGCCCCACATCGGGCTCCTCCACTATGAGCCTGCTTCTTCCTCTCCCACTCCCCCTGCTTGTGTTCCTTCTCTCGCTGGCTGTCTCTATCTCTGTCGAATACATGAATAAAATCTTAAAAAAAAAAATCCCTTAAAACCCTGCAAATTTTGTTGACCTGTAATGATAGAAAAGTTTAAAAATTTTTGAAGACACAAATACATAACTTTTATTTTTCTTATAAATAATTCAGTGCTCATCAAGTTAAATGTACTCTTAATCCCCTTTATCTATTTCACCCATTCCTCCACTGGTTTGTTCTGTGTATTTAACAGTCTGGTTATTTTGTTTGTCTCTTTTGCCTTGGTTCATTTGTTTTGTTTCTTAAATTCCACAAGTGAAATCGTATGGTGTTTGTCTTTCTCTGACTGACTTCTTTCACTTAGCATTACACCCTCTAGATCCATCCTTGTTGTTGCTAATGGCAAGATGTTCTTTTTTATAGGTGAATAATATTCCATTGTGTATATATACTATATCTTTATATACTCATCTGTCAATGGACACTTGGGTTGCTTCCATATCAAGTACTGTAAATAATGCTGCAGTAGACATAAGGTTGCCTGTATTCTTTGAATTAGTGTTTTTGTTTTCTTCAGGTAAATAAATACTCAGTAGTGGAATTACTGGATCATATGGTAATTCAGTTTTTAATACTTTGAGGAATGTTCGTATTGTTTTCCACAGTGGCTGCACTTGCATTTCCACCAACAGTGCAGAAGAGTTCCTTTTTCACATCCTCTCCAACAGTTACTTTGTTTTTGATATGACAGGTACAAGGGGATATAATTGTTACTTTGATTTGCATTCTCTGACTAGTGATGTTGAGCTTCTGCTCATGTTATTTGTTGGCCATTTGTATGTCTTTGGAAAAAATGATTATTCAGGTTCCCTGCCCATTTTTAATCAGATTATTTGTGGTTTTTTGGTGTTGTATAGGTTTCTTACATATTTTGGATATTAACCCCCATATGAGATACATTATTTGCAAATATCTTCTCCCATTTGGTGGGTTGCCTTTTTGTTTTGTTGATGATTTCCTTTGCTCTGTGTGACAGCTTTTTATTTTGGTATAGTCCCAGTAGTATAATTCTGCTTTTATTTTCCTTGCCTGAAGAGAGCTATCTAGAAAAATGTTTTTAATCATAAGGAAAGAGAACAAGAGAAGAAGAAAGGAGCAGAGAAGAGCTACAAAACAATTGTAAAACAAGTAACAACATGGCAATAAGTACGTATCTATCAATAATTACTTTAAATGTAAAAGGACTGGATGTTCCAGTCAAAAGATGTTGGATGACTGAATGGATAAAAAAGCAAGACCCATCCATATTTCTGCCTACAGGAGGCTCCTTCAGACCTAAAGGCACATGCAAATTGAAAGTAAAGAGATGGAGAATCATTTGCTGTGCAAATGGAAGTGAAAGGAAAGCTGGGGTGGCAATACTTCTATCAGACAAAATAGACTTTAAAGCAGAGATTGTAACAAGAGACAGAAAAGGACACTACATAATGATAAAAGGAATGGTCGAACAGGAGGATATAACAGTTGTGAAGATCTGTGCACCTGGCATGGGAGTACCTAAATACATAAAGCAAGTATTAAGAGACATAAAGGAAGAAATTGATAGTAATACAATAATAGGGGACTTTATCACCCTAGTTACATCAGTGGATAGATATTCCAGAGAGAAAGTCGACAAGAAAACAGTGGCTTTGAATGACACCTTAGACCAGATGGACCTAACAGATATATTCAGCGCATTCCATTCAAAACAGTGGAATATACATTCTTTTCAAGTACCCGGGAACATTCTCCAGAATAGTCATGTTAGGCCACAAAACATGTCTCAGAGAGTTAAATAAGATTGAAATCATAACATGCATCTTTTCTAGCCACAATGGTATGAAACTAGAAATCAACCACACAAAAGAACCTGGAGAGAATGCAGATATATGGAGCCTAATTAACATGTTACTACAGAATGAATGGGTCAACCAAAAAATCAAAAAGGAGATCAAAACATAGAGACAAATGAAAATGAAAACAAGATGGCGAGAAATCTTTGGGATGCAGCAAAAGCTATACTAAGGGAATATTATAGTAATATAGTAATTCTTGAAGAAACAAGAAAAATATCAAACAACCTAATCTCACAATTAAGGGAGCTGTTAAAAGAACAGACGAAGCCCAAAGCCACTAGAAGGAAGGAAATTGTAAAGATTGGAGCAGAATAAGTGAAATACAGATGAGGACGTCCACTGTCACCACTTTTATTCAACGTAGTACTGAAAGTCCTAGGCAACAGCAGTCAGACAAGAAAAAGGGGGGAAAGGCTATCTAAATTGGTAAGAAAGAAGTAGTACCTTAACTCTCTGCAAATGACATGATATTGTAAATGGAAAACCTTAAAAACTCCACCAGACTGATAAATGATTTCGGTAAAGCTGTAGGACACAAAATTAATATACAGAAATCTGTTGCAGTTCTATATCCTCATAATGAAGTAGCAAAAAGAGAAATTATGAAAACAGTCCCATTTAAAGTTGCATCAAAAATAATGAAATATCTATGAATAAACTTAACCAAAGATGTGAACGACTTGTATTCTGAGAAGTGTAAAAACATTGGTGAAAGAAATTGAAGATGACACAAACAAGATATTTCACACTCATGGGTTGGATGAATTGACATTGTTAAAATGTCTGTACAGCTCAAAGCAATCTGTAGATTTAGTGTAATCTCTAAAAATGCTAATATTTTTCACAGAACTAGAAAATAATTCTAAAATTCGTGTGGAACCATGAAAGATCCACATAGCTGAAATAGTCTTGACAAAGAACAAAGCTGGAGGTATCATAATCCCAAATTTCAAGGCATACTACAAACATGTAGTAATCAAAACAGTATGGTACTGGCACAAAATAGACACATAGATCAGTGGAACAAAATAGAAAGCCCAGAAATAAACCCAGACTTATATGGTCAATTGATCTACAACAGAGGAGGCAAGAATATGTAAGGGAGAAAAGACAGTTTTTTCAGCAAATGTGTTAGGTTAGGGAAACTGGACAGCTGTGTGCAGAAGAAAAAAACTGAAACACTTTCTTACACCATATACAGAAATAAACTCAGCGTATTAAAGGCCTTAATATGAAATTTGAAACCACAAAAGTCCTAGAAGAACATAGGCAGTCATTTCTTTGATATTGGCTGTAGAAGCATTTCATGATATATCTTTCCCACCCTTTTACTTTCAATTTATTTTTATTTTTTAATTTAATTTATTTAAAGATCTATTAGCGAGTGTGCACGCAGGTGCACACACACTGCTGAGCAGGGGGAGGAGCAGAGGGGCTTGATCTCTCAGTGGGGAGATCATGACTTAAGCTGAAACCAAGAGTCAGATGCTTAACCAGCTGAATCACAAGGTGACCCTCAATTTATTTGCATTTTTAAATGTAAAGTGTGTCTCCTGGTGATGGGTAGTAAGGAGGGCACGTATTGCATGGTGCACTGGGTGTTATACGCAACTAATGAAGCATCAAACTTTACATCAGAATCAGGGGATGTACTGTATGGTGATTAACATAATATAATAAAATAAAATTAATTAAAAAAAAGTGTGTCTCCTGTAGCATGTAATTTTTTTGTTCTGGTTTGTTGCAGTCTGACACTTCCTTTTGTTGGATTGTTTACTTATATTTAATATTGTTATTGATGTAGTGTAACCTGTGTCTGCCATTTTGCTTTGTTTTCTTGTATGTTTTCATGTTTTTTTAATTTCTCCTTTATGTGTTCTTTGCATCAAGTGTCTCTCCTCCCACTCCACCCATGTAAGCTTTCAATTCCTTTCAGTTTTCACTATGTTCTTTTGTATTTTCTTAATTGATGTGCGAGAGCTTACCATATGTATCTTACTGGATCAGGGTCTACTTCAGACTTAACCCTAATTTAATTCCATTGAAATGCAGAAACCTTATTTCTCTGTACCTTTATTTTCTTTTCTCCTTTGTTGTGCTGTTGTTATACATATTACAGGCATATATTTTACAAACCCAACAATATGTTGTTATTATTCCTTCATATGATTTCATGTTATTTAAAGAAACTGAGAGAAGAAAGAAGAGCAAGTATATTCCCAGAATAAGCTTTATTTGTTAATTGTTTATTAATATTTGGGTATTTTGTTGAATTTAATTTGCTCATATTTTGGTGGGAATTTTTGCATCTATGTTCAGGAGGAATATTGGTTTTTAAGGTTTTTCTTTTCCTGAATTATCTTTAGTTTTGGTATCAATATAATGTTAGTCTCATAAAAATGGCTTTGGAAGTAATCCGTCATGTTCTCTTTTCTGGAAAATGTTGTCTTGAATTGGTATTCTTTAAATGTTTGGTAGAAGTCAGTGGTGAAACTATCCGGGCCTGGAGGATTTTGACTGTGAATTCAGTTTTTTTCCAGTAGATACAATTCGTATTGTGTGTTGATTTTGGAGTTTAGAAGTTTGAAATGGAGGCATGAGCAGGGTCATGTTCCTTTTGAAGGCTTTAGAGAAGAAGCCTTTGTTGCCTCTTCTATCTTCTGGTGGTTGTCACCACTCGTTATTCTTTAGCTTATAACTGTATCACCCGAATTTCTGCCTCATCTTCACTTAGGCGTTTCTGCTCTGTGTATGTCTCTATGCCTCACTCTCTTTTGTTGTAAAATACCAGTCATCAGATTTGGGCCCACCCAAATCTAGTATGACCTCTTTTTAACTTGATTGCATCTACAAAGGCTTTATGTCAAATAAGGTTATATTCAGAGCTACCAGGGGTGTTGAATATATCTTAATCAGGTGTACAGTTAACCTACTGCACTGAAAATTTATATTTTCGTACTTGAATTAGAAAATGGAAATCTTGTCACCATGTAGTTCCCTTTCTTCACCCTCCTCTGTGTTGTAGTTGTTACATCCACATGGTTCAAATACCTCTTGAGACAGTGATGTAAATTTTGCTTTCAGTTATTTCGCATACTTTAAAGAATTTAAGAAGAAAAGCATAGTGTATCACAGGGATTGGCAAACTGTTACTGCAGGCCAAATCCAGCTTGCCACCTGCGTCTGTAAATTTTATTGGAATACAGTCACACCAGTTAGTTTCTGTATTATCTATGGTTTTTCTTGCTCTACAATTCGGGATTGATTAGTTACAACAGAGACCATTTGGCCTGCAAAGCCTGAGATATTTACTCTCTGGCTGGCCCTTTACAGAAGTTTGCCAACTCCTGGTCTGTTATACATACCCACCTATTTGCCATTTTTGTTGTTCATGAAATTCTGGCATTGTTTCTCTTTGTCCAAATAAAATTCCTTTCTTCAGAGCAGGTATGCTTGTGATTAATTATCTTAGTTTTCTTTCATCTGAAAATGTATTTATTTCATTTTCATTCTTGAAGGCTACTTTTGTTCCATCCAGAATTCTAGGTTGACACTTCTTGTAGCATTGAGCTAGAGATGAGCAGAGCAACTACCTTCTTTAGGTAGTTCACAGACTCCCTCAGTTGCCACAGTTTCAGCTTTCTTTTCTCTCACACTGATTCCAGCTGTTATTTGATATTTACTGTTGTGCTTATGCTGTTGTAATTCTTATAGATCAGGAAGAAAGTAAAATTTTCAGTCTACCCATTTCTCTCTATAAAGTGAGAAAACAGACTGAGAAGTTCCTGTTTCAGGAAAAGTGGAAGAAACAGCATATGTTAATCATGTTTAATAATGTTTAGAATATTGATGTTCAGAACATTTCTTTGTGTTCAGTATGCAAAAGGGGTCTCACCTATTGGTTTTCTGACTGTTTTTTTCAACATTTGTATTGGCATGTCATGCTGTGGAATTTGTTTTTATTTTTTTTTATTTATTTAGATTTTATTTTTAAGTGATCTCTATACCCAACCTGGGGCTCAGACTGACAACCTTAAGATCAAGAGTCGCATGCTCTTCTGACTGAGCCGGCCGGAAGCCCCCAGAATATATTTTAAAACACTTTTAACACCTCAGCCAGTCGTTTTCTTTTTCAAATTAGCTCTTCTCCCTATGTAATTCATTTCTTTCCTAATAACTTTTTGGCATTTATTTGCAGAGCTGTCTTTGCCCTGTCTTGCTTTCTTATATCCCAGTCACGTCAAAGTTGGTTTAGTTTTAGTTTGTGAATCAGAAAAGCTAGGTTCTGTTTTCTCTGGCCCTGTCACTAAATAGCTGGGTGTGTGACCTTGAAGAAGGCACTTAAGTCCCACCGGGCCACAATTTCTTTGTCTCTGAATTTTAATTAAATACGCTTCTGAGGCTCTTTTCAGTCCTTAAGTTCTTTGGTGTTACCCTCTGCAAACAATCTAATCCATGTTCTGATATTTTAATCTAGGCGTTCTTACCCCTTTTTGGGCCTTGAACTCATTTGCTCTCTGGTGATGGATGTGGAACCTTTCCCAAAGTAGTATCTTAATCCTGCAAAATTAAATGTATATGCTTATGAGGACTCTATGTATTAGAATGTTTTTAATATCAAATAAATTCAGTAATGCATGTATCAAAGTCTAGCGATGTATGATTTTTTTAAAAGATTTTATTTATTAATTTGACATAGAGAGACAGCCAGCAAGAGAGGGAACACAAGCAGGGGGAGTGGGAGAGGAAGAAGCAGGCTCATAGCAGAGGAGCCTGGTGTGGGGCTCCATCCCAGAACGCTGGGATCATGCCCTGATCCGAAGGCAGACGCTTAACGACTGTGCCACCCAGGTGCCCCAAGTGATGTATGATTTTTAATCTAATAATGCATAAATGAAAATTTGAGATTTGAAGCAACTAAGATGATAGGAAAATATCTGTAGTTTCTAATGGTAACAAAGTCACAGGTAGAAGTAATACTGCTATAGTTTGTTGCTTACTTTATTTATTTATTTATTTATGTAGATTTTTATTTATTTGAGAGAAGAGGGAGAGCATGAGCAGGGAGGAGGGGCAGAGGGAGGGGAGCAGCAGGCTTCGCACTGAGCAGGGAGCCCAATGTGGGACTCCATCCCAGGACCCTGGGATCACCACCTGAGACCTGAAGGCAGACTGTTAACTGACTGAGCCACCCAGGTGCCCTGTTGCTTATATTTTTAATTAAGGAAATACTAAATTGCAGTCAGAGGTTAGTACAATAAAGATGTAATGTCTTTCTTATTCAAGTTCATGCACCCTCTGTGTTTCATCAGCAGACTGAGGATTTGTAGAACCCAGGTTAAGAACTGCTCCTATAAGGCCACCAAGACATTTAAGTTATTGTTTATTATGTTAGGTAAACATTAAATGATGTTTGATACATATTAAGTACATTTCTTAGTGAAGGAATGTTATCAAGATGTGAATATTACTGCCATTTGTAACTTGGTGTTACTTCATTGCATTGTAACTCCGTGGAGAGTAATTTGGAAACATGGTTTCTGACCCCAGGATATTTACAAGTGGAATTTTTATTACAGAAATAAATTCTCTAGTTTTGTAGTTCTTATTGCTGTTTCTCACTTTCTCTTTTACTATTAGTATTTGTTTACTAGCATATGGTAGAGCTCAGTAATTATTTTTGGAAGGAAGTTAAGAGAGTATGATTATTATTAGTATCAAGGATCTTTGTTTTAATACTGAATAGTTGCTTCAAAGTGATGAATTTCTATTTGAAATAACTTACCTAGTTAGTAGTTCTTAACTGGGGATACAAATATCCCTTAGAAATGGCACACTGCTATAATTATCCTTAATATGACACATGATAAAATGAACTTGGCTCTTAAGCAAATAAAGCAAATAGTACATTTTGTCTTTATTGCCTGAAAATTTTGAATTGTGGAATTTTGTCAGTGTTGTCAATTCATTTGCGGTAAAACAATACATATTGGGGTAAAGGTTCTTTATAGATTCTGTGTTCTTCTGTGCTGCTTAGCTGGAGTTGAGACTAAATAGGCTCTTATTCTTATTTCTTTGACTCTAGATTTTCTCTAACATTAATTTCTCTCCTGGAAATGTATGTCCTAAATTTTTATAGGATTTTTTAGCTATCGTCCCCTCAAAGACAATATTTTTTGTTGTATATTGAATCTGTTACACACAGAAATGTGTTTGTGACTGATGTCCTTAACAAACTTCCGCTTAACTGGCATGTTCTTTTAAACCATTGCTTCAAATTCCTATAGTCCATAGTATTCTGAGCACTTAACAGCTAGTGAACTACTCTAGCTTACTTTTATATCTGTCTCCTGTCAGGTTAGTTATATGCTTAAGAGTCAGTTTTTATGGCCATGTTAATGTAATTTTTAGGCTAAATATGACCTAAACTACTGACATAGAAGTGTAGAAAGAATTGTTTTAATAAAAAACAAGGTGGATACTTTGGAAAGACTTTACCAAAAGTGCTTTAAAAATTACTAATGGATTAGGTTTAGATAAGTCTAAAGGTTTAGGAAGCTTTTGGTTCAACTAACTAAACAGTAAAGAAAACTCATTTTTTCACCTATTTGGAGGAATGTTAGTTTTTGTATTGGTTAATGCAGCAGCTATGTGATTAGCACCAGGGCCAATTTCTTTCCATCTTTCTGTTTCCAGTTGTTAGAATGTCTTATTCTCCTTGAGCTAGGTCTCATCATGGTTACAAGATGGCTTCAGTAAGTAACTCTAGGTGGGGTATTCTGATATGACAACATCCAGGGGAAAAAGAAAGACTGGTTTCTCTCCCTTTCTTAACATCCTACCGTTAGATTTCCCTTCATGTTTCAATGGCCAGAATTGGTTCAAATACCCTTCCATAAATCATTTACTGAGAAGTGGGTAGCATTGTCATATTGGCTTAGACTAATCAGTATTTCCCCCTAACACATATGGAAAAGGTTGAACATGTGAACAACTGTAGTATTCACAAGGGAGAAGGACTGTTAATGGAGTCAACCAGTAGTGCTATATAGTGAGACAATTACTAAAAAAACTAGAAAATATTTATAAAAATTCAGAAAGATTCTGTTATTTAAGTAGCTCTAAGATCTTGTTCAACTGTAAACTAGATTAAAACTGGAAATCTTAAGACATGCATTATAGATGTGGTTTATACAAAAAGATCATATGATAACCTAATTAGTAATCCTAAACTTAAAGAAAAGGCCTAGTCCTGCATGGAAATATCAAAGGGAATAAATGTACATTATATTTGCAAAGTATGTATTTTTTTGGGTGATATTTGCGGCAGCCAACTTTAAAATTAACCTGTGATTACTGAGCTTGTTTTTATCAGACAAGATGGTTTTTACTGCAGTACCTTTAAGGAAAATGGTGTTTTCATATTAAACTTAGTAAAGACTTAGCATATTTTTGTGGCTCATTTAATCAGTAAAGTGTATCTATTATGTGACACCATTTTAAGTATTTAAATGGTAAGCAAAATAGACGGGTTTCTGTGTTCAAGGAGCTTACGTTCTAAGAAGTCCATGTCCATAGACAGTAAACACATGAGAACAAAATTCGCATAGTGAATGTTTAGGGAAGGTCTCTCTGAAGAAAGACATAGGTAAGCAGAGATGTGAGTGTCAAGAAACTGGCATGTGAGAATTTGCAGGAAGGTCATTGAAAAGGAACAATAAAAGTAAAGGCCCTAGGATGAGAACTGACTTGGTGTGTTTGAGAGTCACAAAGAAAGCCAGTATGGTTAGAATTTAGACACATGGTAAGATATACCCTCACTTCTTTTCTTACCTATCATTATGATTACTATTTTGCCTATACTCTTAATCTCCTTTTCTTTCTTATGCTTCATTGTATTCACTAGCTTTGGTTAAGTCAACCTCTGCCAACCACTGTTCTGTGCTCCCTGCAGCTGCATGTGGCTGGAGAAGAGCAGAACAACGAATACCAACTATAAGTGGGCTACTTCACAGTATTTCCTCTGATCTCTTCACTCTCCTACTTTCTTAGAACACTGTTTCACACCTTTTCCTCCCTCCTCAAATTTCTAATACTTCTTTTTATATCCTCACTCTTGAGTTGATGACCTAATTTCTTATTTTATTAAGAAAATGGAAAACAGAAGCAACCAGATGAGAATTTCCATACTTAGTCAAAGCTCTATCCACATACCTGAATCTGTACGTTTACTATCTTCACTCTGATGATATTCCTGATATGCGCTTTTGGCTATCTAAGGCCAGTATCTCTTACAGATCCCCTCCATACCTGCTCTTCATTCTAGTACTACTCCCTCTGTCTTGTGTCATCAGCTTTCCCCTTTATACTGTAAGTTTTCCTGTCTTATAAAAGGATTCTCTCACATCCAGATTTTTCTTCAGCTATTTCCCATTCCCTCCTCACTTTTATGGCAAAACTCCTTGAAAAGGATGCCTGTATTTTGTTTCCAGTTTTTTTTTTCTATTTTATGAATCTGATCCAGTCAGTGCTTTTATTTACACCATTCCACCAAAACTAGTCTTGTCAGGATTACCGATTGACTTTCATGCTGTTAAACCCAAAGATTAATTTGTCTTTTTTTTTTTTTGATCAACAGTGTTTGAAACAGTTTGTTATGCTCTTCCTTGTACCACTTTTCCTGGTAAACTTTGAACATACTTACATACCCTCCTTGGTTTTCATCTCCCTCATTGCTGCTCCCTCCTTTTCCTTTGCTTGTTTTGTCTTCATCTGACTCCTAGATATCAAAATGCACTAGTACCTAGACCAAATTGGTTGGTAAATAAATGGTTCTTAGAGGAAAAATAGAGGGAGACCAATTAGGCAAGAAATAATTGTGGCTTGAACTATGGTGGTGGTGATAAAGATGTAGAAAGTGGATTTCTAAAGGAGTTTATGAATTCTTCATGAAGAATTGTGTAAAGATAAGATACATTGAATTTATTCATTTCCATGGCTGAGACAGACAAGAAGACGTCGGTTGACCAGAATAATCTGCCAGCCTTAAAATTAAACAAAAACAGTTTAGCTGTTCGTGCCTATTTTTTCTGTGCTTGGCTTCTGAAATTGTGCCTGAAATGGTATTGTGGGTACTTCGTGATCATGGTCTTTCTGAACTTTGAATCTCCAGCTGAGTAAGGTCTATTACTTTTCTCCCCATTGCTAAATTTCTTCTTTGTAGCAGAAGAATGAGGCTTTTGAGGAGAAGTATTATTTGACAGCTAGAGTTTCTTGAAATGGTTTCATGCAAAAAAATAATTTTTCATGAAAATATATATGAGAAGCAGTAAAGCATAGTGGTTAAGACTTGGATTCGAGTGAAGCGGATATGAACTCAAATTCTGGCCTTGTTACTTGTAGTTACTACTAGTTCTTGACCTTTTTCTCAGTTTATTTTCTCATCTGTACAAAAGGGATGGTTATGTTTACCTTACTGAATTATTCTGAGGATTGCAGGAAATTACACAGGTAAGGTATTTAGTGCACAGTGCGTAATACTTGGCAAATGATAGGTAATATTACATTTCTAGGAGGGAATGTTAAGATTGTGGACATATTTTTAAAACCTAAGTACAGGGGTGCCTAGGTGGCTCAGTCGGTTAAGCGCCTGTCTTCGGCTCAGATCATGATCTCAGAGTCTTGGGATGGAGGCCCACGTCCAGCTCTCTGCCCAGCAGCGGGGTGGGGGGGGTGCTGCTTGTTCCTCTGCCCCTTCCCCCTCTTGTGCTCTGTCTCTCAAATAGATAAATAAAATCTAAAAAAAACAAAAACAAAAATAAAACCTCAGTGCAGGTTTCTAGAGCATTTCTATGAAACCTTACCTAAGTGAAACAACGTAAAGCAAAGAAACAATTAACTTTTCCTAGAGATGAAAATCCTCTTTGGATTTTTTTCATTTAGCAAAAGCAGATACTAATATAGGTCTTTTGTAAAAGCTAAGTGGCATAATACAAACTTTCAGATAGTGAGGGAACCCTGTACTGTGTTAGAAATTTCTTCTAACGAAGTTTTATTGTAATGTTTGCATCTACTTTCTTGTATTAGCAACTTCTGAACTTAATAATGAGTGTATTTCAATGAATTTTTAAAACATTTTAAAAATTAATGTTTAAGGCTTAGCATTATTTCTCAGAGTTAGAAATAAGAGGCAAGGAAAGGGCACATTGGCATGCAAAGGAAATGAATAATGCTCTTAAACTGCCTTGATTTTATAGTGTTTGTTTTTGGTCAATACTTACGCTGAGATGAAAACTTTGGAATTTCACTTTCCTGTATAGCCTTAGGCCTGATAGCCTTAACCTTGGCTGTACATTAGAATCATCTGGAGAAGTTTAAAAAGCACCTAATGACCAGGTTCCATTCTTTTCCAATTAATGAAAGTAGGGGCAAGGGAGGAGACATCAGTATTTTTTTTAAAAATCCCAAGGTGATTTTATTTGCATCCTGTGATTAAAAAAAACAGTATAAATCCTTTAGCCCATTTCTGTCTTCTATAAATATGCCCATTTCTTTTCCTCTCTGTTAGTGCCCTAGAAAGTCATGTACCAAGCCACTGCAGAGTACCTTTGGCCATTCCCTTGCCCATCACACAAAAAACTGTGTACAGTTTGCCTCTTTTGTATAAAAACTAAACTTTGAGGGGTTTGGGAAGTATGTAGTTAGTGTTCACTGACTGTTATCTTTAAATGGGCAGCTGTAATTATTTTCTGCTCTTTTACTTAAGCTTTATTTAATACTCTGTTATGAAAACTGGAAAAATAGTTTTGACAGTTAAAAAATATATGTAATTGATTTGTTAGATTTATGTCAAGGACAACTTTTTTTTAAAAAAGTATTTATTTGAGAGAGAGAGCATGTGTGCATGCTCAGGGGCAGAGGGACAGAGGGAGAGAGAATCTCAGGCAGACTCCATGCTGAGTGAGAAGCCCAACATGGGGCTGTATCCCAGACCCTGAGATTATGACCTGAGCTGAAATCAAGAGCTGGCTGCTCAACCGACTGCACCACTAAGGTGCCCTCAGGAGCAATTTTTTAATTACTTTTTATAAGAAGTCACATAATTTCCCTTTATCACTTGATTATCATTTTTTTTTCAGAGATAATTTGGTAAGCCTAATCAGTTGCTATGAAGTGGGGAGGTCTAAGCAGTGGATATGAACTAGTCAGTTTTGATAATCACATTATCACTAGAATCAGTAGCTTGTACAAATTTTTATGAGAAAAAATATCTATTAACTATAAAAATGTTTAGTAGAGTTGCAATTTCCAGATTTCTAGTTCACATGTGGTATTTTTAATTGCTGATATGAAATAACAATGCTTAATGACCTTACAACCATTCTACGAGGCAGAGTAACAAGGGAGTTGTTATATATTTTAAGGCGTTTTAATTATAGATTATAACTTTAGCAAGTTCCTTTGTTGAATTAATAGAACTAGTGTGTCCATTCCACAGTAGATTGTGAGGCTAATATGACTTGGTCTTATTTTAGAAGGACTGCTCTGGCAGTAGCTACTTCAATCCTTGGAAACCTTTGTGGATTTTTAGCTAATAGTAATGAAAGGTTCTAAAACATTCATTAATTTTAATGCTTTCTTTAGCTCTAAACTGGCAGAAAATTAGCAAGTACTAGTAACTTGGCCGTTTACACATTCGTTTGGTCAATTCAAACAACGGTTACTTAAATAAAGTTTTATGTATCATAAATCGGGTTTACAAATTTATTTGATCATAGTCATGAGCTAGATTGCATAGATCTTATCTTCCCGTGAAGAAATTGAATCACTCAGAGGTTAAACAACTTGTTTTCAGGTGGTAGGAAGATTAGAAGGCCCTTGATTATCTTAAATTTGGACTTTAATTTCATTAAAGCCTAAAATAAATTACGAGCTTTGATTCCCAAGCTTGAACTTTTGTCATTTAAATTCAGTGGGACTGTCTTTATTGTATTTCATTTTATTGGGAACTTTTAAGACTTGGTAGTAGAAAATTTCTGTCCTGAGATGCTGGGTGTTTAGATGATTTACTGATTTTTCTACTCATAGTAAATGCTGTGTATCTAGTGGCCACGATCCTCCTTGGTATGTATGTGAGAGACCTACACAGAAATTTAGAAGTAGTGCATCAAGAAGACTACCACTGCAGAAGAACGAAGACACACCAAATTAAGTTACAGAATATGAAATTATGACAACCAGAGAGTAAATTGATTTTAAGAGAATACTGTCAATTTACATTTTTTTTCTCCGTA
This sequence comes from Ailuropoda melanoleuca, assembly GCF_002007445.2. Classification (NCBI taxonomy): domain Eukaryota; kingdom Metazoa; phylum Chordata; class Mammalia; order Carnivora; family Ursidae; genus Ailuropoda; species Ailuropoda melanoleuca. Next base: position 45,028,009 of record NC_048232.1, read on the forward strand.
AATATAGGCAACTTTACATTTTATGTGATAATTACAGACCCCATGAAACCTGTATTATGAAAACGTTCAGATAAACTATTTTTAGTTAATGTGGCAATTTTTCCAGACTCAGTTTGGTATGAAACTGAAATTCTCGAGTTTTACTTCTGTTTCATCTGCCCACGTTTCTTATATGTACCACAGGTCATCAACTCAGAATATTAAAAACATTTATCCATGTGATTGAACCAAAAATTAGTTCAGAAAATAAGTTCATAACATTTTATAACTACACTCTTCCTATTTACAAGAAGTTTCTTGATGTAGTTCTGGTATTTGAGAAACCCTAATATTTTCAAGATAATGGCTAAGCTAAGTGCACTTACTTCAGCTTTTATTGAACTCCAGTGAAATTGGTCCCATCTGCTAGTCTGTTTTAATTAATAGCCAACTTGGAATATAATGTCCCCGTTAAAAAAAAAAAAATAAAGCCTGTGTAACTGGTTCAACCGTCTTAACCTGACCAAATTCACATTGTAGTTTAAAAGTTGAGTTGGTAAAGACTGCCAAAGTACAGATGTTTTAGATACAATTCCCGAACTCCTTAGGAAACTGTGGCGAGAGAGGAGAAATTGATCAAGCTAATCCTAGAATTCAGATTTTCTGGTTCTTGCTCCATTCAAGGTATACATTTTTATATGATGATGTCACAGCTAAAATTTAATAGAACACGAGAATAAAGCTAATAACTATTTTTCAATCTCCAATCAAGTATATTCTAGGGATTTTACTCATGAGCACTACTTTCTTGTTTGAGAAATTTTTTTTCTGAAAGAAAAATTGGGTGGGCCGCCTGGGTGGCACAGCGGTTAAGCGTCTGCCTTCGGCTCAGGGCGTGATCCTGGCATTATGGGATCGAGCCCCACATCAAGCTCCTCCGCTATGAGCCCTGCTTCTTCCTCTTCCACTCCCCCTGCTTGTGTTCCCTCTCTCACTGGCTGTCTCTATCTCTGTTGAATAAATAAATAAAATCTTTTTAAAAAATTGGGGTTCAGTTATCATTTATTCTAGATATTACATGCTTTATTTTTATTAGGCTCTGATTTAGGGAAACACCTAGAATAAAAAGCCTACTTGGTTTTTTTTCCTCATATTAAGATTTGGTTTGTATTTTCCCCTTAGTGGTTCTTGTCAGATATTAAGCTGGTAGCATGACTAACTCTATTTTAAGGGTTTTCAGCACAGAAAAGGGAGGTGTAAAATGTTTATCCTTTTCCATTTATACTGGTGTATTCAATAATTTATTTGAAAAGTATCTTGAGTTTGAGAGAAATTTTTGCACGTGAGTAGACATTAGTGATACATGTACGTAGAGTACTGTGCATTCCTGACATTTAATTCTTTGACCAGTCTGTTAAAAAGATTAGAGATAAAGTTATTTAACTTAGTTGCAAATATTCAGTAAAATTTGGAGCCTTTTAAAAATAAGGTTTGTTTACATTGTTAAAAAATCTTTTAAATACCCTTTTATCAGGCTTATCTTTTTTTTTTTTCTTCTTTTTTTTTTTTTAAAGATTTTATTTATTTATTCGACAGAGACAGAGACAGCCAGTGAGAGAGGGAACACACGCAGGGGGAGTGGGAGAGGAAGAGGCAGGCTCACAGCGGAGGAGCCTGATGTGGGGCTCGATCCCATAACGCCGGGATCACGCCCTGAGCGGAAGGCAGGCGCTTAACCGCTGTGCCACTCAGGCGCCCCTATCAGGCTTATCTTTTGAAATATAATTTTGACATACCAGTTAATCACCTAGCATTTTATCAACTTTTAATCTATTTTCAAGTGACATATACCGGTGAAATGATCGATTCTGTAATGATCTGAACAATTACTTTATTTAAAGTGTTTTAAAATTGAGAACAGACTAATACCAATAGAGATGTTTCTGACTCTAATCCAGTGCTACAAAGTTTATTCTGATAGTGAGAAACCTGGTTCCCACCAACCACTGTCTGTTCTACATGTTTACCTCCAGTATACATGCATAGCAGTTTCAGAATTATTAACCCATAGCTCTGTGAGGAATCACTTTACCAACTAGAATACACTATTTATGTAGAGTTTTCTTTTCCCCTCTTACAGTTAGCAGTCAAAACATCATTCTCTAAAGTTACTTAGGTTACATACCCCCTTTGGTGTGGCTGTATCATACATTTATGATACCATTAGTCTTTTTTTGAGGTCTGCCTTTCTAACCTCCTGGTTGAGTTTTTAAAATTTGCACACGTTCAGGTTCATTCTCTATGTTGTGAAGTTCTGTGGATTTTAACACATGTATAGCATTATCTATCCACCACATCAGTGTTATATGGAATAGTTCCATCTCTTTGAAAGTTTCCCTGTGTGTCCCCCTTTGTAGTCAGTCACTTCTACCCCTCTCCAATCTGCTGCCAACCACTGATCTATTTTCTGTCTCTGTAGTTTTGCCTTTCCAGAATGTCATATGAATGGAAAACAAAATACATTTGGTTATTTTTTTGGTTAGCAAAATACATTTAAAATTTGTATTGCATGAATTAATAGCTTGTTCTTTTTTATTGTGGAGTGGAATTTTATTGTATAGATATACTATTTTGTTCATTCATCTGTTGAAAGGACATCTTCATTGGTACAAATGTTCATGAACAGGTTTTCATATGAATATAAATTTTTGGTTCACTTTGGTAAATACCCAGGGGCACAGTTGCTGGGTTGTGTGGTAAGTCTGTGTTTAACTTTTTAAGAAACTGCCAAATTCTTCCAGAGTGGCTGTATTTTTGAAAGGTATCTTAGCTGGATTTAGAATTCTTTTTTTTTTTTTTTTAAGATTTTATTTATTTGAGAGAGAGCGCGAGGGAGAGAGTGAGAGAGCACAAACCAGGGGAGAGGCAGAGGGAGAAGCAGACTCCCCGCTGAGCAGGGAGCCCAGCTGGGGCTTGATCCCAGGACCCTGGGATCGTGACCTGAGCCGAAGGCAGACGCTTAACCAACTGAGCCATCCAGTCACCCGTGGATTTAGAATTCTTAGTTGATAGATATTTTTCTTCTATAGTTTAAAAATGTTGATATACTCTCCCCTGCTTTGCATTGTTTCTAATGAGAAGCTCGCTGTCATTCCTGTGTTTTTTCTCTGTATATACTTTCTCTCTTCTGTCTGCTTTAAGATTCTCTTTCACTGTTTTTCAGCAACTTGACTTTAAAATTATGAGGGTTTTGTTCTGTTTGGAGGTTGTTGACGTTCTTTAATCTATGAGTATAGTTTTCATCAGATTTAGGAAAAATGTGGTCACTGTTTTTTGTCCTTCCCTCTCTTTCACTCTTACTGGGGCACTAGTACGTTAATGTTAGGCTGCTTGATATTGCCCTATAGTTCACTGTCTCACTTAATAATGTCTCACATTTCATTGTCCCACAGTTCCTTTTATTCTCACTGTGTTTAATTTTGGAATTTTTTTTTTGATTGCTAGCTGTATCTTCAGTTCATTAAACTTTAAAGTTTAGAAAAGATTGCTGTTAATCTTATCCAGTGCATGTTTAATTACAGATACTGAATTTTTATTTCTAGAAGATCAGTTTGAACCTTTAAAATTTTTTTAACTTTCAAATAATTATAAACTCATAAGAAGATGCAAAAAATAGCACAGAGAGGGGCGCCTGGGTGGCACAGCGGTTAAGCGTCTGCCTTCGGCTCAGGGCGTGATCCCGGCGTTGTGGGATCGCCCCACATCAGGCTCCTCCGCTATGAGCCTGCTTCTTCCTTTCCCACTCCCCCTGCTTGTGTTCCCTCTCTCGCTGGCTATCTCTATCTCTGTCAAATAAATAAATAAAATCTTTAAAAAAAAAAAAAAAATAGCACAGAGAAGTCCCATATGCCCATCACATATCTTCCTCCAATGACGTCATCTTACATAACTGTAGTGCATTACTGAAGCAAAAAATTGACGCAGTATAACTAGACTACAAGTCAGATTCTACCAGTCTTTGCAGGCTCTTACTTTTTTTGGTATGTCTTTATCATTCTGGTGGTATTTTATCAAACATGTAGAGTCCTATAACCACCACCACAAGCAAGATAACAGAACTTTTCTGTCACCATAAATTCCTCTGTGTTGCTAACTTAGGTCTTTTCCGTGCCCTTGCATTTCTGTTACCATATTCATAGTTTTCTTTATCTTCTTGAATGNAAAATCGTTAAAAAAAAAAAAAAAAAAAGAAGTAGCTTCATCCTTTTGAGGCTTGTTTTAACTTTGTTACTGCTGGTCCAAAACATCCTTAGTCTAAAGCTTACTCGGTTTCATTGTTCGTGCATTTATTAGCTTCTGAACTCCATTAAAACTGTGTTAAAACTGTCCCTGTGTTAAAACTGTCCTACTCCAGTTGATGGGAACATGAGTTCTGAGGATTGGTCTGACTACTTTTCAGAGGCTTTTTCTCTGTATTCAGTAGTTTTTTCACATGTGTACACAGGTAATTACTCTGCTAAAACCTTGAGGGCAATCTGATTGTCTTCAGATCTTTCAAGTTCTTCTCTGCAGCTTCCTTCTCTTCATTTGCCCTATAAATTCTAGGTGTCTTGGTGTCTCCCCTAGCTCTGGATCTTTAACTCACTGAAACCATTGGGCTTTAATTAGGTTCTGCCTTCCCCCTCCCTATGTTTTAGCCTCATACTTCCATAAGCAGTAGGGCTTATTCCTTCATTTGTTCTTTTTTCTGTTCTGTTTCAGGACACAGATCCTGAGATGATGTCCGTTGTCTGAAAATTATTGTTTTATATATTTTACTTAATTTTCTAGTTATTTAAGGCAGGAAGATAAATACAGTCTTTGTTTTTCCATCTGGGAAGGCGTCCTGCCTTATAGAAAATTTCACTGTAGTTTTATAAATACTGGTCTTTTCTGACTTTGAATATTTAGCACTTTGTAGGAAAACCAATGTATAAACTTCAATGAATGAAAGCAGCTTTAGAAGGCATGTTTTCTCATACTTGCTGCTTTTCACATACTCTTACATATATACTTACATTCTCTTTCATCTATTGTGTATCCTTTAATTCCCAGTGAGTGTCAATGCAATCTATTACTGAACATTTTATTTAATACAAGATAATGGTGAAAAACGTTAGCTCTTTATGGTTACCTTGAAGAAAATAGAGTACCTTTGTTCCTTTTTCCCTTTGTTTATCAAAAGGAGATGATGAGTCTTAGTTATTGATCAATATAGAATATTGATTCATGTAATCCTTAGAGCATATAGTGGCTGTTGACAGAAACCCTAAACCATGAAATACTTGAAGTTATCCCAAGAGGGAGAAACAAAAGAAATGAACAAAAACAAGTTTTTCCTTTGTACTAAAATTCATAGTTTTCCAAAGTTAGTACTTTTCGCTGGTAAGTTTACATATTATATAATAACTTTTATTTTTAATTAAGTATTATTTAGCATATAAAGTCCTAATTGTCTTTTTATAACTTATATAGTTTAGGTTATGCCAACATACATTAAATTACATTGAAAATTGCCTTGCCTGCTTTTAGATTTCTAACATCTTTTGATGAAACTAGCATAATGTGAAGGTAATGCATGCACTTTACTTTAAATATAACTAATAAGGGAAACATTTTTACCCTGTAAGAAAAAACTGAAGTTTTACATTATTATCCATTGAATTCAGAGTTGCCATGAGTTAAGACAGGTAGTGTTTTAAATTACTAATTTTATAAAACACTAACATTAAAATGGGGTTAATGTTTTTTATGGGATGCATAATAAAATAGTTTTGCTCTCATTTTATAACAGTCATGAAAATTAAGTTGGAGCTGAATATATGTCACTTAACTATTCTTGGACATCAGTTCACTTGGTAATTTTATTTTATGAATAACCTAATTCCTTGAGAGATGATAAAGCTTACATTTATGGCAGTAAATTATACTTAGGTTTAAAAAGTCTTTCTTGGGGCGCCTGGGTGGTTCAGCCGTTAAGCGTCTGCCTTCAGCTCAGGTCATGATCCCAGGATCATGATCCCAGGGCCCTGGGATCAAGCCCCACATCGGGCGCCCTGCTCAGTGGGAAGCCTGCTTCTTCCTCTCACACTCCCCTTGCTTGTGTTCCCTTTCTCGCTGTCTCTCTCTGTCAAATAAATAAATAAAATCTTTAAAAAAAATAAGTCTGCTATTTTTGAGAGAGACATACTTAATATCAGTAGTACATATAAATTGGTAATGAACAATTAACATTTTCGGCCTAGAGCCAGGCATCTTAAAGTATGTCAGCCAAACATAAAATGTAAGATGGTCAAAATTAAGTAAAAATATAGCACCCACTAACTTTGTGTTTGTGACCAAATATAAAACCAGAGACGGAATATAGGTTTTCATTAAGTGAGTTCTTTTTAAAAGTTAAATGTAATAATATTAATTTTCAATGACTTATTTTCCTTGAAAACGTTTTCTGTCCTTATTGCTTTTTAGAGGTAATCCGTGTGTGTGTGTGTGTGTGTGTGTGTGTGTGTGTGTGTGTGTGTGTTGGTTGGTTTTAATAAAATTGATTCATACTTCCTATGAATTTAAATTAGAGGTTTTTATTATCCTCTCCCAAAGTAAATTTCGTATGATGTTAAATAATTGCTCTAAATTTGAATGTAATTTCTAGTGGTTAGCAACTATTATTCTATTAGTTTAATAGATATACTTACTACTTCCCTAGGGTAAACATTTTACTAAAGCTTAGATGAGGGACATTGGTCTTGAAAAGATATGTTACAGATTCTTTGTATCACTTTTGAATTTTTGATCTTTCATTTTCAATTTATATTCTTGAATTAGCATATCTCTAGGGACTATCACCTCTGCTTCATTGATTTGGGGGGGGGTACCTGAGGTTCACAGTGCCTCATCATTTTGGAATTATTTATCTGTTCAGGTTAAGAAATGAGCTCCATTATTTTTCTGGTTTAATGTGAAGAAATACATTCTATTAGAGCATGTACAAAATTGGTGCATTGAAGGACAAAGGCATCCAGAAAGTTGGCATGTGTTGCTCCTCTTCCTTAGAGTAAATTTTAATAGAAAATTGAGTTAAGTTCACATCTACTAACCATCCAGAGAATATATGATGTATTCCAGTCTTATGGCATAGGAATAAACCTCATAAACTGAATGAATAACAGCTGTATAAATAAGCATTTGGAGAATGATTTGAAATTACATGACTGAATTTGAATTAATTGGATATTTCTGAGACTAAGAGGAGAATATTTAAAAGAAATATGTCAGTTGAGGGCTAGTTTTTTGGTCCTCTTTTTAATTCACCATAAGCGTCTAACTTGTGTGTGAGGTCTGGTGGACAGTTTTAATGGGGGAGAGAAGTGGGAGGGAAGAGTTTTTTTTATATTTAATAATTTCTCAAAGTATCTGCCACTCTAGCCTTCCCTAGGTGGTTAAGAGGAAGATCAGTTATGTCATTAAAAAAGTACTTTTTGTTTTCTATGTATCATATTGGATATTTTTGCTACTGTTCATATATTTACATGTTAGTAATTTTGACGGCTTTTGGATAATTCCACTCTAGAGGGAGAACTGGTGGGCGGTCCTTCCTGTGACACGACCCTTGAGTGACAGTTCTATTTGATTGCCTCCAGTACTGTGAGGAAAGGACACGACTCTATGGTGAGGACTGATGGACATACATTATCTGAGAAAAGAAACTACCAGGTAAGATCAGTTTTTTTTTCTTTTTCTTTATTGTTCATATAGCTGTATTGAACTGTTTAATGTGTTATATTTAACGGACACCAGCAGATTAGATACACTTCAGTTTGAAAAATTTGGCTTATAATTTAAAATACATGTGTTGGCTTTGACAGTTGAAATAGTTGGGAACATTTTTCAAAATAAATCATGCTATGATAAATGTATATTCTTTTAATGTCAAAACATTTTTCTGGTGCTTCATGTATATGTCAAAACTTAGATTATCTGATACAAAATTTATGACTCCATGGCTGGGTTCTGAGCTAGTATTCCGTTAAGACAAAGTGCTGATTACTTTTATATGTATTATTCCTGGATGACTAAACCTGAACTCTTAGGCTATATTCAGGGTAATAGAACATCACAGAAATGTAGATAAAATTGGTTATAATATAAAAGAAATAGAAACGCGAATGAACCCCGGGGCGTTCAGAGACCCAAATTCTATTGAGTTTGTCATTAGCTTGCTATCCTTATAATGTAAGGTTCTTGTTTTGTCATTTATTAAGTTGGTTAATAATATCCATTCCCTATGTAGCATGTAAGGCTACTGAAAGGATAGTTGAAGTGTAATATTCCTCTCTCTTTCTTAGGTTTTAAAAGAAGGTGAAAGATAGTGATATGAAGTAGTGATTTAAAAAACATTTTTTAAATTTAATTTTTTCAAAGAAAATCTCCTTTTTTTTAAATTTGATACTAAGTTATTACCAAATTATTCGGTGATTCAGAATACAGAATAGTTCAAAGCTCAAGTAGGAATAAGCTTTAGGCTTTCTGCACTGATACATATTCAGCTTCCCTCAGACCCTTTCACCTACCAGTTTCATTCCCTCTAGACTGTTGAAGGCAACTAGTGTGATAACAGCTTTGATTCACTAACCATTTATCTGCTAATCATTTATTTTAGTCCGGTTAATCTTTTCTTCCCTCAATTTGGAAAGATAGATCATGGAAAAAATTGTGAATGGGTCTTCATGGTGTTAATAGCAAAGAGCCTTTGATTATAAGATTAAGGTTCTGGTTTGGGCACTGTGCCTAATAAAAATAGTGTCAGATTATCCTCCCTTTCACTTAACTTCATGTCTGAAGTTTCTTGCCAGAGTGTTGTGATTTTAATAAGACATAACCGTGACTATGCAGAATCAGTTCTCCCTGTAACCTTTTCTATTCAGAGTTCTCATAGACTTGACCAGCATGGCCTTTGCTAATTTTCCTACTTGCTATAGCTCCTCTTTCCTTACAACCACTTCCAACTACCTTGACTCATAAGATTTTAATTGGTCACACTACTTGGGCTGTTGCATCTTTTGATAGGTTTTGCTAAATTATTTTAAGAATATTGTGATTCAAGGCTATGTGACTTTTCGGTGCTCATAATCAAGTTTGTAAAGTGTAAGTATAGTCATTTTTGTATGATTACACAGTATGGTTAATTTACTTCACGGAATCATCTTAATTCAGAATTCCAAAATTTACATTTAAGAAAGGAATAAAATGAAATTATATTTTACACATGAAGAGATTTCCTAATTCCTGCTCATCCTATTCTAAAAATATTCTGTTGTTCCAGTTACATTATTTATAAGTAATCTGGCTTCCTTAACTTACTTGAAAAAAATTCTTGGGTAGTGTTTTTCTGGCTGAAAATGTTTTCCCCTTTTTTCTTTTGTTGTTACTTAGTGACACTTAATGCATGTTGAAATATCCTTGGAAACAATTGTTTAAATTTCCATTGTAAAATTATTTTATTTTTGAAGCATCTCCTGAAAAGTACATGTATAGACGTATAATTTCCCATCTGATGTCAAGCTTATGTTAAAAGCATATGGGAAATTCAAAGGAGTATTAAATAGATCACTAATATTTTTGTGGATTGCACTGAAAGTTTGTATATGCTGAGATGAAAGGATTTGGATTTTTAAAAATTCTGTTTTGAGGAATTTTTTTGTTTTTCATGGGTAAGGTAGGATTTCTTCGTACATTCAATTTATCTTTGAGGGCTTTTGTTTATGTAGGGAACTTGATGTCTTATAGTGATACTTAAGCATCCTGATAATAATAGGCTAATATTCCAGAGTTTAACAAGAAGGATAATATTTCTCTAATTCTCATGATGGAAGTCTTAGGAACTTAGTGTAAGAATATGTATTCGCTCACCTTTGTGCTAAAAACTGCTGACTTTCAAATGGGTGTTGGTTGAAGTATTGATTTTTTATACTGGTATTTAATTTGTTTCATTTCTTTCTATAAATTTAGGCCCAGTTAAGTTTTTGGAGTTTGAATAGAGTAGTTGAGTTTTATTTGCTTAGACTGCTATATTAGGTCAGGTAAGAATTTAATTATTTAAGTGATTCACAGCTCATTCTTTTTTGGAAGGATTGTCAGGCTTTTTCCAGGGAATATTTTTGCTAGTATTTTCTTATCTTCCTATTTACACTAATTTACTTCAGCTGTAAGTATGTACAAATCTAACCATGTTAATTACATTAATTACTAATTTAGCTCATCAATGGCTTTACTTATATAATAAAACCAAGCTCATAAACATAATACAGTATTTCCACATTTTGACCCCAACATGTTTTTACCGTTCTAGTGTCTCTCCTCTGACTCCCTAGTATGAATTTTTTTCAATTAGGAATATAAAGCTGATTTTAATCCCCCACCCATACACTTTTACACTTTTAAGCCTTTATTTGTTTTTAGTTCCTCTTCATGTAATGCCTCACCTTTGTTTACATCATTCAAGAATTAGTTATCAGTACTCCCAGAAACCCTTCTCTGATGAGCTCAGTGCTCCTTTTCCTTGCTCTCATACCCTTTGTAATACTTCTAGTTTAGTGCTGACCGTAATACATTGTAGTTACCTGTTTATTTGTCCTTGTCTTACCTGTTCTGTCTAATACTGTATGCACTAGCCATAGTGGCTGTTTAAATTTAAATTTATTTAAATTTAAATTTAAAAATTTAGTTTCTCAGTTGTGTTAGCCACATTTCAGATGCCTACCAGCTGCCTGCTCTTAACGGCTACCATATCAAACAGTGCAGATGTAGAACTCTTCTGTCATTGCAATGTTACTGTATGTTACACAACTTGTATGTTACAAGCTTCTTGAAAACTGGAGCCATGTTTTTTCTTATTTTGGTAATGCCAACATATGCCAGTGCCAATGCCGATATATAATTACCCATGATTTTGGGTAAACAATAGGTGTTTAATGCATGTTGTTTTAATAAAATTAAAACAAGAAAATAAGTGAAAGGAAGAAATTGTAGAGTGTGCTGGGTAATATACTACTGGTATTTCCAAGATTTTTAAATGTTACTCCAAATGGAGCATTTTATAATATGAGGTCATTGATCATGTCATGTTGGTTGGTTCAGGGTTATCTATGTGGATCTAATGCATCCCAGTCCATATGTTCCTGAAGAAATACCTCACAGTCTAAAATGCTGCATTAATTAACTTTGTGGAATATATCATGTCATATTACTATGGTAGTGATTGTATAGCCATTTCCTCTTCCCTCCCCCTGCCATTAAATACTTCATTTCCTTTTTATTAATTTTTTAAATCGCAGAAGTTATAGAGGCACATTGCAAAACTTTGAAGAATAACGGAAATATAAAATAGAGTGTGAAAGTTTACCCTGCTTAGTGTATCATTTTAGATCTTTTCTAGTGACATATAGGTGCAAATGTGATTTGTTGTCTTTGTTTTTAACAAATATGCATTTTCTGCGCTTGCAAATTGTACTTAATGGGGAAGTTTCTGTGTGCCACCCTTTTTCCCCTGCCTCCTTCCCAGAAGTAATCACTAGCTTGAATTTTGTGTTTCTTTCTTTTTATTTTTATAGTTTTGTTATATGCGTGTTTCAGAATATACAGGTGCATCTTTCCTTTATGTGTTGTGTGGTGATTTTGGGGAAAATGGTACTGTATATTTCGTTACTTCATATAGGAAAAAAGATAATGAATTTCCAGTCCATGCAGAACAATTTCCCAGATATTGCTAAAAACCTCAGTTACCTGACTATTCAAGTATTTTTGCATAATATAAAGCATTTAAACAAACAAGTTGCCTAATTATTTTAACACATACAAACGCATGAGTAGATGTGTTGCCATTCGGTTTGCAAGACAGCTACATAGTACTATATACAAATTACATTTTTATCTTTTGTACTGCAGTAAAAATGTAATGTAAATAAGGAATGAAATGCCTGTTTCTTTTATTCCAAGTTATACCTTACTGAAAATTTATGTCTTTCTGCTGTCAGGATACATCTTACACGTGGTATATTAGAGTCATAGTTGTTAACATTATAGCTTATAACCATTAATGATTGGTTACCTTATAGTATGACTGAAAACAGCACCAACATCAGAGCATCTTAGAATCTGTAATAGGTTAAAGTATGTTAAAAGATACATAATATAAAGAATACTTAAAAAAGTGAACAAGAATTTTTTAAAAATGGGTACTTAGCAATTCAAGAGTTGTCAGAGTAGATCTGGTGCCCAGAGCAGAAAGATGGAGGTTTTCATCATTGTTGCTGTTTGGCGTTAGGTTAAGGTGAAATAGCTGAGGAAGGAATTAGTTCAAAATATGTCTGAAACCAGTGAACTGGCTCACAGCTTACTCTTCTTTTCTCTTGAAACTCCTACAAACAAATGGGTGTAACCTGTTATCTGTAGCCAGAGGTGAAGCAAGGGGATAGAAAAAACTCAAAATGGATGACTGTTCACTTGCAGTTACACGATGAGGGTGCTCTTACATTTACACTTTTGAATGTGATGCTTCTGCTTATGTCACGATCACATTATCAACAACAGAAGTCCTTTTGACTCCATGACCTAAATATTTTCTTAATAAATTGACATTTATTTGTTATTTTTGGCACCTCTCTTTTTTCTTCTCTGGCCAACCAAGAACACGAAGTTAATTGAATTCCCAAGGTACTCATTGGTTGGCTCGTTTTTACAGGACACTAACAATGTTAGCCTTTCTTTGATTGCATTATATTTTCTGATCCTTCTTTTCCTCATCTTCTGAAATCATCAAATAAGATGATTTTTTTTTCCCAAAAAGCAAGTTTCACCAAGATACATGGTATATTGTACCCTTAGTATCTTGGTAACTTTTTCACAGCGCCCCTAGGCCAAAAGAAGTAACTAACAGCTCTGTTCAGTAATTAGTTCTAAGCCACTTAAAGTAGTAATTAGCATGGTATCTGACAGATACTGCAGTGTTTCCCCAAGATTTAAAATACTGGCAGCATTCCTGTATTCACTGTGGTACTCCTTTTGGGAACTTAGGCCATAGGTTTTTACACAAGAAATACTGTGTTCTCTTTCAGAAAAATATTTTCATTTAAGTAGTTTGCCTCAATCATATATATGAAATGTGTTCGTCATTAAACAGAAAGTTAAAACATTAGTGCAGATATTTCTGTGAATCAGAAAAAATACAGAAGTAAACAAAGTTTTTTTTAAAAATGTACACTTAGGCTCTGCTTAGATTCTGGGATGATCGCGTCAATGGTGGCAGCTTAGTTTTTTAAATCTTTTCTGAATTTCCACATAAAAATAGAACAACCAGGTAGCAAAACCCAAACCCATGAAAACATTTGTAACAGAACTTGGTCATGCGGTATCTCCATGAATCCCCAAATATAAACAGATGAGAACCAAAAAACCTACACTTTTGGGTGCGTGAGAAAGTAGAAAGAAGGATTGGAATGTCTGGCCTGAGAATAGAAGTATTTCAAAGGTGGTGAACAACCAATTTGAAAGTGATTAAGTGTGATTATCCAATTTGAAACTAGGAGAAATTTTCTCACTATATTCGATCTTGGTAGAGGACCTGTGGCCTGAAGTAACTTGAGCAGCCCTGTCTATGAACTCGAAAGACTGGCCTACCAGTGCTCTCTCCCAGGACCCTACTGAGAAGTTTCTGGGAATTGAGCAGTATAGAAGCAACAGAGACAGAGCAGTATAGAAGCAAAGAGAACCTCCAGATAAAAATGATAGAGGAGAACAGAGCCAGAAAAATCTCAGAAAACAAGTCATTGTATTTTTAAACATTACATGAAAACAACAGAAGAGGGAGCTTTATGAAGTTAGAAAAGTTTTTTGAACCCAAACATATTCTCAAAATTCAGGAAAATTAAATTCACAAAAGGTCTTTCAGGAATATTTTTAGGAGTGTTTTTACTAATTTTGAGTCCCCCTCGTCAGTGTTCATATTGATGACATTGGATGTCAAAGTTTTAATTTTTTAGAGAATTTATGGAGGTTGTGTGAAACATTTCCCTGTTGAAATCAAGTAAGTGAAAATATTTGATATCTTTTGAAAGATTTTTTATCTTTCATATTTAAATTTAATCTATCTGAAATTGATTTTTGTATACAGTGTTAGGAGTCCAATTTCCATTCCTCGGCATATAGATGATTTTATCAGTATCATGTAATGATTTTTTTTCTGCCTTCCTCAACTAATTAACAGGACTACTCTATCATAAATCAAGTTACTTTATATTCATGGGTCTGTTTTTAAAATCTCTGTTCTATTACTTTGATGTGTTTGCCTACACCTGCAACCAGTACTGAATTTTAATTACTATACCCTTGTGTTAAATCTTCATGTCCGTCTTTCATTATACCTTCATCTTCCTGAGTGTCTCGACTTTCTTGGCCTTTTGTTCAATGACAAATTTACAAAATATATATAAAAAAGTATTGAGTTTATAAGTGGAAGTTCATTGACTTTATTTGGGAAAGAATTGATATGTTTATGATAGTCTTCCTCTCCTGAATTCATATGTTCTGGTCTTCTGTATTTTCTCTCAGTAAAGTTTTATTATATTTTTAATAATAGACCCAGATTTATGCATACAGTTTTGGTTTTCTGGTAAATGGTATTTTAAAAATTGTATTTTATAAGTGTTACTATTATATTGACATACAGTCAACTTTTTAAATTGATTATTGTATCAATGTTGCTAAATTCTTTAAATCTCAAATTTATTTGTAGGTTCTTTGGGGGTTTTCATATAAATAAACATATCTGGGAATTACAGTTTGGATACTTTCATAATTTTTACAATTTACATTTCTTTTCTGAACTCATTAATACTTCTCAGGCATTGTCGAATAGAAGTGTTAATAGTAGAACTCTTTCTCTTGTTACTAGTCCTAAAAGCTTTAAGTTGTCAGCAATAAATACAATATTTGATGCAGTATCTTTTTTATAGATGTAGTTTATCAGGATAAAGAAATATTTTTTTCCTCTGTAGCACTCTTTTCATTTTTAAGGTTGTTGTCTATGTCCCTTTTCTCTTTATTTGTCAGTCTGGTAGAGACTTGTCAGTTTTACTAGGAATTTTTAGCTTTAGTTATTTTTATTTTATTTTTTGTTTCATATTCATCATTTTGTATTTGTTCATCAGTCCTTAATTACTTTACTTCTTAGGGTTTATTATAATGTTTTTTAATCATAAGTGTTTATGATGAGATTTTTCTAGTTATCTTTCTGTTGCTGATTTCTCATGTAATTCCACTGTAGCTATAGAATGTGATTAGTATGGTACCACCTACTTGTTTACGAACTTGAACAAAATGCATATTGACCGTTTGGTGGGTGTATTGGCTGTATTTCTCTTTATTGGATCAGATTTGTTAATCTTGGTGTCTGTTATCTTCTGTACCCACATATTTACCCGTTATTATTCACATGTTATTATTATTTATTCCTTTCTTTAGATCATACCCTTTTATTTCTTTAATTATTTTATACATTCATATGTTTGATGTGTGATAAATCAAACAATTGGAAGTTGCCACAGATCATTCTAATGTCCTTTGTTTCTGCTGGTTCTCCCTTATGGTACCTTATTTCCTTGTGTGTGTGTGTGTGTTAAGTTACCATTTCATGTTTCTTAGAACTCTGTGGGAATTTGTTGAATACTAGGTGGAAGGACATTTTTCCCAAGGGGATTTGATTTGCATTTGCTTTTGCTGATGCCTAAGGGACTACCAGTCCAGGACCAATTAAAAATAAAATGTTAGCTTAGCTTGCAGTCCACATAGGTATTATGAATTCAGGCTGGTTTATGGCTATAGAGTCTCAGAAGAGCTTTCCTGTACCTCTTGCTGCCTAACATCAAAATCATGACATTCAAGTGCCTTCTTTACTAAGGGGTTATCACAGTTATGATGTACCCTTTTAAAAGGTGCTGGTTTATGAGAAGGTCTTTTAACAGGTGTTCTACCTTGGACAGATTCCCCTTTAGGGATATAAACTTGTGGCTTTTCTGTACTCCAGCTTTTACTTTGTTTTGGGGTGCTGAATTTCCTTCTCTCCTTCCTTTCCAATGTCCCAGGCTCAACAATTCATTTAAAAATAAAAATGTAATCACTGTGTTAGTTTTCAGTGATATTTTGTTCGCACTGTATCTGCATTTGAGAATAATGCCTGGCATACGCTCAGTAAATATTTGTTGGTTGGCTGAATCAGTATTTCATGGAGCATTTTTTAGTTTGTTTTGAGTGGAGCATTTTGTTTTTTGTTTATAGTATACCCTAGTACCAGAAATACATATCTTGATCATTTTGTAGGTGTCAGCTGAAATTTCACTTCTTAGGGAAGCATTTCCTGTTTCTATTATATATTCTTATTGTTCATTGTAATTTGAGGGGGGGCTAGTGTTATTTCTGCTTTTTATCATCATCCTTGATTGAAAAAATTTGATAGTTTTTTTTTCATTCCCTTCCTTTTCTTCTTTTCTTCTACTTTTGTTTTTTCTTCCCTTCCTTTCTTTCCTGCCTCCTTCACTTCCCTTTCCTTTCTTTTCCTTCCCTTTATAGTGTCATTTTTCTTCTACTTGAAGAGCTTTTTAAGTTTTTTATTTTATGTGTAATCTAGGCAGAATTATTTAAAGTCATTAAATTTTTATTTAAGGAATTTCACATGTTGTGGTTCCTTCCCCTATCAACTTGCTTCCTCCAAAGTTTGAGTCATAATCTTCAATATAGCCTTTTTAAAAAGAACGTTTGCTTTACCCACAGTTGTCATGTCCATTTGTCCACAGTTCTTTTAGTTGGGCTTCTTTGATCTCTACTTGAATGGGAACGTACTGGTACATACTTCAAAAATTTCCAACCTGTAATCTTTGGGACCCAGTTTCATCAAGCCATTTATTTTAGGGCCACTTGTAGGGTCAGAGTAGCTGGATCTGCCTGGTGGTCAATTTCAGACACCCTGTATATGTGTGTCAGTTGAAATTGTATTCACTCCTAAACTGTTTCACACTCTGGGATAGTACAGATCTTTGGGGCAGACCAATTCCTAAGATTAAAAAAAATGACTATTAGACCTTATATAGTATCTCTGTCAAGTAGTTCTTTTCCTACAGATCTAAGAAATAGTTCTGTGCTTAAAGCAAACCACATATTTACTCCATGAAGTGTTTCCAAGAATGTAAGTGTTTCCAAGATAAAGACCCATCAGGATAGACGTTAACTAAAAAACTTTTTTATGTTGCATTCCTGATGGTGATGATTCTTTCACATTTGTATGTCTGCAGAAGTCTTTATTTCATCTTCATTTTTGAAAGATTTTTTTTTTTTTGCTTGGTGTGTAATTCAAGATTGACAGGGTTTTCTGATTTTAGTATTTTAAAGGTTTTGCTTTACTGTCTTCTAGCTTCAGTAATTTCTGACAAAAAAATCCGTCATTCTTATCTTTAATCTTCTACATAATGTAACTTTTTCTCTGGCTAGTATTAAGATTTTTTTTATCATCGATCTTATATATCTTTTTTTTTTTCCTTTAAGATTTTACTTATTTATTTATTTGAGAGCGAGAGCAGGAGTGGCAGGGAGGGGCAAAGAGGGAGGGAGAAGCAGACTCCCTGCTGAGCAGGGAGCCAGATGCTGGTGGGATCTTGACCTGAGTGGAAGGCAGATGTTTAACCTGCTGAGCCACCCAAGCACCCCTGGTATTACACATCTTGAATGATATATCTTGGTATATGTTTGAGATTTAGTGAGCCTCTTGATTTTGTGTTTAGAGTTTTTATCAAATTTGGGAATTTTTTATCCATTATTTCTTTAAATGTTTATTCTATCCCTTTTCTGTTTTGGGGATTCACTTGAAGTTGTCCCACAGCTTACTGATGTTTTAAATTCTTTTCTTTCCTCTATGTTTTATTTTGGTTAGTTTTTATTGCTGTTTTCAGTTTCACTAATTTTTTCTTTATCACGGCAGTTATTCTAACTTCTACAAACAAAATGTAGTTATAATAACTGTTTTAGTGTTATTACCTATTAATTCTGTCATCTGTGTCCTTTCTGGTCCGTTTATGTTGATTATTGGGTTTTTTCTTCCCCATTATGTATTTTATTTTACTGCTTCTTTGTATGCCTAGTAACTTTTGTTTGGATGCCAGTCCTTGGAAATTTTACCTTTTCAGTGCTGTGTATGTTTTTTGGTTAATATTCTTGAGCTTCCTTGGGGACAGAATTTAGTTACTTAGAAGCTGTTTGAGCCCTTTGAGACTTCTTTCTTTTTCTTTTACTTTTTTTTACACAGAACCCCAGTAGCCTTTAGCCTAGGGCTAATTTTTCCCAACTATTGAGACTGTACTCTTCTGAGTACTCTACCCAGTGCCCTGTGAATTATATTTTAATACTCTGACTTGTGGGAACAGCCCTGTGTGAGTCCTGGAGAGTGTTCCACTGTGTCTTTTTCCAGCCTCTGGTATTTTTCTTTGTGCATATGTGGAGCAATACTTAGCTGAAGACTCAAGAAGGACCTTGTTCAGATCTCTATAACTCTTTTTCTTGCAGCGCTCTTCTGTCTGGTACTCTAGACTTTTTACTCTAGCTGCCTTGGCCTATCTAGATCTGAGCTACACTTCCTCAATTTGCAGAGATTTCTGAGTTCCACCAGGGCTTCCTCTCTCTGCACTGCAGCCCAGAAACTCCTCCAGTGTGTAAGCGAGGGCACTTGTAGGGCTCGCATCAATTCTTTCTCTCTCAGGAGTTATTGTCTTGAACTGCCTTATGTCCTGTGTCTGAAAACCATTGCTTCATGCATTTTGTCCTTTTTTAAAGTTGTTTCAGGTGAGGCAGGAGGGAGGGGTGTTCCTACTCCATCTTGGTTAGAAGTACAAATCATAAGATTTCATTTTTTTAAAATTATATTTTGGTTGAGAAGATAGATGAGAAGTCATATCTGATAAAGAGAACAAGCTTTTGTGTCAATATTCAGTTAAGGCTTGAATACTTTTTATTGTGTAAGACTCTATGTGGTGTGTAATACACAGAAATATTAGACCTGTGTTCAGCACTTAAGATCATTTGGGAAGACACATAAAAGAGTGCAGGTCAGCAAATACATTACAATTAATACATAAAGTCTTCATAGCTATGATTTTCTTTAACCTAAAGCAAACAATTGCATGATTTCCCTTGAATTCCCTTCCTCAAGATTTCCTAGACTCTAATAGACCTGTAAATACAGTAGCCATTTATCTTCTCAGCTGAGGTAATAATTTTACTAGTATTCCTAGTAAAATATGTGTTCTGTAGCATAGAATAGTAAATCATCTCTTTAATATTTAACTTAGCTCAGTAAATTAACAACACCATAGTATATATGCTAATAAAAAAAAGAAAAAGGAAGATATTTTTTCAAGAATAAATAGGAAGTGAAGATCTTTCTTATTTAGGGCCAGAAATGTCAAGAGAGACTGCTTGAGACATATGAAATTTAAACCTATTCTTCTCTAGTGGGATATTATACAATTATATTGGGATATTATACTTTACTTTCTACCTGTATTACTTTGGACCAGTTAGGTAAAGTCTTTGACACTCTTCATATTTAAGAATGAGATCTTTAAATGCTGATTGGTTTCCTTGTAGAAGCATTTCAGTGAACAAATACAGTATAGAAGGTGAAGATAGCAAATCGCCATTAGAGCGTCATAGTAATAGATGCTGCAAGCAATATCCATGGATGAATGCTATAATTAGTAGGCAGAAATTTAAGGTCAAACAGATACTTGCACACTCTTAAAGAACTTACTGCAAAACATTCAGTGTTTTAATGGGAAAATAGGAATTTATAGTTGAGAAAACTGGTCGATGTACCAGCTTAATCAAGATCAAGATTAATATCACCTGTAATAAGACATATCATCATCATATAGACTCCTGTATATGTCCATGTAGGTTGCTCTGGAGAAGGACATATTACCTCTGCAGTGACGTGGCTTTAAAAGTACATAACCTCTACCTACTCATGAGAAAACATAAGACCTACTCACATTGCAGGACATTCTATGGTGTAGTTAATCAGTACAACTAATGACATCAGTGTTGTGAGAGGCAAGGAAAAACAGGTAAAGTCCAAGGTTGGAGAAGACTGAGGAAACATAAAACTAAATGTAACGTGGATCCTGGGATAGAAGAAAGACATTAGTGGAAAAACTGGTGAAATCTGTATAAAATTGTTTAGTTAATAGCTAATTTCTTAGTTTTGGTACTTGTACTATGGTCATATAAGATGTTGCCACTAGGGGAAAGTGGGGCATATGGGAACTTGGTACTATTTTTGCAAATCTAAAATTATTTGCGAATAAGAAGTTTTTAAAACATGGTGACAGTGTTTGTGGACAGAGCTTATTACCATGTAGTTAAATTAGTCTTTTTGTTGGGTAAGTACCTCATTTGGATAGTATGTGACATTCATTTCCCTTGAGCAATTTCAATTTTCCACAAAAAATATATACTTACAAGAGGAGGACAGAGAGGTGGTTCTTACATTTTCACTGGTGGCATTCTGTAAGCAGGTTAAGGAAAGAAAGAGAAGGATTGAACTTACAGTTACAGATGTAAATCTTCATCCTTCAGTTTTCAGGTCCATGCCTCACCCTTCACCTGCACTTTGGCTAAGTACCAAGATTTAGAGCCTATCCATTTGGGTTTTTTTTCTGGAGAACAAAGCTTTGGTATCTTATTGGAGACACAGGGGCTGGTTATTCTCCTGATAACTGTGATAGGGGAACATCTTTGATTTATCTAGAGCCTGTAGACCCCACCCTTCCATGCCTCAGTTTGAGGTAAAAGTAATCATCTTAGAGAGGTTTTGTTATGATTGAGGTTTTATATATATATGTGCATTATGTATATATGTCCCTGTGTAACATGTATACATACATATATACACATGCATACACACACAGTGCTTTGAGCAGTATTTATCATTCGGTAAACATTCAGTACCTGTTAGTGCTTAATTTGTAGCAGGCCCACTGTGTTAGACTGCTCAGGCAGTGCACTGTTTGGCTAACTCCAAGGAGTGCATATTCCCATGGACTACAGTGCAACCCAGTGGCTTTAAGTAGTATAATTCTTCTAGTGGGATTTTGTGATACAAAAGAGACACGTCTTGCTCTCAAAACAACTTTTTAAAAAAAGCAATCTAACTTGAGAAAAAAAATTAAGGAAATGGAAAAAGGGTTTTTTTTTTTTTAATATCCCGGTTCTTATCTAGTGCTTCTCATAATATGGCACTCTAACCACTGAAGGTTTCTAGCAGTCTATTAGGTATTTTGGAGGTGGTTGTCAGTTTCAGTGGGAAAAGGCATAAAACAATTTTATTTATATATGTTTCAGAAATGTAAAGTTTAACATTAATTTTTCAACATAATTCCATTAGTTTTAAAAATAATTATTGTGTCAGAAAATTTTTGCCCTGTGCTGTAAGCAGTTCATTGGTGTCAAATAACACTCAGGTAATGGCAGTAAGATGAGGACACATTCATGTTATGGGCCTACTCTGTAAGGCAGTGAGTGTTCCAGATCCTAAGGAGACAAATAAAGAGACAAAAAATTCTGTTCTTATGGAGCTGACATTTTAGAACAAAAGAAACAAAATACACTATAAATTATATGTTGATAATGTGGAGAAAAAATTAAAATAAGAAAGGAGATAGTGCCTAAGGGGTTGGGGAATGGGTGTGTAATTTTCAATATTCAGGGGAGTCCTCACTAATATGATTCTACCTGAAGTTGGGTGGGGTAAGAAGCTATATAGTTACATATCTAGGGGAAGAGCATTCCTGGAGGATAGAAGTGCAAAGGCCTGGAGATAGGAGTGGGGAAGTAGTGTGGCAGGAACACAGTAAGAGAAAGGGAAATGGTAGGAGATTTAGAGGTTAAGGGTAACTTAACCAATGCTGTGGAAGCCATTGTAAATGTGTTTTCACCTCTATTCCCTTTGATTTGTAATGTTCCTTTACTTCTGAGCATCAGGTGGATAAAGTAGGTAAGAGTAGAAAAGTGATATCTAGCTCATGGTAGATGCCTACTAAATGTTTATTGAATTAATTTATATGGCACGGTGTTCAGAAGTATTTTAAAGGTCCTGTGTTCCCTTGCTGAAGGAATAGTTTTCATTTTTAACTGCTTCATATAACATAATTTTTCTCATACTCCTCTATATTTAGTTTACAGTTTCAGAATATTTGCCACCTTCAGTAATATTTGTTATTGAATAGATGTTATCTTTAAATAACTGAAGCATCTATTCTATTAGCCCTAGTAGTATTCATAATGGAATCTAGTTTTCTCAGAATCAGTAATTCACTTGTATTATAAAACAAAGATTCACATTTTAAGTCCTGTTTTTTGATTGATTTCTTTAAAAGTCTTTACATTTTTCTCTTTATCATTTAGTTTCTTTCAAGTTATTTTAATTGAAGGGTCCTTATTTGTTTTTATCAGAGTGGGACACATTTAAGAAGTTCTAATTTTTTGAATTTATTGAGACTTGTTTTGTGGCCTAATGTGTGTGATCTATTCTGGAGAATGTTCCATGTGCATTTGAAAAGAATGTGTATTCTGCTGTTTTGGAATGCAATGTTCTCTATCATTTCCTCCCAGGGAATATACTTATACCAAAAGGTATTCCTGGTTTTCAAAAAATTCACTGGTCCACTTTTAGGGATTTAAATACATCCATGTAGTCTAGCTGTCATTCTGCTGGTTGATGGTGTTAATCTATATGAGAATCTAAGATTTAATGTTGAGTGCTTAGGAGAAAAAGAAAAAGTATACAAGGAGTGGATAGGCAAAGTATTTTAACATACTGTCTTAGATGGTTTCATGATCGCCAGGTAAGCCCTATCCTTTCATTTTCTGAAAAAGTGTGCAAGTTTATAGAAAGCTTTGCCCCCTGTCCTTTTTTTGATTCATACTTTCAATTAGTCTGAGAGATGATTCTGGGGTTGGGAATAATGAAGATGTGAACAGGGAGTCATAATGTTGAAACTGGACGTTCAGATCTTTATAGCATGATTTCCTTATTTTTCAAAGAGCAGAAGAATCCCATCGTTTATCATGTTCTGGTTGGACTCCTTTCTTATCGTTTGCTGGAGTTTGAACTTCAGAGCTATGGTGTCAACCCTGCTGTAGTATCTCAGGGGAGCTCCTAGTGTGGGGCTGGTGTCATGGCTCACCCTCCAACCTTTCCTTCTTCACTTCAGCCTCCAGCTCTGAGCTTTCCAATTCCCAGAGTAGCAAATGTTGAAAGAAGTTGCACAGGTAAGTATGTGGTGGGAAAGTCTGGGGAAAAATGGTACTGTCATCAGTATTTTGAGGGTGGATGTTGGGCCATTTACCAGTGAGTCATTTTGTTAGCTTAAAAATACAATGTTTTTGTAAATTATTTTTCTCATAAAACTATCATAAATTATTAAATAGAAGAGTCTAGTGTCCTAAGAAATAATTTTACTTTTTTGTTAGTTAGATGTGAAACAGAAAACCTTAACCTGAATAAACCATTGATATGATAATACAAAGGAAGGTTATTAGATTTTTTTTAGCAACTTCATATTTTTCCACAGTGTACGGCAGAACCAGAAAATTTGTTTTCAGAAAAGAAGCTAAGAAAAAAGTTGGGGAAGGTGTAAATTTGTAGACTTAAAATTTTGTAACTTGGTCTCAAAATGGGGCAGGATTTAGTTTCCTTCCAGTAGCTTTAGATGTGCTGTTCTTCTGTTTCTCGAGATTTTAGGCAAGTAGCTGTATTTTTAATATTTGCAGGAATAGAAACTTCAAGTATCTTTTTCTCTGAAGTCTAGGCAAGAAGACTGGAACATTTCTACCATCTTAAGGTTTTAGGTTAACAAATGAGTGTAGGAACAGTGAAGGCATAATGTCTGCTACAGAAGTTCAGCAAAGATTTGTTGAATGAATAAGGTCATCATATTGTGTGTGTGTGTGTGTGTGTGTGAAATTGTAACACTCCATGCATTTTTTCATTGTCTGCATTGTACTGGAAATCATGATCTAACATTACAGATTTTTTTCACTTAATGTATGGTTATTAGAAATAATTTTGTAGCAATGTAGCCCTAGGTCTGTACTGCTTTGCTTACTAATACTATCTTTTTAGGCTCTTGCTTCTCCGAAAGCCTTCAGAAATTGTTTCTTTCATTCTCCCACATTGATCCTGTATAATTCTTATTCAAGTGATTTCTACATTCTTTTGCACATAACAAGACATTCAAAATTATATCCCGGGAAAGGAGCCTTAATGTGGCCTATGATTGCTAACATTTCTTTAGAGAAAGTGTGTCACACTCAAAGAGATTGGGACACTGACTGTTTGGCACTTTAGGTCCTGAAAGTATAGAATCCTCAGCAGTTTATCCCCTTTTCTTCCCGTAAATTGTAGAGTTGCTTGTTTTTTGTTTTTTTTTGTTTTGTTTTGTTTTAAGTTTACTAGGAGCTTTGTAGAAATGCATAGTCCCTTGACAAAGCAGACCATAGATAGTTCTTCTGGATTTCCCTTCCTCCCTTTCTCTTAGACTGATCCTCCCTCTTAAAGTTTAAGATTGGTTTAAGATGTTCATTCTCATTCAGAAGTTTCCCTTATGCTTATGGGATTTGTTTTGTATCCTAAACATAAAGATTTTCTATTGTTGTATATCCTTTCACTTGTACATGATAGTTTTATATCCTAAAATTTAAGGGTGAAGTACTGCTTATTTTAATTTTAGGACCTATTTATGTGATTTCTCAACTCTAAACTTACTGCTCATAAGGCATACCAATTACAGTTGGTTCTTTAGTTGGTATACAGTTGTGTGCTTTCTTCTGTGGATTAGCACGTTTTGAGTTATTAGAGTTTTATTTTAGGATGATGTACTTTTTAAAGCTTACATATTGGTGGTTCGTTCTTGAATCTGTATAAGGCGTATTGATACAGGTGATTTTAAGATTCTGGAAAAATCACAAAATCTGTTTCTTCATGTTGAGGTGTTCACAACATATTCTCCCTAGATCAAAATCAAACTGATAGGGGCATTTATAGACTCTTAGTAACACTTTTTAGAGAATTTGTAGATTTTTGGGGTGCATTTTAAGAGATGGTATACATGGTTTTGGGGACTATCGTCTTCTGAGTAAAGCAGCTTCAGGCAACAGATTTTAGTAGATGGTTTTTGGATTAGGAAGAGTGATGTGTTCTTTTCTCTGTCTTCGCTTGCCCTCTCCATTTTCTTCTTGGATAAGTGCTACCCTGGTGGTGGTGGTGGTGGTGTTACGTTGGCTGAGACTTCTTACAAAATATCTCTGTAACCCCTGGAAGGGACCCTGTGCCAGAATATTTACCTGCTTTCCGAAGTAAGAATTATAGATATGTTCATATAGGCCTCTAGTTTTTGGCTGAATCACTTTTTTCCCAGCCAGCATTATATGTTCCTGTGCATCTACCTGTTAACTGCCTTTTGAGTATTCATTAGAGCTTTTATTGTTCATTTATTGGGCATTCTGCATTTGCTAAAAGTGAAGTGAATGGCTTTTATTTATTTCTGTACTAGTGGTTCAAGTTGATTGATTTAGAAATTCTACCTCTAAAATTTATCTAAACCTTCACTTTTCTTAGATCCATCCTAAGCAGATTCATAAACTATTCATTATGTATTTGTCATATTGTAAATATCAAGCCACAGTATTCTGGAGCTGGTAGGACTTCATAAGAAATATGTTTACTATATGAGAAGAGAAAGATCATTTGTTCTTGTTCTAACGATGTTCAGATATTGAGTTTTGTTTTGAGAAGCTAGATTTTTATTTGTTTCCCAGCATCTGTATCCTTTTTTACTTAAGTCCATTTCTTTTTTTTATAGTTTTTCAGGAATGAAATAGAATAAGGATTATTTATAATACTTATGAAACGGGATTGGTAGCTCAGAATCCCGTTACTGAAAAATACTCCTAAAACAAAAATTCCTTGGGTTATAGATATTTCTGGGTTGCTGTGTATAATGTTTGATATAGGGATGTTCTGGTTTCACAGAGTTTGGGCAATATCCCAGTGAGATTTGACTTGTCACTTTTCTCTGTAATGGGTAATAATAAAAATACCATATTATCTTCAGATACTGTGGCTTTTTATGATTGGTTTCACATGTTGATTACATCTTGATAAAGCTGATAAATATTAATGGTAATTACTGTAATTTTTATTAGTTTCTGCTTACTTTGTAGACAACAGATAATTTGTGTGTATATGTATATGAAGTGTTTGCTGATAGTG
This sequence comes from Ailuropoda melanoleuca, assembly GCF_002007445.2. NCBI lineage: Eukaryota > Metazoa > Chordata > Mammalia > Carnivora > Ursidae > Ailuropoda > Ailuropoda melanoleuca. The sequence goes on from NC_048232.1 coordinate 45,054,392, forward strand.
AATATGGATTCTTTATTCAGCAATCAGAGTGAATCAGTAAAATTTCCATTAGGGAAAGTATAAGAAAGGAAGTTTATTCACCTCTCCTCCAAGGCACCATATGACTTATATATAATTTGGTGCTTTTTATCTTTTATAATGCAAGGTAGGAGCAAATTCTGTTGCTAGAAATGAAAAAATTCACGACTATTGAAAAGTCTTCATACTTTAAAGTTGTGAAATAGTTGCTTTTGATGGTGGGGCAAATGTATCAGCATGTTAACAGTAAAACTTCTGGCTCCATTAGAGAGAGAATCCACAAGAAGTTGCTGTTAGGGATTTGTTCTTATTTGAACCCATTTAATGGAGGCGTTCTACGTATTTAACACTGCAATGTCTGTTTTAGTGGTTTATAATGAAATTTAGAGGTTTTATAATCCTAATTCCTTGAAAGATTAAATTATTTCACTGTATTTAGAAAGTACTTAAAAATATTAGTTGATTTGGGGGCGCCTGGGTGGCTCAGTCCTTAAGCATCTGCCTTCGGCTCAGGGCGTGATCCCAGCATTCTAGGACCAAGCCCCGCATCAGGCTCCTCTGCTGGGAGCCTGCTTCTTCCTCTCCCACTCCCCCTGCTTGTGTTCCCTCTCTTGCTGGCTGTCTCTCTCTCTCTCTTTCTGTCAAATAAATAAATAAATAAATCTTTAAAAAAATTTAGTTGATTTGGAATATGGAAACAGTAATTACTTTTTAATTGGTGTAATAGTGTTCTTTCGTTTAAGCATAATTCTATCCTAAAATTAATGGAACTTTGTCTAAAATAGTTTGGTAGTGAGTGGCTTTTGTTTTATGTACCTCTAGTCAGTTCATTCTCATTTTTCTGCCAAAGAGATCTTTTTGACATGCACAAATATTTGATTGTAACATCCTCTATGTCGTTCACTGCAAAATAAGCACCCTCCCCTTTTTGCCCCTTACTCCTTTTCCCATCTTGAGGCTTACAGTTTGGGGAGAACGCACACATTAAACTATTAGTTGTATGTTGAGAATCAGTGTACTATAGTGGTTAAAAGGGTGTAACTCTAGCAGATTGCCTGGATTCATATCCCATCTCTGTCCCTTATCAGATAATGGAACCTTGGGCACATTAGATATATGACCTTGGGCATGTTATCCAACTTTTCCATTTCTCATCTGAAAATGAGGACTACACAGGTAAATACTTAAGGATTACATAAATCAATACATTTTAAAGCATTTAGAGTATATTACCTGGCACATAGTAAGTGGTCAATGAAGGTTATTTTTTATTATTGTGTGATTGTAGTTTCAGTGAAGTATTTTCAGTGACAGTAAATCAGGAGCCTTAACGTAGTGTGAAAGTTTCAAATAGAGAAAGGACATTCTAAATAGAGGTATCAGCATATACAAAGGCCCTGAGGTGGGAAAGATCTTGTGTTGGTGTGGCAGCAGTTTAGTGGTGGCAGGGGATCTGTGGAGAGAGTTAAGGTAAGAGAGTTTACATAGGACCTTGTGAGCCTTAATACCGTTTTAGGAAGCTTTTGAGGAGTTTCAGTCAGTAGGGCTACAACAATTACATTTTTATTTTAAAAATTCATTTTGGCTGATGTGTAAGAGTAGATTTGAGGGGAATAAGAATGGGTTAATAAAAATCTTTTGGAGGATATTGGAGATGCTTGTGCTAGGAAAGATATGGATAATGTCGATATTTAAAGTTAGTCTAGTCAGCTTGAGTTTTAATTGTTGAAGATCATAGAAGTTACAGATGGCATTTTTCAGAGACTAACATGATTAAGAGCATCTGTGAATAACTCAAGCTGAGGCATAAATTTTGTTTGGGGTTTTGAGATAATTACTGCTACACGATTACATTAAGGTCATGATCTCAGGAATCTTGGTCTGTATCCTCTAGGTAGAAGAAATTAACAAGAGTGAGTCAGTGTAGTGGTTATTAGTATGGCACCATAATAAACTAGATTTTTGTACCTGGTTTTCCTGCCTGTACTGTTTCCCTCTTAACCTGGCATTGAAGTCCAGGCCTACTTTCCTTATCACCTATCACCATTCTTCCAGACTTCCTCTGTTTTAGCTTTATTGAAAGCCTTGTTTCTCAGGCTTTCTCTCACTTGTGAGCACTTGTGTATGCTTCTGTCTCTTGTGCCACAAGTTTGCTTCCACCTCCCACCGCACACACTTCAACTTTTTAAATTTTTTAATCTTTTTCAATCAAGTCTTTGTTCAAACATTAGTTTTTTTTATAATAGAATCTTACAGTCCGTTTCCCACAAACACAGATACATCCTTATTTGTGTTCCCAAAATACCTGTGCAGATTTTCGTATTGTAATTGTTTATTTACAGATAACGTTTCCCAGAGAGACTATGAGCTTGTTTGAGACATTGATCTGTTACTTATTCAGCTTTTGTATTTGCTACCATAATTTTTTAAAAAAGATTTTATTTATTTATTTGAGAGAGAGCATGGGGGGGCAGAGGGAGAGGGGGAAGCAGGCTCCCTGCTGAGCAGGGAGCCCAATGTGGGGCTCCATCCCAGGACCCTGGGACTACCACCTGAGCTGAAGGCAGACGCTAAACTGAGCCACCTAGGCACCCCACATTATCACGACTTTTGGTGTAATTCATACAGTATTCTCTCGGTATGTTTGTTGAAATGTGAAAGCCGATCAGTCAGGAGGCTAAAACAAACTAGACCAGAGCTTAAACTAAGATGATGGTAGGAAGAATGGCAAAAACAGATGTGAAAGCCACTTTGAAGAAAGGATAGAACTTGGATGTATAGAAAAAAGCAAGAGGAAGTAAGTTGGAAAATCAGTTTTAAATATTAACTGATTTAGTTTATTAATTGTGCTTCTCAGGTAGAAATGTATAGGGGTACTTTAAAATTTGCTGCTAGAACCTTGAGTTAAGCCTGGAGGTAGATTTTGAAATCAACCTGCATTTGTTTGCTATCAGGAAAAGGACCATTCTGCCATGGATGTGTTTCTGTCCCTGGGAATAGGATTCCATGCCTGGGACATTTGCCAGCATTATAGACAATAAATGATTTCAGTGTAAGTTCCTCTCCAGAGGCCTTGCTGAAGGAAATATGTGTAAGATTAAATATCATCCTGCTTTGGATATGATCTGAGTCTATTTTTCACCCTTTCCTATGTGGTTTTTTTCTGCATATGTATATACACATATATACACATATATATTTTCAGGTTTTCATTTATAAAGTGTCCTGGTTTTGTTGCCTTGATAAAGTTCCAGGCCTTGCTTCTTACTTCTTCTGTTCTTTTTTTTTTTTTTTTTTAAGATTTTTTTTTTTTTTAATTTCTTTATTCAACAGAGATAGAGACAGCCAGCGAGAGAGGGAACACAAGCAGGGGGAATGGGAGAGGAAGAAGCAGGCTCATAGAGGAAGAGCCTGATGTGGGGCTCGATCCCATAACGCCGGGATCACGCCCTGAGCCGAAGGCAGACACTTAACCGCTGTGCCACCCAGGCGCCCCACTTCTTCTGTTCTTTGTCATCCATCCCACCTGGGGCTACTTTACTAGTCTTTAAGGGTTTAGATCATCTTAAATTTGGGGTTTTGCAAATTCTTTTTTTGTGATTATTCTGATTTACTGCATTTGAGTTTGAAATACTGTGTTTAAATGTTGAGAGTGTCATACCTTAGGAATTCATAGCTAGTCCAAATTAAATTATGAAGAAGTATGTTGGGAAAATCCAGCCAGCTTAGTGCTTCCATTCTGCCTGTCACTTTAATCCCCCTCTCTCTACTACTACATTTTGAGACCAACTCTTTTGTGGGGTTTGGGGGGCTTAGGCTGATAGAAAGGAGCAGTGTAAGCTAACCTATGTATATACTTTCTGATTAGAGTTTGTGGAATCAAAGGAAAGATAAAATGTCTTTACTAAATGTTTTAGATCTATGTTCAAAAAAGGCTTAAGAAACTACTTTTGGTGTATACATATGTCATATCATATTCTTTCTTGCTAAAAATCTCACTTTTTACTTCTCTTTTGTTAAACATCTGGTATGAAAGTCGAGAGAGAAGGTGGTCAGTTAACAAAGTTGATGTAAGCCCTTGATATGTTTACTTGAAAAAAAGCTGACAAATTGTGTATACTAAAGATTCTGTGGTATATATAATGTAAAATGTAGTATGATTTAATTTTAATTTTTAAAAAATTTTTATTTACCAAATTGACTTTAATATATTTGGCATTATAAATATATTTGGCATTAGTAATTTCAATATAGTGTTGATATATCTTCTTTAAAATTGACAAAAACTGATTTCTAGATTCCTTTGATTCCTACTTATTCTCTTCCAGGAGATACCCTGACTACCTTACCCTTTGTTGTCATCCATTCATCCATCCATTAGTGTCAGGTCTTTCTCAACATAGATCCTTTTTCCAACCATGTCTCACCACTTCTACCACTACCACTGTAGTCTGAGCTACCGTCCTTTCTCACCGCCTGCTTCCCTTCTTCACACTTGCTTCCTCTTCTGTTCATTCCTTACAGAATAGCTGCAATCGTTAAAAAAAAATTTTTATGCCAAGTTATGTTACTGAAACTATCCCCAAGCCCTTATCAAAGTCCCTTAGGACCTGCAAGGCACAGCATGATTTGGGACCACCAGTATCTCTGACTTCAGTTCCTCCCATTCTCTCCTAAGTTCCTACTGCTTGAGTCACACCACTGAGGATCTTGATTTTCCCTCTCTGTTGAGTGTTCATCCTACAGGTCTTTGCCTAGTTGATTCCCTTACTTCTCTGCTTGAGTGTTATCTTCTAGTTTCATCTTTTGTGGCTATTCTAAAATACTTTTCCTACTCCATTGCATCATTATATGTAGATTAAAGCACAGACCCTTAAAAATAAACTAGCTTTTATAAGAAATGTACTGTGTTGTTCTGTCCTTGTCTTTCCCTTTCCTTTTCATTTTCATTTTTTCTCCTCTCCTCTCCTCTCCTCTCCATTCTTTCCTTCTTTCCTTTTTTTGTCCTGGATCAGATAATTCTTTGTTTCATCTTAGTACCCATTCCCGGACTCATGTTGCATTTGGAGAGCAGAGTATTAACACTCTTACCTTTCTTTTTTTGCTGAAGTCATGTAAGAATAATTAGTATTTTCACTGATACATAATTTCTCTGTTGAAGCACACAAAACAAAAATGAAATTCTGCATAATTGTGTTTTCTCCTTCTCTTCCCTTCTCCCTCCCTCCTCTCTCTCTCACACACACACAGTGAGTGAGGGAAAATCTTGTATTAATGAACAGGGAACATTTCTGCTTTCCTTTGTCTGAGACATTTCATATGTTTTTCTTTCAAACATTAAAGCCTCATACAATATTAGCATGAAGCTTTTTATTCTATACAGTTCATTTCAATTTTGGAACTCCACGAGTCTATAATTGGTTTTGATGGTAAATGTTATACAAAAATTGTCAACAAAGAGTTTGCTTTTGTGTCCACTGAATTAATTTATGTGTGTATGATTTGATGAGCAGCAACGCTGATATTCTCCTGAAATTTTACTTAATTCTCTAGGTATCATGCCATTTCCCCATGTTTATCCTTTCTTAGAGTTAGAATTCAGTAGTAATGGTCCTTTAAAGAGAATTAAATGTATCCTTAACTTTTTCAAAGTAAACTTTTAAAATCTCATCTGTAAAAGAGTCTTAATTTCCGACTAAAGTGCTTTTTTCTGCTCTTACATTTCTGTAATAAAACTCCCTAAAAAAAGCTTCTTTTTCCTGTTAAGGACTACTTAGGGGGTTGGTGGATAGGCATGTGGGGATTCTACTCCCTGAAAAACATTCAAAACTACAGAAGAGCGTTTATGAGATTTACCAGGGAGTCTACTACTAAAAAAGATTAAGTATATCCTAACAAAACAATAAACCCTTTAAAAATAACTTTCTGTATTTCACACCTAAGGAGATTAATAGCCCCAAAGCATACAGCAAAACAGTGGCTAAGTTGTCATCAGACTGTTCCTCATATTTAACTCAGTAACTTTTTCTCCGACCTCAAAAGGAAGAATGGTTAAATATTTGAGTTTCTTAAAAATTTAATAGAGACCTTAAGATATAAAGCAATTATTAAATAGTCTGATGCTTTCAAAAAACTTGCGTGTCAAATTTGGTCATTAAAGACTGCAGCTTATCAGTTCACCATGTTTACCGATAAACAGTAGTAACTACACTGTCTTATTTTGAAATGAGAAATGAAAGAAATTGTTCATTTCTTATTTATAATTGAAGAAAATACCTTTATTCATAATGAGTGTACAAGACAGATGTCAAATTTGATGTGAGTTTTTCCCCAAAATTTTTGTGAAAAGATACAGTCACCATGTATTCAAGTCTTTCCAAATGTCTTCCATCATGACATTTTACTTTACTTTGGACTACAAAGTACTGTTGTTGGGAGACACATTGACCATAAATAACCTGGTCATTTGAAAGTTTTGGAAACTTTATAAAGAGGTCATCCTAAGGAAAAAAAATTAGCGCAGGGCGCCTGCCTGGCTCAGTTAGTAGAACATGCGACTCTCGATCTTGTGTCTTGAGTTTGAGCCTCACATTATGGGGAGAGATTACCTAAGTAAAAGAAGCATGAAGACCATTATCTAGCATTGCCTTAAAAAAAAAAAAGAAAGAAAGAAAGAACTAATAACATAGATTTAGTAATTATTTGTATTGGTGTGGGCTCAAAATTACTAGTGTTATATTTGGTTAAGACTTAGGTTACATGACAGAAATCATATATTTACACCAAGATGATAAATGAAACATCACTATTATGAGTGGGTACTTGTGGCTTGAGATGAAGTTTCTAGTTTGCCATTATACGTTGACTGAAAAAGTGCTGTATCTCAATAAACTTAGATTGTAAATGAAGATGATATGCTCTGAAAAACAGCTCATTTACAAAGTAGACATAGTGATGACAAAGATACTAATATTGACGATACCTGTGAAGATTTTGAATAGCTAAACCCAAATTTTTAAAACATCTTTCTATGTGAAAATTGTATTTGAGGTTGCAAATTCTCAAGAAAAAGTGATACTTATTTCTTTAAGTGGAATTATTGCATGATAGGCTTTATTAAGTTTCTTCTCTTGCTTTTAGAGCCTGGATGCAAAAATGTAATGCTATATTCTTATAGTTAGATTTATGACTTTTTCACGTGCCCCATTAGCCCTTCCTTAGTTGATCTGTTTCTTTATCTTAGCATTGTTTCCTTCATTTTCTGTTTTCCACATAAGAGTTTGGTAGAGCTTGACATTTTCCAAAATATTACTCTTGATAAAAGCAATATTTTTGTTTAGGTGACAAACAGCATGTTTGGTGCTTCAAGAAAGAAGTTTGTAGAGGGGGTCGACAGTGACTACCATGACGAAAACATGTACTACAGCCAGTCTTCTATGTTTCCACATCGGTCAGAAAAAGATGTAAGTTAATCAGTTATATTGTGTTTACTCAGCAGTGTATGTTTGTTTCTTTCTGGTTTCTGAAAATCAGCTTATGAATTGCAGAATACTGTGTTTGGTCCAGTGACTATGTTTTAGGCACAGTGCTAGGCCCTGGGGATACAAAAATGATGAACTTAGATTTTAATGGGAGATTAAATGTCCTCTGATTCTGAAGTTGGGTTATGGTAATACTGTGGAAGTACTCAAAGACAAGAGGTAAACATGGTATTACTTCTAGATCATCAGTTGTTTTTTTAACTTATTTTTATATTAAAATATGCATACAGAGTAGAAAGTAGATTTGTAAGATTTAAAGATAATAATGGCAAAATTAAATGAAACTTTACCTTTGCTATGTAATCTTCAGGCTGTAATCCTAAGCTTTAGTTAGTAAGAGCATCTCCTCTGTTCAGCTGTTAGGAATGCTACTATAGAAAAATTTTTGAAGAACTATATTCAAAACATGGAAGATGATTATAGTATAGAGGTGTGGATTAAGTGCTTTGGAAGGCTTAGTAGTTCAGTAATCCCATTTGGAATGAAAGGATTTAACACAGCCAAGTCATAATTAGCAAATTAATAAAATATTTTTAAATAAATTGTTATTTTCAAATTTGGTAAGCCTCTATATACTGTAGTAGTCAAACCAGTTGCATTTTTGTACTTTATACCCACCCAGCTTTTTTCTCCTTTCAACCCTTTTTATAAACTTGCTGTTCCTAATTTCCCTACCTATATATAACAGTTTATTCTAGTTATTAACCTAATGAGATTCTTACTGATGTTTAAAGCATTTATAAAATTCTGAAATATGAACAGGTACTCTCATTTTTCATTTAAGTTGATCATTAGTAAATCACTTCCTGTGTCTTAGAATTTCACAAATTGGCTTAATTTAGATTTAGGATTTTGGTGAATTTTTCCCCCTCCTATTGTGGTGTTACTCCCCTTTATTTTTATTTGAAAGTCGTGTCATTTTGGCAACAATGTATCAGTTGTGTTAAAACTCTTTTCAAAATACGTGGTGACTTTCTTTATAATTAGTGTGCAGTTCAATTGCTTAAAAAAATACAGTAGATGTCCTTGAATAATGTCATCTAGTTAATTTTCTGTTACTTTACTGACCATCTAGCTATTTTTCTTGGATGTAAATTATAATTGAATTTGTTTTTATTTAGGTTTCTTTGTTTATGTGTTGATCTTTAGTTAAAGAATTTGGGATATCTTCTGGTGGTGTTGCTTGCAAAAAATATAAAACTAATCCATGTGTGTATTACTGTAATTGTATAGTGCGAGTTAAGTTTGGTGGAAAAAACGGTAGTAGAATATTACTTATTGATGAAAAGCACTCATTCTGATTAGGAAGATATGAAGCTTTCAAACTGAAATCTTTAATAAAGTATGTACAGAGAATGACAAAGATGTCTGTCTTCTAGAGAGCAGAAATAATATATATCAGAGGTTTTTAGTCAGAATGATTAAATACAATTACATATGTTGGATACCATTTCTCTTTAGTTGTTTGTCACAAAAATAACAGAATGATTTGCTTTACAAAACTTTAACAAGTTAATAAGACATAGAGATTAAGAATTTAGGCTCTAAAGCCTTCTCCTTATGTGTGTTTTGATCTTGGCTCTGTTAGCAAGAACTTCTCCAAGCCTCAGCCTTTTCTTCTTTAAACTGGGGATAATAATATAATAGCTACTTATACATTTCTACTGTTGCTGATACCTTTTTTATAACAAAATAGGGCATTATTGCAGATTTTAGAAGACATGCATGAGAAGGGAGAAGAAAATTTACCCATAATTTTGCCGGTCAGAAATAATTTACTGCTAAAATTTTGATTTAATACTTCAGATATTTTTATTTTAAAAATATTATTATGTAAATCTCTGGGACATACACATATTTTCCACTAGAAAGTTTATACCGGTTTTTACTCTTATCAGCTATTACCTTTAAGTCTTTGCAGTATACAAAAGAAGTTTATTGCTTTAAAATACATGAAGACAGGGGTCTTTGGGCGGTCAGTGGGTTAAGTGTCTGGCTCTTGATCTTGATTTTGGCTCAGGTCATGATCTCGGGGTCATGAGATCGAGCCCTGTGTGGGGCTCCGTGCTGGGCGTGGAACCTGTTTGAGATTCCCTCTCTCCTTTCCCCTGCCCTTCCCCCCTTAAAAAATACATTAAGACATTGTTAAATTTACACACACTTAATAACGTATTTTCTCCATGTAGTTACTGGCCATTTGTATGTCTTCCTTTGTGGATTACCTGTTTTTGTGCCATTTTCTATTTCTCTATTGAGATGGTAAGTCTTGTTTATTTGTTAAGTGTTTTCCATAAATTAATGGTCTCTTGTGCTTTGTTAAAAATATTTTCCCAGTTTTTTTGCTTACAGTTTAGTGAGTGGTTCTTAATGTAAAAATATTTATCATTCTTACTGAATTTGACTCAGCAGTCTATTTTTGTGGTTTCTGTTTTTGAGATCATACTTTGACTTTTTCCATCTACTTTGTTTAGCATTTTTGTGCTTCATTCTTCAGATATAACTTAGCTGCCTTAGAAATGTATTTTGGTTGGGGTACCTGGGTGGCTCATTCGGTTGGTTAAGCATCTGACTCTTGATTTTGGCTTAGGGTCATGATCTCAGGGTCATGAAATTGAGCCCTGCATGGAGCTATGTGTTGGGTGTGGAGCCTGTTTAAGATTCTCTCTCTCCCTCTGCGCCCCCCCACCAACGCTCTTTCTCTCTCAATAAAACAAAACAAAACAAAATTGGTTTAAGGTGTGAACATTACGGTGCCCTGATCTCCACCCCTGTACTCTTCCCCTGCCCTCTCATTGAGGTTGTCCAATATCTAGTTGTCCCAACACCAGTTATAATTTAGATCACAGGTTAGAAAATTTTTCCATAAAGGACCAGATAATAAATATTGTAGGCTTTATTGGCCAGGAGGCTAAGGGAAGTATATTATGTGGGTATGTATATAACCATTTAAAAAGTAAACATTCTTAGTTCATGTACCCTACAAATACAAGCAGTATGCTAGATTTGGCCTGTGGGCAGTAGTAGTTGCTCACCCCTGAGTTAGACCATTCATTTAAGGCTAATTGAAATCCTCCCTTAATATATTAATGTTTGTATTCTTGGGCCTGTTTCTAAACTCTTGTTCTGTTTCTCATACTGATTCTATGGCAAAATTACAACGTAGTTGAATTGCTGTAGCTTTATAGACAATTTTCACATCTTAGGTAAGGTCTTTCACATCCTTTATAAAAATATTTTCGACTATTGCACATTTATGCTGATGATTACCTTCTTTCAGAAGTCTGTGTCTCTCTTATTTCTGTTCTTTATGCTTTTTTAGTAAGTAGGGTTTTATGGTTGCCATTTTTGTTACATTTTTCTGATTGGTTTTTATTGATATATAGAACAGTTGGCGTGTGTGTTTATTTTATAACCAACTACCTAACAAAACTCTTACCTAGTTTTTGTTGAATAGGAACAAGAACATGGGCTCTGCAGGTCCTGCTATTTTACTTTGTATCTCATTCACATGATTTACTAGCTAGTTGTCCGTGGGCAAGTTACTCAGGCTCTGTGTGTTTCAGTTTTCTTATCTATAAAATAGGAAAAATAGTACATGACTCTTGGGTGTTACAAGGATTGAATAAATAACTGTATGCAAAACTTTTAGAAGACCAGATAGTAAACAGTAAGTAAATTTTGCTACTAATATGAACGATAATAACATTATTATTCCATTTGATTCTGTTGGTTTTTTTTTATGTACTTATGTATATCATCTGCAAATAACTTATTAAAACAATTGAAGAGGGGCGCCTGGGTGGCACAGCGGTTAAGCGTCTGCCTTCGGTCAGGGCGTGATCCCGGCGTTATGGGATCGAGCCCCACATCAGGCTCCTCCGCTATGAGCCTGCTTCTTCCTCTCCCACTCCCCCCTGCTTGTGTTCCCTCTCTCGCTGGCTGTCTCTATCTCTGTCAAATAAATAAATAAAATCTTTAAAAAAAAAAACAATTGAAGAGAAATGTATTATTGAAGAGAAAGCTTTTAAACATAAGTAACTGGGATAATTTTGTAATTTTTTTCTCTGTGGGAACAGTGAGAAAATAATTTCAAATTATAATTTATGATAAAGAAAAACTGGCCAGTGATTGAGTCAGTCTTTAAGCTACTTATAAACAAAATCCTGATTTACCCTATCCACTAAGTATAAGATTTAACTCTATCATATGCATGATTGTAGAAGTATTTGGGAAGCTGTTCTTTACGTGACTATACTAATTAAATTGCTGAATAGTTCTTTAGGACTACTACTTACTTTCCAAGGCCTTCTATATCAAGAGATAACCTGTATATGTATGTATCCTTCTATAGAATGGTGAATTTGCTATTTGAAGTATACAGTTAGTTTTATAAATACTACAGATATGTTATTTAAATATTTTCACAAGATTAAATAAATCATAGGCAGATACAGACTTGATTTCATTTTTATCATAATTATTTTCTTTGGGGGGACATAGAAAATTAAAAGCATTCACATAAGATGTGTTAATAGACAGCTCTTTGGGGACTATATAATTTAAGCAGTGTAGAGTTGTTTAAATATATTTGTATTTTTATTGCTAACATTTTCTAGTCCTCATTTTAAAGGTACAAACTTGTGGGAAACCCTTTTCCTTTGTTTTAATACATGCTGTAAAGACATGAAATGTGACACCTTTTCCTTATGTTTACAAAAACTCTTAAAACTGATAAAAATAGACCACTTCCTTGTTTTGACAAACAGCCACCATTCTGAACTCATACCTACTAGCTTTTGTACTTGTTAGCCTACAACAGTTATGACTGCTAGGATTTCTTTCAGGCCAATTAATAACCAATATTTCATGAAAATCTGTTATAAAGATACCTTCTTTCACCATTATTGTCATCATCGTAATTAGTATTTAACTACATTTTGGAGTCATGCTTGGCTGAGTCTCCAGCTCATTGCATTCACATTGCTTTCTACCTAAAGACGTCGGCACTGTTTTTCTTTTCTGTTTTTCAGTCTTCACGTGGTTCTCTCTCTCTCTCACTATATCCCCATATTTGCTAAAATATCTTCTTTGAGAAGACTTCTCTCTTTTCCTAAGTAGCCTTGCATATACTATCAGCATTACTTCCACTGTATCCTTCTAAATTCTTTCTTGCATTTTCAGTCATAACACCTCTTTACCTAAAAGTACATATTCATCAATTGTTTATTATCCTCTCTACTCCACTAGAATTTAAATTTAACAAGGGCAAGTATTTTGCCTGTCTAGTTTACTGATATGTTCTTAGAACCTATATATAATAATGCTCAGGAGATAGTAGGCTGTCAGGAAGTCTGTTAAAGAAAGGGAGGGAAAGGAGTTGATACTGAAAAATAACAGTTTGCAGATGATATTATTTACCTAAACTCAAAAATCGTCTTTAAAAATAGAAAATATGGGGGCACCTGGGTGGCTCAGTCAAATAAGCGTCTGCCTTTGGCTCCGGTCATGATCCCAGGGTCCTGGGATGAATCCCGTGTTAGGCTGTCTGCTTAGCGGGGAGCCTGCTTCTCCTTCTCTCTCTGCCTGCCGCTCCCCCTGCTGTGCCCTCTCTGTCAGATAAATAAATAAAATCTTTAAAAAAAAAAGAGAGAAAATATGAATGTATATAAATGTGGAAATTTTTATGGCAGTGATAACCTGATAGAGTTAAATGTAAATAAATCAGACTATACTCTGAAGAAACTGGAATTAAATGTCAGATCATTTGAAGGGAATGTTCTAAAAACCTTTGAAATTCATTGACACTCGTGACACTCGCATAATCTTCAAGTTCAGTATTTTAAAGACAAAAGCCTATTTATAAAGGGGGGGTTAAAATGATATACTTAGAAGATATATCAAATTGTGATATATGTACAAAAAATCACAAAATGTTTCGTCTCAGTAATAAAAATTCATAATTAGAAAATGATACTTTATTTCTGTTATACTAGTAAGGCACTTTTTTTCATGGAAGAATAGCCACTGTCTAAGGGAGCATTGAAGTAATTGCTGGGGAACTATAATTAATGCAGACTTTTGAAAACACTTTAGAAATAAATATTGAAAGCCTTTTAAAAATGTAACATTTCTTCAGTCAGTCATATGCCTTCTTATATATTTGGCTCTAACCTGAAATTTAGACAATGTAGCATAAAGATGTTCATTGCCATACTTTGAATTTGAATGTTAAATGCCCAATAGGAATTAATTACATTGACTATTTCAGCATGTATTACACTTTTTTAAAAAAAGCTCTTTTTAAAACAATGTTTTAGTCAGAATTATTTGAAATACCTAGTAAACCCATAGCTTATTTTTATCTGATTCATAAGGTACAAGGTCCTATGAGTTATTGACTGTTTTATTTTTCTGACTGTTCCTCCCTTCTTTTCTCCTTTTTTCTTTTGGTCTTTTTAATTAAATATTGTCTTCTTACAGTCTTTCTTTTTGTGTCTGTTAGATTTCATTGTGATGAGTGGTTTCATTTTTTAAACCATACTGTTTTTAATTTTAAATGTTCTTCAGATTCTGTCCTAGGTTTAGAACTTCTTTCCCTTTGTGAGTTTTTTTTCTTCCTGTTTGTACATATGATATAGTCAAAGTTATACTTTGTTATTTTTGTCCTGGATAAGTTAACAGAATGTTAGGAATTATTACCACACCTTTAAGTAATATCATACAATGAATTTTTTAAAGGATATTTAAGAACTTATTTCATTTTTAATTGCTTTTGTGGTCAGGGAATTTTTATTTAACCAAATCTTGCATTTTGAAGTCATTTGTTACTGAGAAAATACTTTCTTGACTAAACTGATTTTTAATGTCCCAAAATCTGTTTTTGTGATTGAAGGTACATTTATTGAAGGGAATAATTGAGAAGTGGTCACTATGGGAAAGCACAGGATAATTAATACCTTTGTGTTGTTATGGATTGAGGGCAGGACTCAGATTTGCTTATTAAGTTTTCAAATGTATGTATTTTTAAAACAAAAAATTTTAAAACTTTTTTTGGTGTTGGATTTCCGAGTTGTATCTAGTAACAGTGGAAATAATTTTTCAAATACAGTTTCTAACTTACTGATTTTCTTAACATTCTATATAATAAACCAAGGATAAATGGGCTTTTGTTGGGTCACAGAAGTAACTCGAATCACATTACTGTGTCTTCTAGTTGCTTCCTGGTTTTTGTTGTTGTTTGAATATAGTTTATATTATAGACTGTTTGAGAAATGAGAAGGGTATAATTGAAATGATGGTTTTGGACTGCGAACGTAGTAACCTTGCTGGTTTCAGTGTTCTACCAGTTGTGTTATATTTAATTCTTTCCTGCCATCTCCCCCATCTACGAACACAAGCTCTACTTATTTTACCTGAAATTTGTGATGATGAGCTTCTTTTTTTAGCTTCTTAGACAAAAATTTATGTAAATGTAGGGTACTATGCAGTAAATTCCCCAAAGGTTGGATGACCCTCTGACTGCTGTTAAAGGGAGTCCTGCATTGGGAGGGAAATTAGATAATTAGCAGCAGCTGCTACCATTTAGTGAGCACATACTATGCCATATTTATCTCATTTAATCTTCACTTCAACTCTGTGAGGTAGGTAGTGTTATTTCCATCTTACAGGAAAGAAACAGAGGCCTGGCTCTCCCATAGGTAAGTGTCAGAACCAGGATTCAAACCTAGATTTTTTTTTTCTGACTCCAAAGCTGGGCTTATGTTGCACTCCCTACTGTAATATGTCTCTTGATCTAAAGTTTTTATATTTTTCTAAGAAATTTATCTTTATATTATTAACTTTCAGAATTTAAATAGATAAGTTTTCTGTTGTCTGTTAATTGTAGTTATTGCTGTGCCATGGTACATTTCTTGTGCATTTTCTTTGCCTGCATAAATAGAATTTATATCCCATTCACATTCCTTCATTGTGTGTTAAATACGTTTTTAGCACAGACGTATTTCATGAAGCATGCTTTCAGTGTTTAAAAATACATACCATTTAGGGACTGGTTTTATAAGAAATTATATATTTGCATTTTTGACATATTTTGAGGCAGTTGTTTTAACATCTGTTCATGTAACTGATGAATGCTTATTTTACATGGATGCTTTGAAGGCTATGAACTCTTAAGTTTAATAAACTACTTTCATATTCCTATAAAGTACTGTTTACTAACCTTCTTCATGTACTCTCACACATAGAGGAAATGATAATAGTTATTATGTCACACTGATAAATGGATCACCCTGCTGCTCTTGATCTCCAGTGCTTGGCCCAGGGAGCCATGCCCTGTCTACCTTCATGTTGTGCCTCCTTCTCTTAGCTTCCTAGTGCTGAGACGGTTGATATCTTGGCACACCCGTAATTCCTTGTGGATATATAACCTTTGTGAGAAAGTGGACTAAAATGTCTGTTCTTTGGAGTTATATATTCAGTAAACATAAATTTCTGGGAAAAGTAAAATTTTAAGTGGTCCATTCTAACATGTTCATATTGTGAATCATTCATTCAAAGACACACAGTCATATTTGCCAATCTCTTATATTTGTAGCTTTTGGAAACTGCTTTTACTTTCATTCGTAACCTAACAATGATAACAGAATATCATGATTTTCAGTATTTTATATAAACCTTTTACTTTCTGTCACCAACTAAAGCTTTATTATATATTACACATTTTCTTTGATCTTGTTTTTACAATTTGGAAATGAGCCTTTAAGGTGCTTGAGATATTTCCAGTTACGTGGCTAACAGTAATTAATGATGATTGTACCTAACAAAAGAACTTGATCAGGCATAAAATGTGTATTCTTTCAGTTTAATTGTTCAGATTATGTACCCTCTGGATTTGAGAAGGAATTTTTATAGGGTTTGATGCTTATTTAGAAAATTTGTTTATTTTAAATAGTGCTGGTTTTAGAGTAGTGTGTTACTCAGCCTTACCTCAGAAGAGTGTTGTGTATCATTAATTTAAAACTACTGTTATATAAAAGTTTTTGTGAATTTTTAAATAATTAGAACAACTCAGAATTTTGATATGAAAATAGCATGCAATGTGTATTGTAAAACCTCTTGTTTAAATATTTCTCCTTCTGGTTTTTCTAACTTAGTCAATGTTAGCACAATTCGCTGGAAGCCAAAGTGGCCTCCGATAGTTCCCTGTCTGGTGATTCTTTACTCTACTCTCCTCCTTTTCCCTAAACTTCAGCCATTTCAGCAGGTCATGAAATACTGTTGCTTCTCCCCACAGAAGGCCTCTCTTTTGTAGTCCCACGTCTGCTGTTCTGGTTTAGTATCTTACCATTTCCATCCAGTTTTGCTATTGGAATTATCTCCCTAAAGCGGAGCCTGATCAGGTCACTTCTTTCCTTAATATTATTTTTTTCTCTTTATTGCCATAGTTGGTAGTCATCTGCCCTTTACATCTGGCTCCAGCGTACTCTTATTTCCCATTCTTCTGTTTCTGCCCAAATGTGCACAGAGGTGTATGCCTCATCTCCTTTCACTAATTACCTGTTACGAAATCACTTATGTTGTTTATTTTATTTGTATTCTAATGATGTCACTAACTTTTATCATACTTAACACTCACTGCATATTCTCAGCCTGGAAGATCCTTCATCAGATGTTACTGCTCTATAAAATATTTGTTACCTCACCTTTGTTTAGAATTATTTTCCTCTTGTGATACTTAAGATGATTTACCACATTGTGCACTTAAGATGATTTACCACATTGTGCCTTAGAGTATAATTAGGTACATAATTCATTCTCTTTTTCTGTTAGATTATAACCCATTTGATGCCATGGCCCAAGTCTTATTTAGTTAAATTGTTTTGGTGGTTGCTTAATATAAGACAGAGAATACCTGAACATGCACTCACATGTACTCATTTTTATTTACTCAGTTTAGGTATCTACTTTGTGTATAGCATTGCCACATACAGTGGCAGTCTCTGTAAGGGAATAAACAACATGTTCCATGAATATAACATGCCCTCAAAAAACGTGTATTGTATTAGGAAAAAAAGCTGCTGATGCAATAAATTGAAAGACAGTCACATCACTCACTGACAGTATACATTATATACCATGTCTGTGTATTTTTGTAAGTAATTTTGACTTGTCCTTTGGTATTGTGTCATCTCTCCATTTATTATATGATTGTATGTTTGTTAGATTTTTCTACCCATCTTGTGTGTAAACTATTTGCATATATAAATGTTAGGAAATATTCTTACAAAGTATAAAACTTGTCTGTTTAGGTAATTTTATTTTCAACTTTTAATAAACTGAATTTAGAATTTAACTTTTGGAGGCTGACTTTTTGAGATACTGTCTTCATGTTTTTGTTAGCCTAGGTTTTTTTTTGTTTTTTAAGTAAAGTATAACTTCATACAGAGTAACTTAAAAAAAACCTTGTAATCAGAAATTAGTTTTATTTGTACATTTTAATTTTATCCAGTTGTGATATTTTCTTAAGAAACATGGAATTTATTATTTAATGTTTGTTTTATGTTTTTTTGAAGAGTGGGAAATGTGGTTTGGCTCTCACATATAATATGTTTTACAGATTCATAAGTGTAAATGCATTGCTTTGTGTACTTTCTTTATGCTCTAATATAATTAATTTGTTTCTAGATGCTGGCTTCACCATCTACATCAGGTCAGCTGTCTCAGTTTGGGGCAAGTTTATACGGGCAACAAAGTAAGAATTTTGTATTTATTCTGGGATGCTTTATTTAAGAAAAAAAAAACAGCTACAAAATAAAGAACAACCAGTGCTGCCCTTATGGGTCAATTCTAGGAATTAAAAGGAAAGATTTTAAATTTTCAGTATTCCTTATTTCACATAGGAAAACCTCATTATTTCAGACCTTTTCTAATTCAAAGTTTTTTATTATTTGGATATAGGATAGATTGAAAGTTATTTTTACATCTTTTATATCTGTATGTTCCTGTGCAGTACAGCATTTTTGAAGAAGAATTTGCTAAACAAATAAAAAAAAATAGACATCCTCTGTTTTCATGGGAGGAAGTTAAACTTTTTTGTTTAGTCATTTGGGTTTTGTTTGTGGTTTTTGGCCCTTTTATTAATGAAGGACCATTATTTAACAGTCTGTGAAATGCTCTTTGTTTAGCAAATATTTCTTCTTTTACTTTAGCTCATCTGGATATAGAATATATGTTTTTGACTCACAGTTCAATGCTTTTTCCACATATAAGATTTTATTTCTTTTTAAGTACTGTAATGCTTTAATAGCGCTTAGCACAGTGCCTGGCGCATAGTAAGCGCTCAATAAATGTTTGCTATTATTATCACATAAAATTTTTATAAAACTAAGTTATAAAGTCTTCCTGTTTTTTCCGTTAATTTTCCAAACTGTTAAATATAATAAGATTTTATTATCTCTGTTAATGTCAGAGACTGCCTATCTCTCATCTCTGTTAATGAAAGGGGAGTGTTAAAAGGGATATAAATTCCCATGAAAGATTACAGGACATAGAGTAACTGGAGAAAACAATCTGACGACTGAGTATCTTAACCAGCTTCAAATAAAAATCAGTTATTTGATTTGGAACCCTTTTCTAGTATAATAAAAAAGCAAAGTTCTGATAGGTATCAGAATAGTTTGTCAGACCACTTTATTCTTCAAATTTATTTTGAAGTTTAGTAGAAGGAACTTATTTTGTTAGACAAATATAGCTTCCATCTACTTTTTCTTCCTCTTTTGCTATGGCATGCAATTTTGTTAATACAGAATTAGTAAATAAAATTATTAATTGCTTACAGATATTAAGGAGTTTTCCTCTAGTTAAGTAGGAAACATTTTTAAAAAGCTTTATATTGCATTAAAGAGGTATTGCTTATTTATTCACAAATGTTCATTCTAATTGCTGAGGGGATATTATTAGCTAGTTATTTGCTTCATTTATCCTGTGTTTTAGTATGAAACCTACTACTTTCACCTTTCTGGCAACCTTTATCATGAAAATATCTAGTAATTTTAAAGCTGCCCTTTGTTTCTATAGAGTAACTGCAAAGAACTTACTTTGTTTTCTTTTTAAAGCCCACAATTTATCACAGCAGAAAATAGATATGGAATGGAGAAATATTATATTTGAGAAGCTAAGGTTATTTTATGAAGGAGAATGGCAATTATTTTACAGTATAATCAGCTACATGGACTTCTAAAATCTGATGTAATTTTTTTAACCTGCAAATGTGAAATTGTAATTGGGCTAAGATATAGAATGGTTTAAGTTTGAAATATAGTTATTTTTTTGGTATCAGATATTTATTAGCTTCTTAATTTGTGTAAAATGTTGGTGCTGATTATTAGGGATATACAAAGATTAATAAACAAGCAAAGTTTTTTCATTAGGAGAAGTATTTTAGGGTACTCAGTTTATAAAAGAAATCACATATGACAGATATTTCCTGTTGGAATTTAGTATATTAAATGGCTGAATTCCTGTAGCAATTGTGAATCAGCATTTTTAATGTGGCATTGTAGGTATTAGTCTACAGAAAAATTGAACCTTAGGTCAGTTGGAACTGAAATGTCTCAGGTCAGGGTACAGTTATTCCTTTCCAGGGTATGGATCTAGAAAACTACAACTAGTGAAAAAAGACAGGGGCTGGATTCCCAGTCTCTGTCTGTTAGGACCGACCCTAGGGCCAAATAGCTCAATTAGCTGATGAGTAGTCTGAGCATGCACCTTGTCAAAGAGAACACCAACTACCCTGGGGGACTTGAGGGTCTGGGTTTCAGTAGTATAAATTAGAATGGTAAAACTTGAGGAGCTAACCGTCATAAAGGATGGAGAGATAGAAGGAATAGCAGGCGGGATAGGTTACTGATGTTATTCTTAATGGCAACAGATTGTAATTGTGCATTAGGCTTGATGTAACTAAATGTTCTTTTGCTTCCCAAGTGTATTGAATACTACCATTACCTCTGTATGGTAAAGTTCAGCAGGAATTCGTACCATTAAAATGGAGGTCTACCATCTGTTTTGTGTTCTTGATGATTACAGAGGTTAGAGATGAAGAAGGAAGAGTACCCTCCAAAACTGAGGGTACTCTCACTGAGATTAAACAAGGGAGGACATCCCTCTTGGAATGGATACAGAGCTGCTAAAATCTACATTTTGCCAGATTCGGGTAGAAGTAATTGTGTAGTATATAAGGGTACCTAGAAAATGCTGGACTAGTGCCTTGTATGATTATAGGTCCCAGTATAGTCTGATTGTATCCAAGTATGTAACTGACTTTTCATCTATAAGTTCATGTGAATACAGTCAGTGTACCAAATGATAACTGTAGAAGCCATTGAAGGAAATCTTGTATTCAAGTTGCATGATGTTTTCTGCTTATCTTCTTGCAAGTGTGCATAAGATTTTAGGTATACCTTATAGGTTTAAAGACCCCCTCGGCTCCCCGAAGCTGTCTCCTAGATTGGAATTAATAGGGAACCAGGAATTAATCTCTCCTGGATATTCAGTGCATTGAAATTAAGTGGTAATAAAGTTGGAGTGACTTTTACTTTCTTACCAACAGGATTTAGAGTCTTAGAGAATTGGAGAAAAGGGAAACTACTACTTACTGAGTGCTTCGTATATGCCTACTGTCTTATAGGCACATAGGTTAACTAGCTGTCAGGATGAATCCATGATACATACTTGTATCTGAATTCTCAGAGGACCCAGGCATCTATCTGGGGAAAGAAATAAACTTGTCTTTCTGGGATCTGGACTCCTGACTTGAGAGCAGTGGCATATTCTCATGCTTCAGCAACATTCCTTTGGCTTCCTGTTTAAAGAACACTGAGGTGAAGGCTACTTGTTTTGTGGAGAACCAGAGCACAGGTGGGGTGGTTCAGAAGTGATGCTACTGATAGTACGGTTAGGCCAATGACACATCTTAGTAGCTTCAAGAAATTATAGGAATATTTAACAGGTACTTGGATTAATATTCTGGGAGTTCTTGCTCTCAAGTAGTGCATAGTATAGTTGGGGAGGTCAAGCGCATGGTATAGTTGGGGAGGTCAAGACATTTATGTATAAAACGTTAAGTAACAGCCTACAGTGTTGATACGTAGGTTAAAAGATATATCGAGTGGTATGGACAGACTTAGGGTTTAGAAAGAAACTGTAGTAAGCTACAGTGGTAAGGAAAAGCTTCAAAAAGGAGATGGGAATTGAGTTTAATAGATACTTACTGAGTAAGTACTGTGTAATGGCATCATGCTGCGTAGGGCGACTGTGTGGGAGAGGCTCTTTATGCCATCCCTGTACAGTGTACATACTGCTATGATGTTGCCACTTTTATTTATTGCATGTCTTCATTTGCTTTTGTATCCTTAGTATTCTGTACATGACAGGCACTCAAATGTTTATTGAATGTATGATGAGCAAGATATGGTTCCTGCATATAATGTAGTAGATAATTACACAAGTTATTTTACTACAGAGCAGAGGAAGAAGTACAGAGTTTTCTGGGTATTCAGAGGTGGGAGTGATCACGTGTCTGGGAGAATGATCAGGAAAGGATTTACAGATGAAGTCATGTTTGTCGTTGGCCTTGAAGAGACTGGATAAGGTTGTTCCTAGTAGTGGGAGCAACACCCACAGCATGGGGTAGATTTGGGAGTGGTCTAGTTTATCAAGGCAAGGGAAACCTATTAGGCTGTTACAGTGGTTTCATTCAAGAAGTAGAGTCTTTACAGTTCTGTGGGATGTATCAAGATCTTTACCACTTTCTGAGGTCAAGAACAGAACTATAGCATACAGTTTTCCCACAGAAAAAAATGATTTTCTGGTGAAAACCATTACTTCATTAGACTGTAATCTTCACTTTCACCTTTAGGATCACCTGTTTACTCTTTTTTTTTTTTTTTTTGCATAGGCATGTTTCACATTCTACCCCACCCACTTCACAAAAGCTAATAATTACTGCATATTTACTGTGTGTCAGGTGCTATTTTAAGTATTTTGTATGAATTTACTCATTTAGTCTTCACATCTATCCCAAGAGAGGTTAAGGGATTTGCCCAAGGTTTTACAGGCAGTAACTAGTAGAGCCAGGATTACATTACTTAGTAAACGTAACTATGTTAACATGAGTTGAGAACAGAAGTTTCTTTGAAACCTGGATGCTACATATTACTACTGAATGTCATGACCCTAGAGGGCCATTAGCACATAGTAGAAACAACAAATGTTAAATCCACAGATTTCAAGGGTCTACTGATCGGGGAATTATGGTAGTATTTAGTTAGCTACCTCTACCATGAGTGAAATATTACTATAAGAGCTAAGAGAATGGCAAATAATGGATCTTATTTTCATGGAGCTTACGTTTTAATCGAGAAAGAATAATCATGCAATTAAGTAATATAATTCTAGTAAGTACTATAAAAATTAAGTCAGATTAAGGGGTGAGTAGATGGGATTACTATTTTACATGGAGCAGACAAAGAGGCTATCTCTGAGGAGCTGATATTTGAATGGAAACCTGAATGTTGAGAAAGGGAAATCTTTGGAAAGATCTGAGGGAGAACTCTTTAGGTACAGACAACAGCAAATGCAAAAGTGCTTCCTTATGAAAATGTAAGAAAGAACATAATGTGTTAAAGGAAGAGTGAGAGGGCTAGTATAGTGAACAAAGAAAGTAGAAGGTTAATGGAGTACCAGGTGTCAGATCATGGAGTCTTATAACGA
Organism: Ailuropoda melanoleuca; assembly: GCF_002007445.2. Taxonomy (NCBI): domain Eukaryota; kingdom Metazoa; phylum Chordata; class Mammalia; order Carnivora; family Ursidae; genus Ailuropoda; species Ailuropoda melanoleuca. Next base: position 45,077,719 of record NC_048232.1, read on the forward strand.
TCTGATAAAGAATTTGAATTTATTCTAAGTTTAATGGTAAGGATTTTAAGATACAATTTCATTTTTAAAAGATCACTTTGCTCTGTAGCAAATGAACTGGGTGGAGAGGGACAAATGATAAGAAAGCTCCAGTAGTCAAGGCAAGAAAATAGGATGACTTGGACTGGGGGTAGATGTGTTAAGAAGTGGTCAGATTTGGGATATTTTGGAGATAGAGCTTATATGATTTGGTGATACAGGTTGTGAAAAAGAGAGACCCAGGGTTTCTAAGGTTTGAGACCTGTATCACTTTGTGAATGGGTGCCCTGAATCTATCATGGAAATTGAGGTTGAGGAGGAGTACAGAGTATACACCAGAGCTTCACATGGATGTACCATAGGTGCCAGAGCGCCAGCTGCTGTAAAGATCCAGCCACACATTGCCAGGTACTCTCTTCTGGTTCTAACATAACATCAGCTTTTCCTAGTTGAGGATGTTGAAGCCAGTTAACGCCATCCATGTTTCTTTCTTGTGTCATACAGCCTTAATACCCAAAAGCAAACCCACTCCTCCTCCAGGCATATCACGTCCTCATTTTCATACATCTTGCTGTTTTCAGACTAAACTCTTTCAACATTTTTACCTTCCTGACTCTTCATCACTACCACCAAATACGTAACTAGGTCTCTTTCATTATTTGATTCATGTACTGTCTCCTCCAGGAAACATTTTCTGATTCCAAATCCATTTTACTTTCACATCTGAGTTAGTGGTCTCTCCCATATACGTCAAAGCACACTGTACATCTGCTGTGTGTAAACACCTGCGCCATGACTTTTTTAAAAAAAGATATTCTTCTATATTTCTATAGGATGGGAGAAGGGAATGTATTCTAGGTGGGGAGACAGATATGAATAAAAGTGCAGGGACAGATTTGGAGAGAGGACCAGGGAAAGAAGGAAGATTGTAAGTAAAATATGTGGTATGTATAAAGAGTTTATATTGGGGTAAAATATTAATTCAGAAGAGTTGCATGTCAATTATCTCAGTAAAGCTGGGGGCTAAGAAAACAGAGATTAGAAGAATCTTTTTGGTCCTGACAGAATTTTAAAAGACTAAACTGTGATTGGATATAATATTAATGGGCAGTGGTTCTCAACTCTGGGTTTACCCCTAAAAACACCTTCAGAGTTTTTAAAATCTTACTAGCCATGAATGCCAGGATTCAGACTGAGTGACAGTTTCTGGGCATGGGACCCAGATATTGGCGTTCCACAGGTGATGTAAAAGTTTGCATCTACTATAAGAAGTGGAAAGTGATTGGTTGAAAGAAGGATGAAAATAAGAGTTAAGAAATTGGATTGTATTTTTATTCTTCATTGTGATTTTTGGCAAGTAACTTAATTCCTGATGTTCTTTGTCTGTAACTTAGTTGGATGGATCTCTGGAGACTTTTCTATCTCTAAAATCCTTTAAATTCAGTGAAGGAAAATAGTTAACAAAACAATGTTACAGAGAAGATTAAGCAGCTAAGCGTGGGGGAGATTGGAGGTAAGAAGATGTGAGGGCAGGTTGGAGGTTAGAAGGCGGTTGGTTATTCTTCATCAGTGTGGGCAGGACAGTGAGTTCTAGGGGAAGCTATTTGCTTTGGAAATAAATGGAATGGGGGGTGCTTTAAGCCCTTTTGCAGCAGTTAGGGATTTTCTACCCTTTCCTTAATAAAGATTTCAGGAGACTTCATTTAGGTATGAGCATTCAAGGATTTGGTTGCTGTGGTTGGATTTTTTTTCTTATAACTTGTATTATTAATATTGTTTGTTTTTAGCAAAAGATTGAATAAAGGAGGCATAAGATATTTAAGGGATGTTCTGTTAATCAGTTTGTGCAGTCAAAATAATTCATGAAAACATTTCTTAGAGCATATTCCTTTGGATTTCTGAAAAACGATCTGTTTAGCACCCTGCCAAATTAGAGGTAGGAATCTACTTGGAGTGTGTTCATATATTTCTCCTAATATTGTATTATTCTTTATTAGCAATTTGTCAAATTGAAAGAAAAATTTTATTCAGAACTGTAATCTTTTTAGCTACTTTTTAGCTTTTTTTGTTCATTTATTTCTTATTTATAATATTTTTTTACCTGTTGTAGTTGTTTCTTGCCAAATTTTTTTATGAGGTTTTTTTTTTCCCCTGGGTTTTTTTGTTTTTTGGGGGTTTTTTTTTGGCTTGCATGTCTTCTTCTTCGTGTAATGTTTTGGAGAAGATTTTCTGTGATTGTTTCTAAATATATTACTAAAAGAGTAAAGTTCTCTCTCTTTGACCTTACCCAGTTATAATTGACTTAAGTAACTCGAATTTAATGATGTAGTGTATTTTGTTTCCTAAAAATAAATCTTTGTATGTTCCTATCAGTGATATTCTTCATGCTTTAAAAGAATTCAGTTTTTAATTGAATTTGAAATAGCTTGATTATTAAGGTATTCAGAGCTTGATGATCCCGTTTTTTTTTCTTGATGATCTCTCTTTTTTTTTATACCTAGTTCAACAAAATGCAACTCAGACTGTTTGAATTTATTAGCTGTTTTATGAAATCAAGAGTGTTGAAGGAAAAATAAAAGTAAACACTAATCTTTGAGTTTATTTCTTACTGTCTTCCTCCGTTCTCAGCACTATAAATTAACTCATGTGCCAGCCCCTGATTGACTAAATAAATAACCATACCTATTCCTGTTTCTATCTCCAAAAGTTTTTTGCTAATGTTCAGATAATCTCCAGTCCCTAAGATATTTCTGAAGTTAAAGATTTTCATGATACAGCATAGAATAATATGTATATGAAGGATTAAAGTAAACAGATCTCAGTGAGTCTTTTGTAAGGTATATTGATTATTAGAAAACAGCCAAGGGTGCTAGATTTTTATAAAGTGTATGTTTATTCATAATGATAACGGTATAAGAGAGATTGAAAAGGAAAGGGAAAGTAAAATTAGAAGAAAGAAAACTTCAGGTATAGGTAAGAGAGGGAGAAAGAAAATGGAGGGAAGAGACCAAGAGATGGAGGTTTAGAAAAAATTTGAAGAGAAGTAAATATTTTAAAAAAGAAAAAGCAAGAGAAACATAAAATAGGTAAGAGGTGTTATAGATTGGTGGGCACTCTCAAGGGGTCTTCACTTAGTGTTATGTTGGGCTGCCATAGGGCTGCCATGAAGAACATTAGGAGTTAAGAGATCTAAATTCTAGTCTTGGTTCTTTGTGTCACCTTGGAGAAGTCAGTTAACTCATCTGAGGCTCAGATTCCTCATCTGTAAAATGCGAACATTGGACTAGGTGATCTTTAAGGTCCCTTCTGGCTTTAAAATTGTATAATATTTCTTGGTGGTCAGTAATTGTGTGAAACACGTTCCTGTCATTAATTCGCAGCTATAGCTGACTTTAGGACAGCATTATTTGGGGAGAAGGGTGTAAACTCCCTGAGGGTAGGAGCCTTTTCTGTCTTGTTCACTGCTGTATCCCCAGCAGCTAGCACAGTGCTTGGCACATAGTAGGCACTCAATAAATGTTTATTGAATGTGTGATGTGAAAAGTGTCACTTTGGTGGTTTGCTGTGGGAGCGCCTAGAAGGCCTTCAGGAAAACTAGAGTGTCTTAAGAGAAGGAAGAGACAGATTTCTTCTGAAGAAATCTTATATGGCTAATTTTTAATCCCATTTTTCCTTATTTTGTCCCAATTTAGGGAAAGTATCTGCAGCCAGTGGTATATTCATGGTCACAAAACTTGTAGGGACCAGACATACATATGGTGAACTAAACCAACATATAATCTAGGCCAGTTAGTTCCCATCATGTCATTGAAAGAACTGTAGAACTAACTTATGGTCCTCATGGAACCTGACTTAAAAGAGTACATATAGTACACAGATATAGTAGCTACATTGAATTGGATTTATGGGCTTCATTCAGTCGAGAAGCAAAGTTAGGCTGTAAGCTGAGTACTGTGGCTGGTAGATTCCAGTGGAAATCTTTGTGGTCCAGTGCTGTCCTTAGGTTAGGTATGACATTGTTATGCCAGAGGTAAATGCTGCAAAGGTACTTGAAGTAAGACATTCAGAACATATATATACTCCACTTTTTTGGAGGTCATGGTTTCAAAATATTCAGGTCCTTGAAATTCTTGCTTCTGGAATTAGACCAAAAACTTCCAGAAGAACAAAGTCACTTTAAATCCCTAGCACTAAAGTAATCTATGTTTTCATTAGCTCTTCATCTTATCACTTCTATTTAACTTCCAGTTCAGAATAAGTTTAGTTGACTGATAAGCCATTTCACAGCTGACTAGAAACAGCACCAAAAAGTGTGGGTCTGGAAATGGAGGCATTCATAAGCAGATATGATAACTGGTGACAGCTGGACATTCTTACTCTGAGGGATGAAAGGGGTATGGGGGATATCTAAACATCTAGAATATTAGATACTCATGATATTTCTGAATCATTAAGAAATTAATATCTCATATTCGTATTAATAAAAGTTAAGAAATATGTCAGACATTTTTGAAATGTTTATCCCAATTTTTTTTTGTTTTGTATCTGAATGGTGAAACTTAAGTAGTCTCTAAAATATACCTATTGGAACACATCCATCCTTTTGCATCTGTCCCCAGGAGTACCAGATAAATAGAAGGTCACTGTACTTTGAAAACTTAAATGTTTTAAATTCTTGTCTCTTATAGTTATATCAGCTTGAGTTTTTTAAGAGTTGCTGACATTTTATGTTGGGTTTGTAAAAATTGTAATGTTGAAAAAAATGTATGTATAAATAGTAGTAGAGATTTCTTAAATGCATTTTAAAAGGATCATATAAAAATTAAAGCTACTTCAGCAAAGTGGGGTTAAATGTCTGTGTGCCTCAGTTTTGACTCAAAACATAAAAACACAAGATTGCAAATTTCTTAAAGCCCTATTTGTACAAAATGTTTTCATTGAAACATAAATCATCTAATTTGTTAAAACCATTGGCAGACATAGTTTATTGTAAGATAGAAATATGAACAGAAGATAGAAATATGAAGGCAATATCCATTCATAATATTAAATTTCAGGTTAGAACATTTTTGTTAAAATCAGAGTCCATTTGGAGTGAATTGAATATATCCATTTAAAATTTGCATATTATATTACATGTTAGGTCATTTAAAAATGTTTTAAATTGCCAACTCCAGAAGATGGATAACAATTTCATTCCCGATGGCAATGAATTTCCTTCTTCTGAATTTTTTTAATAGGTGCACTAGGCCTTCCAATGAGGGGGATGAGCAACAATACCCCTCAATTAAATCGCAGCTTATCACAAGGCACTCAGTTACCGAGCCACGTCACGCCAACAACAGGGGTACCAACAATGTCACTTCACACGCCTCCATCTCCAAGCAGGTATTTATTGATGGACCAGAATATTTCTCAAAATGTATCTTTGTAGAGTAAGCAGGCATTTTAGTTTTTTAATAAGATAACTAATTATTTCATTTTTCTGGTTCAGTGCCTTTCACTAAGGGGGAAAAAGTTGATACCCTATGCTCATTTCATTGCAAATTGATAAGTATAGTGTAAGATGTTTTTATCATGCATCTAGCATACTGGTTGTCAGCTGGGTGGGTATCAAGGGTTTATCATCACCTGGGGAGCTTTTTCAGAAGCCAACTCTTCCTCAAAAGAGGATGTGCAATTTAAAATCATTCCTCAGATAATTGTGATTATTGCTCCCTCAACACACATTCATTGCTCTAGTGAGTAAAATAAAACAAGACTGATTACATAGGTGGTGCATATTAGTATGAAGAAGATAGAATGCCACACCTTTGGAATGAACTTATTTTAAATATGTGTGAAATACATTTATATTATTTTATATCCTAGTTCACCAATAGTTTTCTCATCTTAAATATCACCTTGTATTAGTTCTGCTATAATTTACCCAATTTCTTGTTGGTTTGTCTGACTTTTCAAAGAGCTAGAATGACCAGATGGAAGAGTTAAATTAATGAAAATTAGCAGTGTAATTTGAAAGTATATTTGAGGTTCTGGGGTTAGGCCAATTGATTATTTACAGAGAATTTTAATGAGTGATTGTAGAGAGCTTATTTAGTATAATGGACTTCTTTTTCAGGGGTATTTTGCCTATGAATCCTAGGAATATGATGAACCACTCCCAGGTTGGTCAGGGCATTGGAATTCCTAGCAGGACAAATAGCATGAGCAGTTCAGGGTTAGGTAGCCCCAACAGAAGCTCGCCAAGCATAATATGTATGCCAAAGCAGCAGCCTTCTCGACAGCCTTTTACTGTGAACAGGTAAGATGTTTATTGATACTGTGTATAATTGTCTTTCTGGGAATTTTCAGATTTGCCTTTTCATATTCAACATTCTGTTCTTGAGTCTTGGCTTCTGTCTCATAAGTTTGTTTCATCATATTTTTATGACCAAAGATTCTCTCTGTTACGTGTTACAACTTTAATCTCTCCAAACTTAAAGACATGTTCTTTTGAAAATCAGTTTGATATTGGAAAGCACATTAAAGGTTTTTGTTGTTATTAGAAAAGAATTGTTCTTAAGTTTCCATAAGGCAGATTTTTGTGGATATGTCCTTCGTCTGTTAAGTGAGGCTGGCCACTTATATGTATAAGAGTTCCAGACTTATGAACAGTACCAGGGATATGTTTGACTATTACTGCCTTGCTTCACTTATGCTTTGGTTTAGTACCATTTCAACTGAAATTCAGTTCTGTGCTTTGGAGACTTACTGACCAAAGACTTTTTAAGACTACATCTACAGTATTCAAAAGTAGTGTCACGTCCTGGGATTTAAAACAAGAAGATGAGCTGTTGTGCTTTTTGCACTGTCCTTTTGCATATGTTTTTGTGCAAGTGGTAATGGCAATATGAAGACCAATTGTCCGTTTTATTAGGATTTTTAAGCTGTTCAGATAATTTATATGAGAGTGATGACTACAGTATAAGGCTTTGCAGCTTGAAAAAATCATGTTTAATTTCGCCAATTTTTTTTAAAAATGGGGAACTGTATGAGGAAAAAGGATCTTGATCTATTTGCTATCATCTTACCCATTTAGTTCACTTTCTTTTATCTACTGCTTGCAAAATCTGAATTAAAAATAGGTTATTAGCACATTTCCTGTTTGATCTTCATCCCATAAGCTCTGGGACTTTTATTTAGATTTATGAGTATTTCTCTTAATAATTTTACTGCTCTTAATTTTAAAAATAAATACTATTTCTAAAGGGTCATCAAAATTCTTATCTACTTGATAGCTTCCTAATCATATACTTCTTGGACTTTATCACATCTTTTCTGGTAGCATTATTCATTGAATGTATATTTAAATTTTTGCCTTTCCATATTTTTCACATTTTAATTGTTTTTTAAAAATACATTGCTTACAAATTGTCAATGAAACATGGGTCTCTGTAACCCTGCTTATTACTATTGATAAGTTGTATTTGTTTTAGAATGTTTTCATCCCTTAGTACTTATTCAGTGTTTGAAGGTACCTATATCAACAATTCTAACATGCTAATTAAACAAGTATTTCTAATGGCTTCCCTACTCTTCTCTAGAATATTGTTGTTTCACCAGCTCCACATTTTGTGAAAATATTGTTTGGCCGTAGTTAGTTTTACAAAGTTAGGCAAAAAAACCAAAAAACCCCCGTCATCTTCAAATAGTTTAACCCTACTCATAACACTGATACACTGTCTTTTATCAGATTATTTGGTGTTAAAGATGCATACTTTCATTGTAGAAATTTGCAGTAACAGGTTTTTTTGACATTCTTAATTACTTCTGGCTTTGCTTTAAGTTCAGACTTGTTTCTGTTCTCTCATGTTTAGCCTTGTGCAGAAAAGGAAGGCATCTGTAACTGTTTACCAAGTACCAGTTGTGCATTAATTTAGAATGGAGGGTACTATGGAGAGATTTGCTTTTTCTTTTTAGTAGATGAAAGATAAGCTATATTTAGATTAAAATGACGTGGTTTTTTTAGAACACTAAATTCATTTAAAGAAAAGCACCATTTAATTCAGGTAAACGAAACATGTATTGAGTGCCTGTTTTATCCTCCTGAACACTATAGGCAGAGTATGCAGAGATGACCATGATATAGACCCTGTCCATGAGAAATTTAGATTCTAGATGGGGAAGACTCTGTGTAAAAAAAGATCTTTTATGGCAAGTGATAATGGCGCACTTTACCAATAGTGGGAGGAAAACAAGTATTCAGGAACAATAGTTACGCCCTAAACTGCATGTTTTTAAGATGTTACTTCTGCCAGTGTATCCAGTACGTTGGTTCTCCAAGTACCTAAAATAGTACCATTAATCTCTGTTTTCCTCAAGGCTTATGTGTACATTCTTTGCTTTTTGCTTTTTAAATCATCTGTTTAAGACATTTTGGTTCTCACTCATGGAAGGACTTCAGGAGAGTTTTTAAATAAAGGTTAAATTCAGAAAAATAAAATTAGCATCTGTTTTTAAACATACTGTTGTTTTATATGAGGAGATCAAAAGTATACACTTTTGTTTTTCTTCATCTGAAAGTTAGTGTTCTTACTGTATATCTAAAATTATTTTCTATGTACCCAGTATGTCTGGATTTGGAATGAACAGGAATCAGGCATTTGGAATGAATAACTCCTTATCAAGTAACATTTTTAATGGAACAGGTAAGCTTATTCTGGAGGTAGTACTCTATAAAAAATATGGTAGATCTTTGAAATATAAAGCAATTCAACATACTGGTCTTAAAATATTATAGGATTTTTGTGTTAAACTGGTAGAATTTAATTTAGTGAGAATTTGACAGGAATACGGTTTAATTCAGTGAACAGTTGAGAGATATTTAAATACATTTTTTTTACTTGACATGGTAATAGCATAGTGTTATAACTTTAGGACTAGTTCCTTAACACCTAGAGAAAGCCTAAACTTTAACTTAGTCTATATTTATGCCTCAGAATCTCTTTTGCTTCAAGAGCTTTTCCTAGCCTCAGTCCTGTCACTACAGTCTAAATTAGGTTGAGTGGTATGGTATTCTGGCTCTAGAGACCCAGATTGAAGAAACCTTTAAAATTATATTGAAGCACTTAACAATTTTTTCTTAATACTTTTAATAATACTAATTTTGGCATTTAACTCTTGGATTTTTTATCTGGTTTTAAGTGTAAATTACATAGAATTCTGATTTTGAATTCCTGCAGTCTGTTGGTTTATTTCTTTTATCAACTGCTTCAAAGAGAAGAGAACAAGAGGCTTTGTTTCTATTCTGCTTCAGGTTTCACCCTCTTCCACCCTTGCCTCCAGACTCTTTCCTGAGAAAAGAAATAAAGGATGTTGTATGGCCATAGGAGCAAAAATGAATGTGATCGTTCTGAGAGAACTATATATAAAGGAAATGGAAGGGAAAGAATGAGCGGTGAAATGGAGCATATGTGGAAGCAGGAGACAGGATTTAGTAATGAAATGTCATTTGTGACTATGAGCTTTTAATTTTTAAGTGTTATTATATGTTTAGCATCATAGATTGATCAAATTAGACTTCAAAATTCCAAATTTTAGCATTTAAAAATTACAGTTTTGTGTTCAAGGTGTTAAAATGCTATGAAGTACCATATTCCCATTGTTTCTGAAATGCACACTTTTTTCATATTATCTCTGAAATCAGGCTATGTATCATAGTTTAATTGGCAAGTTATATTTTTTCCCTAAGTGGACCATAATGTAACAATGTGTCTGACAATACCATCTTATATTCTGAATTATGGTTTCATACACTTCCATAAATTAAATTATTTTTAAAATTCAGTTTTAACTAAATTTTAACTAATTTTAGGGAAATTGTTTCCAAGTCTTTACCTAAAAATATAACTTGGGGGTTTATTAACTAATTTTTAGGTTAAAATTATTCTCAGATAACATGGCCATTTTAAATTGCATTTTATAGGACCTAAAGGTGTATGTTAAAAGTTAATATATATTCAGAGTTTATAGTTTATTTATAACTATATAACTGTGATTAAATAATTTAAGAAAGATTACTTTTATAACTTAAAACACTGTATAAATTTCTCTTGTCTTTTTATGTAGTAGTATCTTTAAAATTAAAAGTTCATAAACTACAATTGGTTTAGAAATAGTGGGCACGATTTTATCTTTTACTTTTCATAATTTTAAATTGTAACCTGACTTGGAATGTTAATAGAGTATATTGTTTTTCTATCAACAAAGTAATCTTGAGATAATTAGTTTCTGAGATTCTTCTAATTATGGAATTTGGAGAAAATTTAAAATTAACTGAAAGGCCAAATAAATTGAGAATGGTATAAAACATTAAAACATTAGACAAAACAAAGATTAAAGAAAAGCTATAATGCAGGCTAAAACTAAGGTAGAAAATTAAATTCTTCAAAAATTAAGAATATAAGATTGTAAGAATAATAGAATAATAAAAGTTGAGAAGAAATCAAGGGGATAAAATAGGCAAAGTAGAGGGGCGCCTGGCTGGCTCAGTTGGTAGAGCATGTGACTCTTGATCTTGGGGTTGTGAGTTTGAGCCCCACGTTGGGTGTAGAGATTACTAAAAAATAAAACCTTATTTTAAAAAATAAAATAGGCAAAGTAGAAATGTTGGGTTAAATTTTAATTTTTAAATGGAAGCAAGCTGATTTTTTTCATTTAAAATGAACGATAATTTTATTCATTTAATATATATTTATTGAGCGCCTACTATGTAATAAATAATATAAACTTTTGAACTTTGCATCATATTCCCATGCTTCCCAAACACTTGCCAGACATGGGAACCCTGCTTATACCCTGTCTGTACCACCCTACTTATCCTCTCCAAACACAAAACAAACACACACGTGCACACACACATTTGTGTATGGGACAAGTAGGTCACAGGACAGAAGTCCTTAGAGTTTCTGCTTCCACTGCCTGTGTTTCAGATATGATTATGGTCATTTGCAAGAGGCACTGTCATTACCATACCTGTGTATAACTAAAGCTCCAACCATCCAGATACTACCTTGCTTCTGAATATAATGAAAAGAACAGTTATATCACAATAGTCTCTCTTGTTAGCTAACAAGCTATAACTTTAGAGCGCCACCCTTCAAGGGGAAATAATGTACCACCTTATTCCTTATTGTCTGTCTTAAGTCTCTAGGATTTGAGATTTTTATTATGCTGGCTACATGTTGCTTTGCTGTATTATTCATGAAATTCTTTTGCATGAAATTGGTTCACGTGTTTATTGTACACCTACAAGTACCTAGTACAGTGCTGTGCATTATTTAGGAAGAAGGTACTGTCATTTCAAATTATATTATGGTTGGTCTTTAATAATCTCTTTAAAATGTTTGTAGAATCTGGGTACCTGGCTGGCTCAGTCAGTAGAGCATGTGACTCTTGATCTCTGGGGTCGTGAGTTCAAGCCCCATATTGGGCATAGAGCTTATTTAAAATAAAGTGTTTGTAGAATCAGTAACTAATGTTCTTTCTCATTATTTAGATGGAAGCGAAAATGTGACAGGATTGGACCTTTCAGATTTTCCAGCATTAGCAGACCGAAACAGAAGGGAAGGAAGTGGTAACCCAACTCCATTAATAAACCCCTTGGCTGGAAGAGCTCCTTATGGTAATTAAGCTTTTTAATGATGGCTAATGGAAACTTTCCATTGCACACACACACACACACACACGCCTATACATGTTTGTGTGCGTGTGTGTACACACACACGTATATGTTTTCTAATCAGAGTAGTATAATTTTGTCAGAGCTGGTATATGCAAAGTGCATTTTCCTCCCAGAATACCATGATAGCAAAAGTTAAATGGGAAAACTGTACAGAAACCCCAAGAGGAAATCCTCATTGGTATTCAGAGGTTATTTTCTTGTGGCATTTCTGCCTTAGTACACCTTAATGATTATTTGTGGTCTGCCTTTTCTTAATTCATCACACATTTTTAAAATCACACAGTCCTACATTCTTAGTGATTAATAATGACCAACCACACATTGAAGGTTTTTTTCTGAGCCAGTTTCTTAATCTCCACACTACTGACATTTGGGTCAGATAATTCCTTCTAAATAGGGGGCTATTTTGTGCATTATAGAATGTTTAGCAATATCCCTGGCCTCTGCGTACTTGATGCCGATAGTACCCCCTCCCCATCATTGTGACAACCATAGGTGTCTCCAGACAGTGACAAATGTCCTGTGGGAGAAAAAATTGCCTTCCGTTGAAAACCACTGGCTCATGGGTCATGGATAGTTTATGTAGACTCGTCACAATTAAAACTCTTTCTCACTGTCTCTAATAAGAGATTTGGCTAAATGAAAAGGGGGGGCATGAAATATGTGCAATAACAATTTAGACATGAAAATTATGTATAACAGCAATGCGGCCATATTCTTATTATCCATTGCACATAGTTGTTTCCTTTTGGGAGAATCTGGTAGATAATAGTAGCAGAAACAATGAACTTAGAGGGATCGGTTCATAACTTTTCTAAGATAACTGTTTTTCCTATTTTCATCCCAGAAGGATTTCTTTGCCTTTCAGAATATGAATTCAAATAATAATATGTTAAAAAGGGAAAAATATATTGTTAATATTCTAAAGTTTCCAAATTAGTCTTCCAAAAATAGCAAAAAAATGATCTGCCCTGGAAGTTGAGTACCTAGCTACTTGATTCTCAGTTCAGACTCTAATGTTTTTAACCTTTCCTCATAGGTCCATTTTTTCATCCCTTTAATCATTCCCGTTGCTCTCCTTGGACCAACTCTAGTTTCTCCATATCGTTCTTGAATTGTGGAGCCCCAAACTGGATATTGTTCTCCAATAAGGGCCTGACTAATGCCAAGTATAGTGGGAGGATTACTTCCCAGTTCTTGCATGTTTTACATCTATTACATGGAGTCCAAGAAAATCTGAAATAATATGGAGTTGTTTTATAATTGATTGCAATTTGCTCACTCTGTAAGTCACTTTCAAGTAGAATACTGACATGTTCTTTTAAAATTTATTTTGTTCATTTGTATTTGACAATTAACTGGTGTTTATAATAGCTAGTCAAATATTTAAATCAAGCTTTAAACCAAAAATTTTGATAACTATTACCAATATCAAATTATGTTTTTAAGCATCTATATATGACATTAGATTTAGAATTGTAGGATTACCACTTAACTTCCCTTGTATTATTTTGTATATTGAGTTATTAATCAGTATATAAAAGTTTAGTTCTTCATTGTTATCCTGAATACTAATTTTTTGAAGTGTGCTTTCATAGTGTAATTTTAAAAAAAACCTTTTGGTACATTATCATGAGGAAAGTTAATTTTTTATAATTTGTAGAAGAATACCATAAATATGAATTGCAATTCTCTGGATTATTTTCATTACATAGTTGGAATGGTAACAAAACCAGCAAATGAGCAATCCCAGGACTTCTCAATACACAACGAAGATTTTCCAGCATTACCTGGTTCCAGCTATAAAGATCCAACATCAAGTAATGATGACAGTAAATCTGTAAGTAACTGAGAATTATATATGTGAGTGATGTAGTTTTTTCCCTTCAGATTTCTCTTGTATTAACAGTTTTATAGACTATATTAAGGACTTACTAAATACTATTACAAAATTGTTTATCTTGAATATCTGTTATAATCTAACTTCTGAAGAATGTGGAAAACCTTTATAACTTAGAAGATAGCCTATTTTTTTCCTATTTCATATAGGTTTGCAAATTTCTGTTGAACTTCTCAGAGTTAATTTAGACTTTTATTGTAGTCCCTGTCAGCTGGATCCCATGAAGTTTGATATTATAGCCTTCTAAGGAGCTGTGTTTTTCTTGAGTAAGTTTTCTCCTTGAAGAATCTTTATACACATTTTTATTCCTGTGTTGATTCAGCCAACTCAGCTTCCTCTTTCTGACTTAACGAATGTGTTTATTTCTTCCACATTTCACTGAAAATAGCTTTTTTTGTGTGATGGGAATTTGTATATATTGTTAAAATAATTGATAAAGAAGATTATTGGGTAAGAATTAAATATGAATTTTAGAAGTTTATATATTCTAACTTATCCTGGAGGTTTTTATGCTGATATTATAGGCAACATTATATGTTATTTTCTCTTCTAAATTAAATTACTGAAAAGTGAAACTTGAAGCATAAAGTTCTGAGATTTTTTTTTTCTGTGACCAAAGATCTGAGATAGATAAGAGTATTTTCCATATATTTTTTTGTCCTTTAAATACTCAAATGTGTAAAATACAGGATTTATTCATAAACCATGGGACAGTTGTGGAAACAAAAAATTTCAGGTAGAACTTGAAAAAACAGGTAATAATTTCTACTAATTTAAATATAATAAAGAATGAATAGAAAGGTAACTAATATGTGAACTTGAACTTTTTACATTTAACAAGTTTTAATGTCACATTTCATTTTTTTCATGTTAGAATTTGAATACATCTGGCAAGACAACTTCAAGTACAGATGGACCCAAATTCCCTGGAGATAAAAGTTCAACAACACAAAATAATAACCAGCAGAAAAAAGGGATCCAGGTGTTACCTGATGGTGGGACTCTATAAAATATGTCAGAGATACTACAGAATTCATTTCTTTGCTCTTTCCTTAAAGATAAAATTATTATGTTCTTCTTATCCAGGTCGGGTTACTAACATTCCTCAAGGGATGGTGACGGACCAATTTGGAATGATTGGCCTGTTAACGTTTATCAGGGCAGCAGAGACAGACCCAGGAATGGTACATCTTGCATTAGGAAGTGACTTAACAACATTAGGCCTCAATCTGAATTCTCCTGAGTAAGTTTTTTTTTCTTTTCTTCCACATTCATATATAATACCTACTTGCAGATTTCTAGTTTTTAATTTCATGTGATCAGATTGTATCAACTGCAGCCACTCATTGTTGGTGTTATGTCTTGACTCTGGGTCATTCCCTCTCATGTTAGCTCCTGGATCACTGCCACTTGACAATATCATTCCTCTCTGGCACTTCCAAAATACACATATATGATCCTTCCAAAATCCTGAAATCTTGGCCGCATTGAGTTTCTCACCTTCAAAAATTTTACCCTCTGCTATGTCTCAGCTACTTATATATTTAATCATCCCTTTGACTTTGCCATTATCAGTAACTTCGGTTCTCTATAATTTTATCTGTGCTCCTATGATACTTTTTGTTTTCCATCTTTCTCCCTCTAGTTCTGGCTCCTATAATCATTTGACTCTTTGAGATCTTTAATTCATTGGTTCTTCTACCTTTTCACTGTTCTGCAACATCTTTCTCTTCTCCTAAGAACTCACTTCCTTCTTATCCAATTAAATTCTGTGGTCACTCATAATTGTTTATTTACGTATACCCGTGACTGCTTTGCCCCCCTCTTGCTCTTTGTCGTGATTGCATGGCAGAAACTACAACCCTGGTTATACTCTGACTTCCATTCTTGACCTCTGCTACTGAACCTGGCTAGAAAAAAAAAAACATACAAAACATACAGCTTCACTGCCTGATCTCATTTCACATTCATGGCCAGGAACCTCAGAAGTGGGCCCTTAATTCTGCCACTCATAACTGGCATGCCTGGTCCATTCATTCTTTTGTTCTTCTATGCAACTATTTCACATTTGTCTCTTCAGACATCTAATTACCTTTTTCCTTGTCCTTAACTCTCAGATGAAGACCTTGCTTTTTTTTTTTTTTTGTACCCAAGTTTTTATTTAAATTCCAGTTAGTTAACAAGCAGTGTAATACTGGTTTCAGGTGTAGACTTAAGACCTTGCGTTTTTATTTCTACTTTGCTAAGAAAGATGGAAATAATCAGAGGAGAATGTCAGCATAGTCCTACCCCCAAAACCCACCTTATTCTTGTCTTCCACCCTGTTGCTATAGTTGACCCATGCTTTCTACTTAAAATGTCTCTTGAAAACTCAAGGACATGGCTCTAACAATTTTTTGCACTTTTGTTGGGTCTTTTCCATCAGCATACAAATATTGTATTACTTCCTTTATGTTAATAAAATACCTTCTCCTTATCTAACTTCTTCTATGAGTTACTGCCCTTATTTCTTTACTCTTATTTCTTGGAGAGCAAAACTCTTCAAAAAATGCCATCTTTGCATCTCCCATTTGTCTTCTCCCATTCTCCATTAAACCCATTTCAGTAAGGTCAGTTAGGATTTTGCCTCACCACTTCACTAAAACTATTCTCATCGAGGTCATCAAATGACCTCTGTGTTACTAAATTCAGTGGTGGTTTGTAGGAACCTTATCCTCCTTGACCTGTCAGCAATGTTTGACATAGTAGATTCATTGCTGCATGCTTCTCACTGCTTTTAACTGCTGCCACCTTGGTTTGAATCTCTCTGCATCCTGTCATGCCTAGATTACTCCATTAGCCAATCACCGTGTGTCCCTGATTCTCTCTGTGTCCCTCACAATCGTTTCTTTATATAGGAGCCAGGACCATCATTTTTGAAAAGTTTAATTTCCTGCGTGATGCTCAGTGAGGGTTTGTGGTTTCATTATGATTAAAAACCTAAAATCTGGGGATCCCTTGTTGGCTCGGTCGGTTAAGCATCTGCCTTCAGCTCGGGTCGTGATCTCTCAGGGTCCTGGGATCCCGCATTGGGCTCCCTGTTCAGCGGGGAGCCTGCTCCTTTCTTCCTCTGCCTGCTGCTCCCCCTGTTCATGCCCTTTCTCTCTCTGTCTGACAGATTTATGTATTTATAAGATTTATAAATAAGATTTGTTAGATTTTTATAAGATTTATCTTTTAAAAAAAACACTTAAAGTCTTTATAGGCCTATTTATCTCTACAGGCATGTCCTCCTTCCCCCACCTCAACAGTTTCTCCCTTTGTTCACTCTGTTCCAGCTTCACTGGCCTTCTTGCTGTACCTCAGACATGTCAGTCACATACCCACTTTAGTTACTCTAGCAGTTCCCTCTGACTGGAATAGTCTTCTGCCAGATAATTAATATGGCTAACTCCCTCATGTCTTTCAAATCATTGTTCAAATTTGATCTTCTAAATGAGACCTAACCGGACTACTTTATTTAATACAACTAATCTCCAATCACTACCCCTCCATGAACATGGAATATTATTTATTATGCACATTATTTTTGTCTGCCTCCTTCTGATCTGTCATCCTCAGAAAATAAGTTTCATGTTGTCAGTTGCCTTTGTTTTATTCACTAATGTGTCCAAAGCACCCAGAACAGTGCCAGGCATATAATGGACATTCAGTAAATATTTGGTGAATTTGAACTTTTGCTTTTAATAATTACTGGGTTTTTTTCTGGCCATATAAATGGGAAAGTAATTTTACTTGGGGACATGCTATTAATGAATTTAAAGCATTCTGAGTTGAAGTTACATATATATGTGTGAACATATATATATATAACTTAATATATACATAGACACACACATATACATAACCTAGTTAACCTTGTTTCATTTTTCTGCTGTGTAAGTCATAGTAAACACGTGAAAAGAAATTAGAAGTAAAGATGCTCATTTTACTTTTGAAGTCATTGTTTTTCCTGATTTCCTGAAATAAAAATTGAAATCTGTTTTTTCTACTTTGGACTTCAGAGTGTTTGTGTTTTTCCCCCCCCCCCCTTATTCAGAAATCTCTACCCCAAGTTTGCATCACCCTGGGCATCTTCACCTTGTCGACCTCAAGACATAGGTAGGAGAATCTGTTTGTGTTCAGACCTTTTAAAAAATATTTTTTTAACTGAGAATCAGTTAATAAGGCTTTTTTCATTTTATTATCCAGACTTCCATGTTCCATCTGAGTACTTAACGAACATTCACATTAGGGATAAGGTGAGTGTAGTTTATTATTCTCCTCAGTCAGCATGAATGTATCTATTTTTCAGGCACTGTTTTTCAGTTCAGAAGGTGTAAAGTTTTTTGAAATAATTAGAAGTGGTTTCAGGGGTGTGCTTTCATGTGTCCATTCAATTATATAAAACAGTTTTATTTCTACTTTTGTTTTTCTTAATGTTTTGATGAGATCCTGGGTTATATTTAAAGAATATGTTTTCAAAACAATGGTAGGACTGGTAAAATATTTCTTGGGGTTATTAATAATGGTATAACCATGGTTGATGAGAATAAACTCTTTTGGAAAATTTGATAAATTTCCTTCTGATATTTTCATTTTATGCCCTTATCAATAAAATGTGTATATATATTGTGTATATGTGTGTGTGTGTGTGTGTGTGTGTATATATATATATATATATATATATATATATATATATACAAATGTCACAGATACAATGTTTTCAATGGAACAACATATAAGCATATATTTAAAAACTGTGACATTTGGCTTTTTAAAATGTTTTAATTACCTAAAATTCTAGTTCTAAAGTAACTATTAACAGGTTACAGTTTTAATCTTCTTTTTACTCTAAAAAAGAAAATGGTAAATACTTTGTTTAGGGGAAAGACTAAGTGTTCATTTCTGTTAGAAATTGTGTCCCTAGATTTTGGCCTACAGGAAGGGATATAATTTATTAAAAATTATATGTTATACATACGTATCTAAATATGTGTAATATGTATTATATATTTATGTATAAATCTAAAACATTTCATAAATATATAAAATATATATTAAAATGACAGTGTTCTGTGTCTGTACCATGAAGTTGCATGGTCAAATGGATGTTAATTTTGTGGACAGGCAAGTAAAGAGATATTTCTCAATATGTCTTTTAATACTTAAGTAAGTGGAAGACAAGTATGAAATAGAACTAATTTTTTCTGTTTGTGGACTGTGTGATTTTTCTTCCACTTCCACCATAGATAGGGCTTTTTTGCTCCAATTACATGAGGGTTCCAGAACTTTTTCTTAGGGCAATTTAAGAAATACTGATTTAGGAGAATTTGTCACCTTCAAAACTGCTGCTTGAATGGAGAGAAAAATTATATTCCAAGATTGTGTAACAGTTAAATAAACATTTAGATACAGAATTAGGTGAAGAGATAAAAGTGTTTTTATTTTGGTGAGCTTTTAAGTAAAGGTTTATTCTAATACAAGATTTCAAGACTGTTAAACTCAATGTTTTATAGTTTGGCAGTTAATGTTTCTGCTTTGTGGAAGGACGTAAGGCAGTCATCTTTTAGTCATCCATTTAAACAAAATAGCGAGCTATCCCTTTATTTTTGTATTTACTGTCTGTGGTTTGCTAAAAATACATAACCAACTGATTTGTCAATCACTGTCCAATGTAGCTTCAGCTAACATTTCTTAAAAGTTTCCTGTGTTATATGAGGCACTCTTTAAGGTACATTCATATACAGATACTTTATCAGTTTCATTTACATTCTTAGTAACCTTGCAGGTCTCATTTCTGCATTTTATATGGAAGTTTAGAGACATTAAATAACTTGGACATGGTCATATTTGTAAATAATGGAACCAGGTCTTGAATATAAGTCCTGCATCTCTGAACACTGGTTCCACTATTATTACCATGTTGGGTATTAATAAGCCCTCGAGTAAAACAGCATTTGGTCTTGGTCAGAAGTTTTTATATAAATAGCTTCTTATCCTATTAATACATAAAGTGGATGTACCAGAAATAATTGTTAAGTGACTTCAGTTATTTAAATGGTAAAACTCTCTCTTAAAATTAAAGTTACCTGCGAAATCATGTAATAATGGTTATCTGCTACAAAGAAAAGAGTTTCTGTTTATCTTTTTATTTTTGCTTCTGTGGTAGCAATATGTTAGGATTTTCAAACTTATTTTACACTTCAGAATAATTGATTTTTCTTTTCTAGCTGGCTGCAATAAAACTTGGCCGATATGGAGAAGACCTGCTCTTCTATCTCTATTATATGAATGGAGGAGACGTATTACAACTTTTAGCTGCAGTAGAGCTGTATGTTCAAAGTATTTTTAAACACTTTTGTATTATAGTGGATCTTGTTTATTCTGAAAGCTTTTCTTTTAAATGATAACTATGGTTTCTGTCTTTTGTTCTTAAAGCGGAAATACTTCCATCAAGAAATAATTTGTTTTTACATTTAGTAAAATAAAGTTAATTTAGATTGAAAGTTTATATTACCATGGTTAATGGTCACTGTATACATAAAAGAATTATTTCAGATTTAAATAATCCTAAATTTGTAAGAAGACAGAATTGGCTCATGAATTTGGTGAATCTAATTTTTATAAGTATGTGAAGTATAAAATATGGTTCATAACTGTGGCTTATCTTCTTGTGGTTACCACATATGTTAATGATAGTGAATTTCATCATTAATGAACATCTGTTGAGTATTATACGGGCAAGGCACTGCATACATCTTGTGTGTTTGGAAGTGTTGATGAAGTCCATATTCATTATCAGAAGCCTGTTGGCCAAATTAGTGTTAAGAAGTTGGTCTATTGGATGTTTTTTCCTGAGCATTTCTGTTCTTTCCTGATGCTCTAAAAATAAAAATTTTGTGTCATTTCTCATATATCCAGTTGGTAATATATTTTGTTACCAGTAGACTATTCTGTTAACCATGTTAACTAGAGTAAATTGTTAATAAAAATTTATGATGTTATGGGGTGCCTGACGGGCTCAGTCCATAGAGCGTGTGACTCTTGATCTTGGGGTCGTGAGTTCAAACCTCACGTTGGGAGAGAGCTTATAAAAAGAAAATTATAGTGTTATGATTGAGAGACCTAATTTTTACAGATTTAAGTATTTTATAATATTCCTAATAACATTTCTAGAAATGGCCTTGGATCAGATACTTAAAAATGTAAAATTCACTGTGTTGATAATAAATTGGTTTTTTTATTTCTCTATTGAGAATTTGTTTTCTCCCATGTTTTCCCTTCATTTTTTGTAACATAACAATTGTTACCTGTTTCTTTTAATTTATTCATAAGTAAATAAATTCATTTAGTCATTCATCTATCCATTACTGGCAGTTCTGTCTCATATCTTATTTATGTCTAAAAATTACCTCACTGTATTAGTTAGGAGGGTATTTGTTACATGGAGGTTTGTTCCGCCAGAGACGTTCACTGATTGTTTTACCTCCTTTGGATGTTACTTCCCCAGCTTACAAGTGATACTAAATTCTTATTGATTCTTGCATGAATTCTAATGGATATCCTTTTAGCTTTTGAGAATTTAGGATCAGTGAGATTTGAATAAAGAATAAACATAATACATTTACTAAGAATTTTCAACATAGTTACAAAATTATGTGATTTAAATAGGGAAAAAAACTATTCTGTTCCTTATAAAATAATACAAATAGCTGGGGTTTTTGTTTAATAGATATCTCAATTTCTATTGAATATTAAGAACAACGAGAAAAGAATGAAGTTTCTGGAACACAATGTATCTTTATTTGGTCTGCCTAAGTTTTTATCACATTGCTCATAGAGCTTTTAAGATCTTGTTATGTTTGCATTAAAAAGTCTCCTCAGTTAAATAAAGATGCGTATATTAATTAACGAGTGTGCTTTCTGGACAAAATAAGGAATTCTTTTCCTATATTTATTTCACTAAGATTGTATTTAATAACAAAGGGTAAAGAAGCATCCATATTTATGTATTTTCTGTATAATTATTTTCTGAGAAAAATTTTACAAAATGTAGAAAATGTTTGATGTGAGCCACAGGAAAAAATTAATTGTTTTTTTCTCTTAAAAATTGAAGTTTTAACCGTGATTGGAGATACCACAAAGAAGAACGAGTATGGATTACCAGGGCACCAGGCATGGAGCCAACAATGAAAACCAATACATATGAGAGGGGAACATATTACTTCTTTGACTGTCTTAACTGGAGGAAAGTAGCTAAGGTATATTTTTTTCCATGTGCAAATGTGTAAATGTATAAATCTAGATTTTAAAAAGAAGTATCCTCTTTTATCTGTTTATATGTACCAATAATGTGCCAGATACTTGCTAAATAAGTTTTTTTTGTCTTCACCTCCTTGGCTTGATTTAAACTCCAGGACAGTATCCAGAAACAACTCATTTCACCCATAGTTAGGAAAATGATTGAACTTGGTAAGAAATTTTGTAATTTTTCACAAGCCTTGGTAACAGTTGAAATACTTTTGTGTCTACTCAGTTGTAAAATAAAGATCACCCTCTTGCAGTCCCAGTCATGTATTCTTATATTATTCCTTTAAGCAAGTAGGAGATTTTCCTGAAACTGGTATATAAACAGATAATAGGCTTTTTAAAACACTTGCACTCGTTGTAGGAAAGATGCTTGAGTTTTTATTTGCAAGTGATATAACAAAAATTGTAAGCATTAACCATGATTATTCCTATGACTGGTATGCTGAATATTGGAGGGAAGAGGGCTATGGAAAAAGTTGGTGGTCATGTTTTGTTTTGCAACTTTTCCTCACAAAAACACCTATTTAATTGTCCCATGTGCAGAATTTTTGTTAGTACCATAGCATATTTCACATTTGTATGTAGTATCTTATGTATGCATTTAGTCTACCTAGTAGAGAGTATAACCAACGTCTGATTTCATAACTCCCAAGATTTCCCTGAATGAATACCTTTTCCCATGAGGATTCTTAGGATTAAAAACTAAAGAGTTAGTTTTGTTTGTTCTCTGTAAATTTAAACAGAAGATAAATATTTCTTGACAATTAGTCCATTGGATGATTCTTTAGTTGTTGGTTTGGGCTTTTTTATCCTTTGAGTCAACTTTACTAAATTAATAAGAAAGTAAAAACATTTTAACAAGACAGTGTAAAATGCTTACCAGATATTTATCACAAAAATGTTTTACATCACAAGATGATTTCATATAAAACTTGAAAAAGGAAATAGGAAAAGATGTTCCCAAGTAAAAATACCAGACAAGACACATACAAGAGGTTAAATCTTTTTTTATTATCACTTTTGGGTGTTTGTCAGTGGTAAATGTCGTTACTTCTCAGACCAAGTCCATAGACCACCAAACTGTATTCGAGTTATTGTAACAATTATAATTAATATGCATATCTTGATTTCAAAAGGTAGATCCATGATCTGACTTTTTAAGCGGAAATAATTACATTCATTACAAATAGTACAAGAGACACTGTGTATGTTACCTGTTACAAAGTATAGCGTGGTAGAAAGCAATAGCCTTTGTATCATAGATTTGAATTTAACTCCTGTTTCAGCTGTTTACGTTTTGACCATGTCCAAGTTTCTTTTCCATGCCTGCTTCCTTATCTCTTAAATCGAAATCATATTTGCTTCTAGATTGTCATGAGGATTAAATGAGATTTTACATTCACACACACGTACACACACTGAGTACAAAGCTTAGCATATATTGGGTATTTGATACATGGGAGTAGTTGTAGTTTGTTGCTGTTTTTATCATCGGTGTTTTTAATCTTCTTCAAAGATGGAAAAATTATAACTGTTGGTTAGATCAGGTCAGTGGTTCTCAAACTTTAGCTTGCATCAGAATTACCTGGTAGCGTTACTGAAAACATGAGTTGCTGAGCCATTGTTTCTGATTTAATAAGTCTATGGATGGGGCCTTGAGGATTTGCATTTCTAACGGTTTCGTGATGCCAGTGATTTTGCTGGTCTTTGGAGCCATACTTTGAGATCTTCTCAGTCAGTTGATTGTACAGGAAAGAAAAATGTATCTTTGCAGGGGGGGGAAGAGTCTGTTAGAAAATAACTGAAGTTTTCTTCTTTCGATTTGAAGCTTTTTGTTCAGTGTCATTGTAAGTTATTCCAAACTTCTGTATGCAAGAAGGATGGCTGTTTGTAGTAGATTGATGTATCTTTTTAGTCAAGTTTTAGTTTAATATATATGACAGATTTTCTTATGTGAAAAAAGTCAGTTTCCAGTACTACTTTCACTCCACAAATATTCAGAAGCAACTTAAACATTAATAGACCCTTTACTTTCCCATAAAAAGCAATTCCCCAGTCAGATACATGTCATTGTAAAGAAAAGTGTGTGTGTGTGTGTGTGTATAAATATGTAGTGTGCATATATAATTTTGCCCATCTTTATCTGATCTCCTATACAGTTGAGCTTTGTCTTAACCTGTACCTTTATAATTTTTAGCTCTGAAGTTGGAAAATAAAATTTGAGAAATATCGTTAAACTGTTTCTTTAAGAAATCTCTTTTGAGTAATTGCTGGCCACTGGCACTGACACTTTTCATCAAAATTATTTTCACAATGATAAAAGCAAGCAGAATTATTGGTTTCTATTAAGTATTATACATAGTTCACTTTTGTTATATTAAAATACAGATTCATGAACTTAAAACTTTTAAGTTGTATTTGCAGAATAAACTTTTCACAATGGCTTCTGGTTTTTTATTTGTTTTAAAGATGTTTTCAGTGTTTTCTCAAATTGTTTAGGAATTAAGACATTTAGTTCCATTTATAATGTATTAACAGTTTATCAAACAGCAGAAAAGCCCTTAAAATGTCATGTCCTGACTTAACCTTAAAGTTCCCACCTGTAAAGTGGGTGTGGTTTGCTACTCACAGGTAAACATGCATTATCAAATAACTTCAACTCATTGTAAGAAGCTTGCTGTCTTATTAGTATTCTAAGCAATAGTTTGATGTTATCATATTGTCGTTGAAAAGTATTGACCTGATCTAGACTCTGGTCAGGTCTCCATCTCACGATGTCTTGTATGAGGTTCTTTCTGTTTTGCAGATTATTTAATATTTTCAGAGATTTGGAGAATTGTTAGTAAGAAATTCAGTGATTTAAATTGGAAGTATTTTTTACCCCTGAAAATTCCATAACTCTGAGTTCTAGGATCCAGCCCATTAAATAAAGTATTTTTTGTATGTCAGTGATGATCCATAAAAATTTTGACACTGTGTTTATTCTCCCCTTTTAAATAATCTTGACTTGTCAGCAGGCTATGTGGTCTATCCTTTGTAATTTAGCTAGAATTACTCACTATCTCACTAATTTACAAGTAGTGGTCATTCAGATTTTATATATTCTTAATGAGTAGAATTTTTAAAATAATTTCATCCACAGAATTTTCAGGTGATGGGGGCTGCTCTATGATCAGTAGCTTTCTCAAACTAACGACTTAAAAGTTGAAGAATTCTTTCAGCCTGGCTTCACCTTGTGGATCCAACACTGAATAGGATTTCTTATGCTTAGAATTTTTTATAATAACATATCCTGACATAAATGTGATTTTTTTTTGTTAATTTTACTGGTACACATTAGTATTAGTATATCTTTATACTTTAATCAATAATATGTACTTTTCTTCAAAGTAGTAAAAAAATTATTTCTAATAAGTATATTTAAGGTAGTTTGCAACTTCCTAAAATTGGAGGATTTATCTTAGGTAAGAGAAAGTTGACATTTTTGAGAATTTGAGAAAATACTCCTGCAGTGTATGTTTCTCTCTGTGATTTGATCAGTGATTACATTAATGCTTTCATAATAATTTCATTTGATTATCTGAATCTAGTACACGTAAATTCAGTTCTGCTTACAGTGACCTTTTGAGAATATGTAGCCTAATTTGATTAATAGAAAAAAACTTTAGGGGCGCCTGGGTGGCACAGCGGTTAAACGTCTGCCTTCAGCTCAGGGCGTGATCCCGGCGTTATGGGTTCGAGCCCCACATCAGGCTCCTATGCTATGAGCCTGCTTCTTCCTCTCCCACTCCCCCTGCTTGTGTTCCCTCTCTCGCTAGCTGTCTCTATCTCTGTCAAATAAATAAAAAAAATCTTAAAAAAAAAAAAAAGAAAAAAACTTTAAAAGTTGTTTTTAAAAAGTACCTAAAACACTCTATAGCCTTTTAAATCATTAAAATGTAATGTTTTGTTCCTAAAGCAAATGAAAAAACTTGGTTTATTAATTCATCCGTTATTAATTACATACCTGTTAGGAGCATGGCACTATATTCAAAGGAAGTAAGCAGTGGTATTACAAAACAGACCTATTTTTGTCCCTGTCAGTGCATGTGTGCATGTGTGTTGTGTGTGTACATACCAACAAGAGATGTTACCAACAATCAAAGGGAACAAAGAGATACCAGTATATATTGTAAGACTTATGTATTTTAAGAAGAATAAAAATACATAAAAGACCAAAACAAATATATAAGAAAAAGGAAGACAAAATTTGACTTATTTAATTTCTGAATCTCTGATATATGAGTTTTTTAATGATATTAAAATATTTATGCTCCCTAGGTTTAAACTGATCCTTTTCTTTTAGTATGAAAGGGGGGAAAATATGTGCACTGATGAAGTTACTCTAGTTTAAATTCCAATAATACTGCGTAGTTCACCAGTGTACAACGATAAGGACAGGATAACCGAACAAAATTTAATCTATATAACTTAGTGGGGCCTATGATTTGTTACAGTTACAAATAGACTTTTTACCCTCCAACTACACATATTTTGGAACTAAATTGCCAATTTTAATTTTCTAAAGAGTGATATAACAAGAAGATATTTGCTTCACTCATTTTGATATTCTTCCAGGCAATAAATTGCTTTTTAAAAACTTAGGGGTAGGGAGAGAAAGAGTGGTGCCTACACAATGCATTAGGGGGGGTGATGGTGATTCTGGAGTTTGCTAGTTTTAATGATAAGCAAATAACCTATGTGCCTTAGTTACTCTGTCCTATAAAGTGAACCTTTTTAGATCAAAGTCATTACAGTGTCCCTTCTTTAAGAACATGAGTCAGTGAACTGAATTTTTTCAGCATTTCTGCATAAGGGGTGTAATGAAGTAAGTTTATTTGGATCTTGTGCTAAAACTATTAAAAATAACGTGTTAACACTAGAAGGTCATGGGCTTTGGTGCTACATAGGACTGAATCCTAATCCTAGATCTGCCGCTTACTGTCTGATTTGGGCAGGTACTTGTGAACCTCATTTCTTCAGGTGCAAAATGAAGATGATAATATTTACAGAAGGATATAATCAGAAAGATTAAAAAAAATTAGCTGTGTCTCTAGTTTTGGCACATACTAGGTTTTCAGTTGTTAATGTAATCTTAAATTTTAAATGCTTGGTTTTATATCTCAAAATTTAACCATTATGACCTAGGTTTTCATTTTAATTTAATAATGGGAACATCCATTTTTAGAATCAATTTGAAACAAGATAGGTATGGTAAGATATGTTAACCCATAGTGATAACTACTTGTTGGCTTCCTTTAATACATAGTATAAATTAAGTTTCATAATGTTTTAAATGGAGTTTAGTTTGTGCTTTTATTTAATTCAGATTATAGAATTAGTGATTTTAGAACCCCTTTTTGGATTTGCAAAGGTATGTTTTTAACATATAAAATTATCTTCTGCATCTCTCTTGATCTTAGGAAGTATCATGAAGAAATTACTTCACTATTCTTAAATTTTAAAACTCTCATGAAGTTAATGTATTTTGAAAGTTTAATTTAAAATGAGCTACGTAGTTTGTGTGTTCAGATGTGCTTCCAGCAAAACCACTGTCTAGTTTTAAGTGGCAGTTTTATCTTTTCAGTGTTTGGGTTTTAAGTGGAAAGTCTGGAGATGTGTGAGTTGTAAGGTTAGAATAACTTTATATGTTTGCTTTTTTAAAAAAAAGTAGGTGTAATAATTACAAATTGGAAAAATGTTTTATTTGAGGAAAAAGTAAATTTTTGGTTTTTTTATGTCATTGGAAGTTGGCTTTAAAATATCCTGCAACTTTCAGTGCTTTTTATTGACAGTACCATAATTGTTGCTCAAACTTCTACTTTTGAGCAAAAAATTACATAGTTTCAGTGGTTATAAAATAGATATTCATGAGTAGTCTCTGACTTTTACACAGAAAGTCTGTATTTTTACACTTATCAGAAACTGCAGCACATTACTTTTCTTCAAGCTGTATTTTAGAGGGAAAAAAAGACTTGGTACATCTGTGTCTGTGTTCATTCTCGTACATGTAGGTATTTTGTTCATCGAGTAAAATATATTTTGACAAAAATCTGAGATCAGAGGGAGAGGAAATCATCTAAATTCTTAAATTTGGTTTTATAGGAGTTTCATCTGGAATATGACAAATTAGAAGAACGGCCTCACCTGCCATCCACCTTCAACTACAACCCTGCTCAGCAAGCCTTCTAAAAAAAGACTTCCCTTTTCTTGGGGTATGGCTGTCTCAGCACAATACTCAACATAACTGCAGAACTGATGTGGCTCAGGCACCCTGGTTTTAATTCCTTGAGGATCTGGCAATTGGCTTATGCAAAGGGTCACCATTTGAGGTCCTGCCTTACTAATTATGTGCTGCCCAACAACTAAATTTGTAATTTGTTTTTCTCTAGTTTGAGCAGGGTCTGAATTTTTTTTCATTTATTTTCTTTCTTTTTTTTTTTTTTTTGCCAGCAGACAGACTTGAGTCTGTAAAGACAAGCAAGTACACTGACAGAAGTTTACCATTTAGTTTCTAAAATGTAAAAAAGAAAACCCACAAAAGACTCAACAAAATTAGACCACAAAATTTGCATTGTTCATTGTAGCACTATTGGTAATAAAATAACAAATGTTTGTGCATTTTTATGTGAAGATCCTTCTCGTATTTCATTTGGAAAGATGAGCAAGGTCTGCTTCCTTCATTTTACTTCCCCTTCTGTTTTTGAAAGGCAGTTTCGCCAAGCTTAATGCAAGAATATCTGACTGTTTAGAAGAAAGATATTGCCACAATCTCTGGATGGTTTCCAGGGTTGTGTTATTACTGAGCTTCATCTTTCCAGAATGAGCAAAACACTGTCCAGTCTTTGTTACGATTTTGTAATAAATGTGTACATTTTTTTTAAATTTTTGGACATCACATGAATAAAGGTATGTATGTACGAATGTGTATATATTATATATATGACATCTATTTTGGAAAATGTTTGCCCTGCTGTACCTCATTTTTAGGAGGTGTGCATGGATGCAATATATGAAAATGGGACATTCTGGAACTGCTGGTCAGGGGACTTTGTCGCCCTGTGCACTAAAGGGCCAGATTTTCAGCAGCCAAGGACATCCATACCCAAGTGAATGTGATGGGACTTAAAGAAGTGAACTGAGACAATTCACTCTGGCTGTTTGAACAGCAGCGTTTCATAGGAAGAGAAAAAAAGATCAATCTTGTATTTTCTGACCACATAAAGGCTTCTTCTCTTTGTAATAAAGTAGAAAAGCTCTCCTCACTGCAGTGTTGACTTTGATTTGGAATTGTGAAATTATTTCTTCAACATGAAAAGTAGACCTCCCAAAACCCTCAAGTTTTACAAATATCTAACTGAATGGTGTGACTAAACAATTTAAAATGTAGTCTTTTTTTCAGCTTTTGACAAGTAATTTGATGGAACCGTACATCATTTTACTTGTAAGTTAAAAATGCAGGTGCATTTTTAGTTATTAACCACATCAAAACAAACTATTTTTAAAAATAATTATGGCTGCATTAGAAATAAAACTTCCTGAACACTCACGGGACCCAATCAAAATAGTTTTGTGGGAAATTTATGAGCCATTTCTTGATAGACCTTTGAGATTTATCATTAAGAAGTAATATACAAATTAAGGTAAGCCAAAAGCAGGGGTCAGGTAGACTTTACCTTCAGTTTGCTGGCCTGGATATTTCACATTTACAAGTTGATGGATTCTTTTCCATCTAAAGGCAAATACTGTATTTAAAAATGTCTGAAGACTGAAGCTACAAACACTAGAGATAGAGTAAAAAAGGCAGTGAGTTTTGATTTTCTAAATTTTCATTTTTAACCTATTTTTCTATGAAGAGTGAAAGTTGTTGACATTTACCAAATCATGTTTGAAACATTTATGACATTGCTGTGTTTGTGTATCAGGAATACGAAATGACTTAAGATTTACCTTTTTCTATGTATTTTGAGATATGGAGAAACTGACATAAAAATATCAGGATTTTTAACCTTTCAGATGTAAACCAAAGCATCTCCTCTGTAGGAAGGATGGCACTTATATAATTGTAGTTCTAACTGTTGTGCACAAAATCTTCTCACATATTTGACATAAACCAGAATCAAATCCTAGAAATTGACTTCTTTAAAAAAAAATTATGTTTTTCCACAATAATTGACTTTGTAAAGTGTAACTTTTCCTACATAACCATGAGAAACAGTTAAAAAGAAAGAAAAGGGAAGGGCATCTTTATTTTTATGAGTACAAACATAACAGTATAAAGTCTCACCATGATCATGCTTGGTACTTTTGTGAATGACTCAGAAAAGCAAAATAGCTCATATCAAGTGGTTTGTTGTCTTGACTCTAATTGTTTGTTTTAACGGCCATTTAGAAAGTTTTAAGTGCACACTTTTCCAGTTTTTAAGTTCTTTACCCTGAATCATCAAAATGAGAAAAACTCTTGCATGTAAACCAATTTTTATAACTTGTTAATATCCGAAATTACCATGCTCTTGACTTCAAATCCAAGTTTTAAAAGTCTATTTGAAATATTTAAAGTGCTATATTAAACTCTTTAATATAACACACTGTTATATTCTTTGATTTTATAACTTGTGGTTATACATGTACAGAAGTTGACCTGAACTAATATTTCACATTTTCTTTCTTAGGTTTAATTCTGTTAAATTTTCCCTATATAACTAGTGACATAGATATGTACGATGTTAAATAACTTTGTGATTATACTATAATTGGCTCTAGGAGTAAAAAGCTATTTAGTTGCAAAAGAAAGTCCTTTCACTATTTAGTATCAAATACATATTCTGTGCTTCTTGTGGTGATATTATAATTTATATGATAAAACTCCATTTTCAGGGATTTTTTTCACTGCACAAAGTTTTCCTTAGATATAAAAAATTTTTAAGAACTGAAAAGTTTATTTGAATTCTTACAGTAAAATATAAAGCCAACCACTTAACTGGTCTTTTCCTTTTTGCCACTGAACTTGGTACACCATAGGTGCTTGATAAATACATGTTGATTGAATGGTATAAATTGGTATTTCAATTTGAAAATAAAATGTACAAATTAAAGCATTGGGCTTTGAAATAATTTACAATTTTTTGCTGTAATTTCATTTTCAAAATTCTTTTTTAAAGCATTTTTAATTAACTTTCGAAACTTTCAGATTTTTCCCACTCTACCCTTTCTAGTTGATTCTTCCTCTGAATCCTTCGTTCAAAAACAGATCTTCCATTCTGTTATACCCAGTGCTTGTAAAATATGGGGCATCTGAGCATGCCTGCAAAGAAGGGCACATTTATTTAACTTAGATTTGCTTACTAAATCAGTTTTGCAGAAAGTCACTAAAAATCTAAATGGGCACGTGCATAAAAGGGATGTCCATATTTAATGTTCTCTTAACCATAGTTTGTGTAGTTAAAAGAGACGATCTAGGAATACCTATTCATTGGTTCCATTAAGATAGTCTGTGGATAATAAGCCAGACTTAATGGCTTTTTAAAAAGCTAGGTCCTAACAGCATGTCAGAAAGCTCTTTCCTTGCCACTGCCAGTGAATTAGATCATATTATAAATACATGACAGATCTAGGAGATGAAGCAAATAAACACAGTCCACATCAAAATCTGGATCTAAATCTAACCCAGTAATTTTGTGTGTTGAGTTGTATCAAATAGGATACACGAGTCAAGATAATTACTTTCCCACTTGCTAAAAAAGAATAAAGGATGGTGGAATGTAACGTGTCTTAAGAGTGGTTCATAAGTAGATCATTGTAAATTGTAACTATTGCCAAAAATACCGATGTAATTTTCAGCTACATTAGAAGTATGGTGCTCAGAACAAGGTAGGAAGTCTGCTATATTTTAAGAGCTGCTATGACTGGGGAAGGCAGGAGAAAAGGATGTGGCATGCCTTCTAGCTGCCACACAATATACTAAGTGTTTTACATGCATTATTGTATCCTGTCTTTTACCATAGCATCATAAGATAGGTTTTAGTATCCCCATTTTACATTACATTTTACATATCAAAAAAAAAAAAAAAAAAAGGAAAGTTTAGCATTAGAGAATAAACTCTAAAATGGTATCTATCTTCAGGTATCGAGTTCAAGAGTTGTTCATTTGCCGGTCTAAAGAACAGAACTAGGACCAAAAAGAAAGATTTCAGTGCAGTATTAAAACTGAGGTAATTAAGATTATGAAGTGAGTTGCTTTGTAAGGCATTAGATTCAACCCCAGAACATAACTAAGGAGAGACTGACTGGACAGTGTTCTGTGAATAAGGTAAGGAGTTGAACTGGATGACCTTTAATGTTCCTATTCATTGGAAAAGTATTAAAGTGGGGTAATTACTGTATTTTAAACCTAGTTGTGAACCATAAGGTAC
This sequence comes from Ailuropoda melanoleuca, assembly GCF_002007445.2. NCBI lineage: Eukaryota > Metazoa > Chordata > Mammalia > Carnivora > Ursidae > Ailuropoda > Ailuropoda melanoleuca. Next base: position 45,110,144 of record NC_048232.1, read on the forward strand.
AACCTAATTGTACCACTAATGAAGAAAAGGCTCAATTAAACTGAAAAACCATGAATTACAAAAATGCTTATTGATTTCAAAGATGTCATGCATGGAAAGAACGTGCATCTTACGAGTTGATGAGATGTAGACCGTGGAGAAGAGACAATGGACAAGGGGAGACATGACAGCTGTCTTCAAATATAGGAAGGTCTTAAATGAAGAGGGCAAGTCTCAAACCAGAAGATGGAAGTTGGGAGATACATTTTGGTTCTGTGTATCAGTCCCACAGTACTGTTACATGAAGTAAGGATTCCTCAACAAAAATGTTCAAGCAGAAACTGGATGACTTTCAATTGCTATTGAGAGGACTGCCTTTTTGAGCAAAACTTTGGATTTGATAACTTCTAGGCTTCTTTTCAGCTCTAAGATGTTGATACCCTTTTTTGGTCTGAAGTTAAGGAATATGATGTCCTCAGGGCTGAAAGTTAAATGCTCAGTACTTAAATGCTGGAAGCATTGACCCTTCTAAAATGGGCTCTTCTGTGAGTCACGGATAAGGTGTTTACTTGTAACTACTGCTATATCTTTGGAGAGATTTAAATAATCAAAAAAAGAATTACAGAAGCAACTCTATTCGACCTTTTTTTTTCTTTAGAAGTAAGAATATGAAACTGTAGTAAAGCACAACAAATAGTAAATCATGTGTATATATTCACTAGATTCATTTATGTGTTCTAGTGCTACATTAAAAGGAGGGAAGAGACCATTTTTGCTAAGTTTCAAGGTAAATGTTTAGCCTGAAATTACACATTGCATTAGTGTTCAGTCTCCTGTTTTCTGATCACAAAAATTAGATGAAGCAGTAATCTGATTTCTTATGTAAAAAGAAAACATCATTAAATTTGATGTATAAAAATCTCAGTTCGGGTTGAGAGAGGTGTGGGAGCTCATCAGACTCAAAGTTAACCCTCTAGTTAGGTAATTTTCAAGCCTAATGTGCATAAGAATCACCCGAGGAGCATGTTAAAAATGTCAGTTTTAGTTCTCATTTTTAGATATTCTGACCCAAATGTATAGGGAGAGGCCAGGAATCCATTTTACTCTAGTAAATACAGGTAATTTCTGAAGTTAAGTGAACTACAGTTTACACTTAAACTATCCTTTGCCTACTGTGCAAGTACTAACTAGAATAAAATATTAAAGTTTGGGTGAAATCCAACTAAGTTAATACTGGAATAATGCATTCCTGTGTATCGGGGGCATTCATTTACTTTTTCCTGTATCCAGTGTTCCAGGTCAGAAAACACATTATTACAGTAGTACTTGTTAGAGCAGAATACAAGGAAAGCTAAATCCATCCCTGAGTATAAAAAAGCAAGGACTCTTTTTTTTTTTTTCTTTTTAAACCTTTGCTATTTCCTGGGGACGTTTTGCCAGACCTTAGGTTTCTGCTTCAGTTTGTATGCATAAAAACTGCTAAGAGTAACTATATGCATTATCAATTCTATGTCCATCAACTGAAAGTTTTTCTTTAGTCATTCTGTTATATAAATACTATGACCTGACAAAAATGTAATGATCTACTTCTTTATTGTAAGAATTCAGTATTCAGTTTAAAAAGCTCATCATTTCCAGATGTTTGCCATACAGTTTTCCCTCAGTTAAACGACTTCTTGAAAATGTCATAAAATTCACAGTAAGTCATCTTCGTTGTAATAATTTCCTATCTCTGTTGAAGACCCAACTGACACATGCCAAAATGTTTAGCTAATAAGACTACTTTAAAAAAAAAAATCTTGTTTTTAAGTAATCTGTATGCCTAACGTAGGGCTTGAACTCAGGACCCCAGGATCAAGAGTCACATGCTGTATGGACCCAGCCAGCCAGGCATCCCTAAGACTACTATGTAGCAAAACTGGTTTTTCATCTTCGTTTTCATTTCCAAGGCCTGATAGGCATCTACCTTACTACAAATATGTTTTGACATTTTGTTAGGGAAGGTGAAATAAAACAGGCCCTATTTATACCAAAAGTGGCGGTTCCTTCAAACGACAGTAGAAAATACCAGGTAAAGAAAATAGAATTTTTCACTGTGAATCAGAGGGCTCTACATGTCCTGATGAAAAGTAATATTCCAGTAATTTGCATTTGTATTTGCCTAAGTAATATTTTGACTACATAATTTTTAAAACTTTAAAGAAGTGATGTTTTTCTTCCAAGCCAATCACTTCTCCAGTATATACTGAAAGTAACTTTAGTTACAATACATGAGGTTCCTTTAAACATTTTGGAAGAAATGTACAAATTTCAAGGGTGGTATGTCGTCAACGAATGTTTGATTCTGCTTGATTATTCTTAGGATCAGCCCTATTGGTACTCATTTATAATAAAAAAAAGAGTAAACACTGATTATCCTTCAAAAATATACAGCTCAATGAGAAGAAATTACATGTGGGAATGCCATAAATAGTTTCATCTTTTGTATAAAAATAAAGATTTGGGGCAGCCAGAATGTTTGGAAGCTACCTCTAAGTCTGTTACATACTGAACATTTATTTTAAGATGTAGTTTTAATTATCATATGTAGCAGTTGCATGAAAACTGGGCTGTCTTTTTAAAAGATTTTATTTTTAATCTCTACAGCAATATGGGGCTCAAACAACCCCAAGATCAAGAGTTACATGCTATACTGAGCCAGCCTGGCACCCCAAAACTGGGCTGTCTTAAAATGTGAGCTGTTAAATATTTTCCCTTCTTAGAGTCAGACATGTTTGATTTTTTATTTTGAATGTTTAATTTATTCAAATGGTTAATATCCTTCAAATATAAAACAAGTTGAATGAAAATATGCCTTTTTTTAAAATGCAAGTCATTTACTCTGCTCAAAATATTTTCAGATTTCCTTTTCTAATCTGAAGTTCTATATTTTTTCTTCAGTTCACTCTAAATGATATTTGACTATTAAATTAGTTGACTTGCACATCACTATTTGGGATCCAAATTCTGTCTACTTGAGCCAAAATAATTTTCCCAGCTTCTCTCTGCATTGGCAATGATGTTGTTAGCTAATGAACAACAAAATCCATCATCCTAGAAGTGTTTGGAGGTTGGATAGCATGGAAAAGAAAGGTGTAGACTCTTGTTTTAGAGAATATTAAACTGGATATCCTTTCCAACTTGGAATTCTTTTTGTTGTTGTTGTTAGCATTTTGGGGTAAGAATATGATCATAGTTTCTAAACCAGTATCAAAAGCGAATACTGAAGAAACTGAAGAGTAGCATAAGAAGAAAAAGTCGTCTTTTGAAGACTTTTGATGACTACTATCCTGACAGGATAGTAGTCATCCCCCATTTTAAGTGGAATCACTTGGTTCTGGTTTTTGTTTTTTTAAGTAAGCTCTACATCCAACGTGGGAACTGAATTCAGGACCCTGAGATCAGGAGTCATATGCTCTGTCAACTGAGCCAGCCAGCTGCCCCGGAATTGGAGTTTTTTGTAAAGCAGGTTATCCTACATAAATACCAGAAGGCAAATTGAAAATCTTTACATGGACATTATGGCAAGGCAGATTTCAATATACAAGAAAGTACTATGTCATAATTTTTTTAAAGATCCAAAGATCAAATGGCCAGACTTAGGAGTTAATTTTTCATCACTGGAAATGGCCAAGCAAAGGCAAGAAAACTATTAGAAATATTATGCAATTTCCTGCATTAAGAGCAGGATAGGCTCTTCTACCCTAGAACTATTACTTGTTTTAACATCCAGTTGTTCCCTTTGTTTACTTCCACTTTGAGTTAGCTTGAATTTCTAACAAGCTTATCTGAAACCTAAATATTACACTTAATTTTTCTCTTCCACATAAAACAATATTACATTTAATCTTTCTCTTACACATAAAACCATACTACTTATATTTGCTATGCATCTAAAAAAAGAGCTATTTTCAACACAAGTGATTCAGAGTAAAATTAAGCTGGAGGAACTGGTTAAATCACTAGATCCTCATCCTCTACCCACGTCCCCCTTCATAGGTTTTATAGTAGGGATTTTGATGAAGCCTAACTCTACCTGAATTTGACAATGCACATTTTAAATCCATTTGTATTACCTATTCTTTTTTACTAACTACAGAAGTTTCTTAGAGATGGTATAGTATAGCAGAAAATGGGCCTTGAAATCTGGCACTGTCAATATGTGTGTAGCTTTACTTAATCTCTTCTTCCCTCTTCATCTCATGGGAATTTGTTTATATTAGGTGCTCAGTAGATGTAAGCCCATTTTTCTAAAGATAAATACTGTCTCAGCCACTGGGCTAGAAGTTATCTCCATATTTTGGAATTATTAAAAGACTTTTTGACTTGACTATGTGCTGGTAGATAGTAATAGCAAAGTTTCTGAAGACTAGGACAAGAACAAAGGCAACTTGGAGTAAAAATCATAGAATCAAGAATCTTCCAGTCCAGGGGCACCTGTGTGGCGTAGTCAGTTAAGCGTCCAACTCTTGTTTTTGGCTCAGGTCATGATCTCAGGGTCATGAGATCAAGCCTTTTGTCAGGCCGCCTCTCCCTTTGCCCCTCCATGCTCTGACTCTCTCTAAAATAGATAAATTTTTGAAAAACGTCTAGTCCAACCCTTTCATATAAGGAGGAGGAAACAATGTAAGAACTAGAATTATTTATGTCAAATTATTTAGTATTAAATGTTGGGATTAAAACCTTTTAACTTCTTGCTTTCTAATTCCAAAGCTGATTTCCCTTTTACTACATATGTGTGTATATTATCTCCCATAGAAGATCACTTCCATTAACATGAAAGGTAACAGGTGGTAAGATTTAGGAACTCTAGCCATACTTCCACTACCATATTATGAATTTACTAATATGAAGTGATTGTGCTTTTTGCTTCTCTTTCTCAACTGCAAACATAGAGGCTATATGCAAAAAATCCGGACTTAAAAAATTATTTTTAATAATCATTCTTTACTATTTCAAACAAAATGCAGTCTTTGAGAGCTTCCTTTCCTGCTTAATGTTAAATTAGGTGATACTTAAGAGTCCTTACTCTCTTAGTGTAAGTATAGAAAGTAGTAAGTAGTATAATTATATGCTCACTATAATAGGTAAATTTTATGCAGGAAAAAAAATAGAAAAATAGTGGCTACCCAGGAAATTTTTTTCGAATTTAAAATTCTGAGTCTACGATGTAATATTTGCCATGAAGCATGGCAAGAAAGTTAGTTTTTTTATATCCTCAAGTTGGAAATGATTTAGTTCAACTGTAAACATTTTTAAGTCAAGACTAGAGTGGAAACAGTTTTCTATGACAACAAAATAGTCAATTGTGTAAGCTGAATGAAAAGAGAAAATTTTCTATATAGTTTTCTTTGTTGGATCACTCATGCTTTCATTCATGTTTATTATCATCTAATTATTTGGGCTACAAATGTCCAAAACCTATCTAGAAAGTGAATTTTAATAAGGTGATGATAACGATATTTTCTCTCCTATGTATTTTATTCAAATGTATAGTAACAGTTTGTCATTGAAAAACTTCACAATGCACCAATTTTTAAAACAGTGTATGGGCTGCCTGGGTGGCTCAGTTGGTTAAGCATCTGCCTTTGGCTCAGATCATGATCCCAGGGTTGTGGGACCAAGCCCTGCATCAGGCTCTCAACTCAGCGGGGAGTCTGCTTCTCCTTCTCCCTCTGCCATTACCCCTGCTTGTGTTCTCTTGCTCTCTCTCTCTCTCTCAATAAATAAATAAAATCTTTAAAAAATAAAATAAAATAAAAACCCATTGTATAAACATTTTCCCAACATGCTCTAAATTCCTCTCTATTCCTAGGATACCAAAGCTCTCCTTATGATAATTCTTTTTTGAATCTTTTAATAGAAGTATATATACATATAAAATTGTATATTGCAACTTTAACATTAGTCACAGGGCTTCTTGAAGAATACTGATCAAGACAAATTATAAGTAACAATGGTTTTAATGTCTTGCTTAGATAGGTTTTATTTTTCTTTTAAGAAGAACATTAAGGCTTGGCTATGATTCTCCTGAAAATATTGCTGCAGATAATGATGTACACCAAATAAGTCGGTCTGGTTCTGTGTATCACATTTTTTATCTAATTCTATTTGGTGGCAAACATGCAAAGAAAGAACTAGCTTTTATTTCTGTGCTGCCTCTGCCCTCCACAGGAAACAAGATGCTAAGTGACTTCAGAGCTTAGCATCTCTGAGATTCCCAAGGGTTCGTGCCACTACCTGAACTGAGAGAGTCCCTGGTGACTGGTTTTCAGAAACTGAGGGGCTTATTAAATGTTAGAAATGGGATATGGCAGCTCCACCTCAAGTAAATGAAACTAATAACAAACACAGTGTTCCATTAAGGATAAAACAGAAATTTATTTAATGTGGGAAGTCTTTTGATAGGTTTGACTTTCAATAAGAAGGATATGAAGATAATGAAAGGGTTTAGAAGAGAAGCAAAGCTAATTTAAAAATAGGAAATAAGGGAGAAAAGTAAATGTTTAAAGAACAGAAGGCTAGATGGCAACTGTTTCTTCAAATACTTTAATTATAAGAAAGGAGAGTGACTAAATGCAGAACACCAGGGAAAACTGGGTTTAAAAGCCCTTAAGAATTTAGGTTAAATTAAGACAATTTTCTGATACTTGAAGACCATCTTGCTTCAGTTTTGAGGCAGAGGGTTCATTCACAGAACTCTTGGAGCTCTGGAGTCATTGAAAAATTAATCATATTTATGAAATTATCTTTAGGCACCCCAGACCTGTGTTTTTTGAGCACTAACAGGAGTTAGTTCTGCCTCAAGTTTAAGTTTCTCAGCACACCAAGGGGGAAAATCGGACCTTGTTATCTGCTCACCACTGCCTCAGATCTTAGACTGGCTTGAGCATTCTTGAAAAGGAAAATGATTATAACCTGCAGTAGGAAAAAGATTCAGGCTAAAGATCTGTGATCTCAGGTTAAGCTGTTTCAACAATTAAACTCATTTGCCTTTCAGGTAATGTAATCACTAACAATTGTCTTTATGCCAAGAGGGGAAAAATAATTCTTAGGGAAGGAAAGAAGGAAATCTCTCTCAAAACTTGAAAAGTATTTAAGTACAAAGTGTCTTCCTGATTTGGAAGTTTTCCAAACCCTGTATCTTAATTTTTTTCAGAAAAACACTTAGGGTCTTCCTGTAATTCAACTTGCTTTGCCCCTTGCTTGGAAATACTGTTACCCACCTATACATAAAGGAATGGAGTACTTCAAAGTAAAATATCAGAACTGCAGTTAAAAGATAGTACCCGTTAAGTAACATTTGAAATCCAAGAAAGAGAAGTCAAGAATTCCATGATACGGTGTTTACATATTCATAAATACTCTTAAATGAGTATATCCATTTGGGACTTGCAAGTCAAGAAAAAGATATGTTTACATATTTTGCAAAGAAGTGAACATTCTGATTCTTCAAAATGTAGGTCGAAATAGTTCTCAACTTTCATATTATGATAGAAGTGTGGCTTGGAAAAAGATAATCTTAAAAAAAAAGTCATTAAAAGAAGAGAGGCTGAAGGTATGCACAGAGGAGGTGGGGGTGGAGGGAGCAACTGGAAGAATTAAGAGAGCAGGACGCAGCTCTAGAAACGGTACCTGTCCCAAAGCGGGTCTGCACGCTGCTGTCGCCTTGCACAGCGCTCCTGGAAAGCTCATCTACAAATTCCGGGGTGGGCCAAGGGTGGCAAGTTTCCTAAGGAAGGAAAGAGAACAGAAATGATTCTGTTCTCGGGAGTCCGGGAGCCAGGGGGACCATCCTGATGGGGAAAGTGGTGTCTCTTTCCAGGGCTGCAAACCTCTCCACCTGTTTCCTTCGGTCCCTATTCAATCTGTCCCAGCCTTGGGGCAAATCGAGTTGGGGTCCACCCGGCTGCGGGAGACCTAAACTTCTGCTAGGTCCAGCCAGCGAGTTTCCTTGGTCTTGTCAGTCGCAGTCTCCTCCACGGGCAACGTCTCCACAGCAAACTCCGCGTGAATCAGCCTCTTTACTCCTGTCCTGGCGCCCTCGGGGCGGGCTGGGGACCGGGGAGCGCGGGCACCCGCCGAGGCCGTTGACAGGGCTAGGACCCCGCCGCCGGACCGTTATCTCGCTCGCTGGGCGTGGAAGGGCGGCTCGGGAGAGGGCGGGGGGGGGGGGGG